>NW_024501015.1:1976524-2470407 GCF_017590055.1 Onychostruthus taczanowskii
CCCGTCCCCCGTCCCCCACTCGTCCCCTCAAACAGCTGGGTGTAACATAAAGCTGCATATCATAGGTCGTGTTGTAAAGGAAATATAAAGGCTGGCGCGCCTTTGCTCACTGAGGTATCCATATCCGCCGAACGCTGCTTCTTGCTGTTGCCAGGTCAACAAATTCTCAGCACAGGGGCTCTCCCTCGAAAAGTCCATCACGCCATGGGGCCGTGGATCCTATCTGAAACCTCTGTGTGCAGACATGAGGAGCTCGACAGGTTGAGCGGATCAGGCCATTGGTATAGGGACCAGAGGGATGAGGGCACATCCCACTACCCCGGCCCGGTAGCCCACCTGCTGCTGGGGCAACACTCCACTCCAACTCCCAAATCCGCCAGGAAGCTTTACCATAGGAAAAATGTCACTGTGAGCTGATGAAGGCATGAACAGACACGTCATCATCACTTTGTGCTATGTAAATTTTGGCAAATAAAGGAGAGGGAGCTTGTTTGACCTATGAATTTTAGCAGGATTCTGGAGCGAGTCGGATTCCAGGTCTGTGTCTGCTCTGGGAGTCGCTAAAAGAGAGGTCAGAAGTTTATGCTGAGGTTGCTGCGAAGTTTGAGCAGTACCTAACTAATCGAGTAATTGTAAATTCATAATTAGCTTTCAATCAAAGCCTCATTTTCTGTAAATGGCACGACCGTGCCAAGTGGAAAAACAAATCCCCCTTAGATGGAAAAACGAAAATATGTATGCAAGTATCCCAATCAGAGAATTGAGACTGAATTGCATTTATTGGGGGGTTGTGTGTGTTATCGATTGTACTTTTCTTTTTTTTTTAACCGATAACCACAAGACTGAAAACTTAAAAACTGTAAGCAAGAATATCCTAGCTGACATAAAAGTTGCCTGTATATAAAAAGAGAATCCCATATAACTCCACAGCGGAAATCGGTTAGCAAGTATCTTCTGCCCGTTTTCAGACATCAAATGTTCTTGCCATATGTCCGTTCTTATTTGTACACCAGCTAAGAAACCTGAAACGTATATATGCGATATTAAAAGAAAACATGAAAGATTTTCTCAGAAATCTGTGAGAGGGGAATGTAAGTCTGAGGCGGGGGTTGGAGGAAGTAAAAAACCCAAGCAGTGCTATGCTATTGCCAAAAGCTTTAATATTGAACAACGCAGCTGAAGCTTTTATCACGGTACGAAATTTACAGCCTAATAATTCAAACCTGTGTGCACATTGCAAGATGTCTCTTTGCTTTGCTGGGTATCTAACGAGACAGTTTTTCTTCCGAGGTGAGGAGCATTCCTGCAAGCCAGGGAAGTCTTTGGGAGCGACAGGTGACTGGCAGCTTGAAGGGCAGAAAGCGTCAAGGAAAGAATAGAAACAAGGTTATGGAAGATGGTGGCTTTTTAGGATCAGAAGTGTTTTCTGATACATAGTGTGGAAATATAACTGTGGCATCTGTGGTCACTAAAGGAAAAAAACAAGAAAAACTATCTGGTGAAAGAAAAACTTGTGGGCTGAAAGAACAATAGTTTAAGCACTCACAAGTCTGAGATCTCCAAGCATCCTCATCATTTGGGCAGAGGATGGGGCTTCCTACGTCTCAGCTGCAACGTGATTAGGTAGCAACGAAGATGCTCGAATGATCTGAACTCCTTAGAAAAAGAAGGAATGTGGAACGGAAGGAGAACACCCAGTTAAGAAAACACCCACCCAACGTTCCGCAAAATAGAATCCTGGCACTAGATCTCACTGTAGCTTGGAAGCGCCTGTCGTGCCCAAAGAGGAGACACCTGTTTGTTAGGCAGGGACAGCCTGGGACCCCCGGTCACGGGATGATCTGTCGCTATAGTGCCGGTACATGTTTTAAATCTCAAGGTCAACGCCTCCCCCACCTCCCGGGATCCTCCGTCCTCTCCCCGCGGCTTAAAGGAAAACATGAATTTCTGCCATGGCATTGGGGAAGTCTGGAGCCGAGCTCTACGTGTTCTTTACCCATATCTCCTTCTCTCTTTTCTGCCTTCTCCTGCTGAGATTAGATTCTTTGCTCCAGAAAGGAGCAAAAAATTATTTCGGGTGAGCTCGGGTGTCCGCCGTCCCGCCGGAGCCGCGGGTCTCAGTGCCCCGCGTGTCCCGGCTTGTTCGGGTGGCCCCGCCGGCGGCCGGGGCAGGCTCCCGTCCCCTACTGACGATAACCATCAGGGATTTGCAAGTGTAAACAGAGCCCCAGAGGCTGCGGGGTGTGGGTATCCGCGCTTGGGTTTCGAGCACCGCCCGTGCCAAAGGGAGCGAGGCACCGGGCGGAGCAGCGCGGCAGGTTGTGGGGTCGCCCCCGTGGGACAGAAATCGGTCGGGGGCCGGTCTCACCGGAGCAGAACCCGGGCGGGGCTGGACTGGCACTGGGAGCCTCCAATAGGGGCGAGGGGGGCCGCGCCGCGGGGCGCCGCCACCGCCGCTGGGCGCTCCGGTGCGGCGGCACGGCGGACGGCACGGCGGGGCCGCCGCAGCCCCGCTCCGCCGGGCCCGCGGACAGCAGCGGAGAGGAGCGGAGAGGAGCACAGCCGTGAGTCCGAGGAGCCGGGGTAAGCGCCTTCCCGCGGGGCGGAGGGGTCGGGCTGCAATGGCGAGGCTTTCCCACTAGATGTCTGCACAGCTAATGGTAGGCGAAAGCTCTGTCCTTTCCCGGGTGTGTCCCCCAGAGCCCGACCCTCCAGCCTCTATCAAGTCTGCCAATGCCTTGAGAAAATGAATCCCTTTCCCCCACTACCATCTCGGTTTTTTTTTCCTTCTCTTTGTTTCTTTTTTCTTTCAAGAGTGTGCTGGAGTTTTGTCTAGAATAAAATACGGATTTCTCCACAGAGGAAGGAAGTTCTCTGGTCTGCGACTCATGTTATTGGAATCCTTTTATGACCTTTGATGCGTTTAAATAACACGGTAAAACTGTGCACACACCTCGGATTGAACTTTAATCATCCCAAGTCAAGGACATCCAGGTGGTAAATTACTTTACTTTGACATTTCTGCTTTAGAACAGTATGTTTTGCGATCCCAGTCATAGGTCAGAGAGACGTTTCTAGTTTTCTCATCCTTAGAAGAGCAAATATACTTTACCTACAGATATCAGAAATTCGTCTGTCCTGTTACCTTAAAAAAAAAAAAAAAAAAAAAAAAAGAGTGAAAACGAGACGCCAAAATCAAATCTATCGGGCACCTCCAGACTTCCCATAGGGGTGGGAAAATTTTCATTGCTGTTATTTGCTATTTGCTGTTAAGCACTGCTCTACCTCTCCTGGAATATGTGTGTGTTTAATGTGCTATACAGGAACTTTGACAAGTTTTATATATACATATGTTTGTGTGTATGTTCCCTTTCTGCAAACAGTGATGCTGTAATAGACTGCTTAAAAAAATGAGGTAATCTGCAGACGTTTTCTTTGGTCTTTGTGCAGTGTGAGAACCCAAAGTGAGTTTGGTTCATCATGAACAAAATATTCCAACAAATGATGTAAATATCTTCAAGAGAAATCCGGAATGCTTTATTTTGTTTGCTACTAGCACCTGGTTTTAAATCAGACAAATCTGAGTGAACACGTACATGAGAGAAATTTGTGGGCCTTTTAATTGTCAATAAAAATTAGTGACAACAAAGTTTCGCCTTGATTTTTACCAAGGGATCCCTGGCCAGCCTCATCTTAACGCTTGTCTTGGAAGCTGTGGAGCATAGGGACCTAAAGCCAAGCTTTTCGCATGGAGTTTTAGGTCCTGAACTCAGTCACAGGAAAGGCCTAAGCATGGGAAATCCCATCCGCCTTTGTTATTCCCTTTAATGTCCGCTTTGACCTGCTGAGACTTTACACCCACACCTAGGAAAATTAAAATATGGTTAAATATGGTAAATTTTAAGGGAAAACTAGCAGGGGTGAGGTGGGTTCGTGTAGTTCGTTTTGAGGAAGGTGTTTTAGAGACACATGAGTCCAGCTAGGGAGCGGAGTGTCACGGGGGAAGAAGCGAGATTTCGGCTGCACTCGGGAGCCGG
Source organism: Onychostruthus taczanowskii (assembly GCF_017590055.1). NCBI lineage: Eukaryota > Metazoa > Chordata > Aves > Passeriformes > Passeridae > Onychostruthus > Onychostruthus taczanowskii. The sequence continues at coordinate 1,980,562 of NW_024501015.1, forward strand.
AGCAAGTTCAATTCCTCGTGAACAAAGTAGTCGCGACCTTCATAGTATAAAAACCATGAGGGTGGGCAGACAGTCACACTGCAGAAATCGCAGGAGGGAACCGACCAGGGGATCGACACTTTCCTGGGGTCTGTCCCAGCCCTGTGACGGCGGAGGGTGCCACCCTCCCCACGGCTCCCCGCGGGAGGAACGGCAGAGTGGGGGTCGCCGAGAGGTGGAGAGGGGCAAGGCAACTGGCACAGAGCTGTGGGGTAGTGCACGGACCTTGCGACACTCCTGAGACTTTACCCTGCCTGTTTCCAGAAGTTTGAACGCGTTGAGTTAGAGATGAGAATTTTTGCAAATTTTCTCGGGATTTCGTGAATTGTAGGGGAGGAAGTCTCTGCTCCCCTCTCCCTCTCGACCGCTGGTTACACACGACTGCCTTCCGTGACTGGCCGTGCCAGGCAGCGTTATTGCCTTATGTACTGTTGCTATTGAATAGAGATAAATAGGAAGGTAAGAAACACGGTCGCCATAATCGTGGCTCCCCGAAAGACAAAAGGCTGTTCTTTTGTTTTATTTTATTTTTTCCCCCTTCTCTGAAATCCCTGAGTCTAACTTTTTAACTGTCCGTTCTCTCCTCCACTTCTTATTATGAACTCAAGATGTTTAATGCTGGAAAAATACATCACTTGTTTTATACCCGGACAGAGCCTTTACTTGTGAAACTCACTTCTAAAAAAAAAAAAAAAAAAAAAAAAAAGGATCTGGAAATAATTAACTCGTACAGTTGAGAACATTATGTTGCTTTTACTGTAAACGTGTCCTTACACCTTTACAAGACGTTACAGAGGACTAACTCAACTAATTGAAACTGTTATATAGCAGCGTTATGTATTCAACATACTTGTTACATTTCATCTTTATGGACTTAAGAGTTTTATTCCTTTCACAGAGTTGGGATATTTTTTTTTTCTCCAGCAGCCGCTCGTTTAATCTGAAAGAAGGACAGATATTTTAAAAACTATGAAAAGAGATGCAATTTAGTGTTATTTTCTCTATATCAGAGTAAGACGGATCACACCGTCACGGACAGAGTACTGAAAAAAGAGAAAGCTCGGAAAATTCGAGAGTCAAACATTTCTGCCTCATCCCAACACCCCTGGAAGAAATACATATATATGTACCGGCTAGTTTCTATGCTAGTTGTATCGAGTGGTGGGACCTCCTCTTTCCCCTCTCCCACGTTAGCTGCACCCTTGAGGTGGGGAAGCGGGGCCGGGCAAAGCCTGGTTGGCAGGGAGATGCACTCATCCCGCTGAGCACCGGCCTGGCTTGGCGAGCCCCTCCGGCCGACCACGAGGGATCTATCCCTCGCCCGGGTCGGGAGAGCGGGCGCTGCAGCGCGCACCCTTTGCGTGTGTGCGCCCATGCGGAGCAGCGAGACGTGCGCTGCGCGGGGTCCCACCGCGATCCTCGCTCCCGTGTCTCCTGCCCATCCTTCCCGTCTCCCTGTCCCTTTCCCGGCGAAGGCGACTCGCCACGGTAGACAATTTACCCTTCATGCCAGTAGCGAGAGAGCCCACAAGGAAGCGTTTTCATTGCTCCCACCAGTGCTACGCCTTCAGGAGCCGATGGAGACTTTTGTCCAGCCCGGAATAACTAGCACTCACATAGGCCAACACAAATGCCCGATTCACGGGGCACCGGAATAGGGACCAGGATGTGGGCTGTGCTCTGAGCTCAGATTTGTGCTGAAGCCACAGTCCTGCAATTACTATTTTGTGTTATTTTCAGTGCAGATGGCAGGGACAATTTCAGATTAATAAATTCGTCTCCCGCGGAGTTCGCCCCAAAAAACTCTGTCATGGATGATATTTAAAGGCAGAGCTTGGCATATCAAGGAGAAGGGCAAACTGAACAAGGGAAATCTGGTAGCAGGAAGCTGACTTACACGAGGAAGAGATGTGCATATTATCGCATTTATGTGTACAAGCCAACATGCCTGTACACCCACAGATGTGTTTGTAGATGATAGGGGCTCTGTGTATCTTTGAAAAGATGTCTTATGAAGAAGTGTTTCCAGGGAAATGCTGAAGTTTTAACTCTACAAGCGAGGCTTTCCGCCCAGAAACCAGTCTGCCTCCCTGTACTTCCTCTTGGCTGCCCGAGCAAGGAACCGGCCCGGGGAGCAGGAGGTAAACCTGCACCTACAGGTTCATTCTGGCCTGTAATCCCGCGTGCTCCTCCACTCTGGCGACGGGCGGGACGCGGGGCCGCTCAGGTGCCGGCAGCTCCGCCGCTCCCCGCGCAGGGCCCGGCTGCCGGCCGCAGGTGACGCGGGGACCGCGGCCGCCGAAACATGTGTGCCGCACGCATCGGCACTGTGTCCTCCTGACAGCGTGGATGTGTGATTAATGCCGACCGACGGCTGCCCCCAGCCCTGCTCCCCCTCCCATTTTCTCCTCCCTCCCGCCTCCTCCTCCCAAGGTCTTCCGCTGGTTTCAATAAAAAGCAGGATCTAAGCTTTCTCTCCTTCGAATCAAAGAGGTGTTACGATTGGCGAAACGAGGGGCAGATGGGGTATTTTCAAAGATGTTTCCAAACAATATGAAGCCGAGACGCCCGGTTTCTCGGGAAGAGAATGTTGTCCAGTAAAATAATGGCAGCGAACAAATCAGTCGCCGGGGTCTCTGTCGGGATCCTGGGGTGGATGACTCTCCTTCCCCGATTCTGCTCGTTGGAAAGTTAACAGGAGGCGCCGGCGATTTATCCCGAGGTGGCGGAGGGGGAATACGATGGGCAAGGCCGAGGCACGGGAGAGAACTCTGCTTTTAGGAGAGCCGTGTGGCAAGCCAGGCTACGGGCGGCCGGAGTGCCCGTGGGCACCGCGCCGGGCAGCATCCTGCCCGCTGCTGCCCGCTGGGAGCACGGGCAGCACCGCGGGGCTCTCCCGCGGCAGGGCAGGGCGGGCCGCGCTCACCCGGCTGTTTAACTATGCCTGACGCTGCTCTTTTCTTTTATTTTCTCTCTTTCCTTTTTTCCCCCCCTTTTCCCTTCCTTTTTTATTTTTTTTTATTTTATTTTATTTTATTTTTCCTCAGAAGGTTAAGCAGGTGAAAAGTAAGATTTATAGGCCTCTGTGAAAATGTGAAAATTAAAACAAGTCTTTCAGGTGTAAAACACACCCCTGAAATACAGAGATTTATTTGCTCAGTTTTTAGTTGGTAAACTCCATATTACTCCAAAGGGAAAAGCTTCTCTCTCTTACAGAATACACAAGACAGGATTTGCATTCGGGCAGAGGAATCGTTCTCTGAAAGAGGTGATAAAGTCCTTCTGAACGCGACTTCTTTTTTCGCGGCCGACTGTCCCCCTGGAACAGCGTGAATTTTCTGCTGCCTTCGCTCAAGAGAAGCTATAGTTTTTACGGCCCGCACCGCGACTGCATCTGAAAAATTTTGCCTGAAAAAAGGAGAGATTAGTGCCCCAGAGCTAGATTTTCTGCCGGAGAGCTCGGAGTCGTGAACAGTCGCGACGTTTTACTAGTCAGTATGCGTTTTACTGCAGAGCTCCACTGCTCTATCGAAAGCGATTCCTGGAGGGGTATTTTTGCACTGGGTTTCATTTTTACGTGGTCACTCGTTTTAAATCTTGAGATGCTCAGAATCAAGGTATAACCGTTTAGTGAAAAAAACCTGTCTCAGCTCTCTACTGCTAATGAACTGAAATTATACCACTTTCATCTCGCCCCTCAGAAATATTTTTACTTAGAAAGGGCTGGCTGCTAATTGGGGTGCACAGTTGCCTTTAATCTCTAACACAGTGCTTGGAACATACCCAGAATGAATTAAAATAAGTCTGATACACAAGAAGAAAACATGGCTTCCCAGTAAAACTTGTTTTATGATCACAGCTTGTGTGCTACGTCAAAAAGTTAAGTTTAGGCATCTAGGACATAAAGAATAAAAACTCCTTTTGAAAGTCACATGCTCACATTTGGTACTGTTTTAATCTTTTCTATTAGAAGTACAAGTAAGGAATTCCTTTTGTACTAATATGCTGTGGATGAAGTACAAATTTGCATGTTTACGAGTAGTTTGTATGCTGAAGTCATCACCTGAACTTACGGATAAATATATATATTTGTCCTGAAAGCAGTCTGTGGGAGATTATCAGACTACCATCCCCACAGAAGTGTTCTCTCCTCTTCTACAGTACTGATGGGAAGGAGAAAGGGCAAACGGTGAGCATGTGTGTGTCTGTTTGCACAAGTGTGTGTACAAGAGGGATGGATCTCTGCCACCCTGCTCTGCAGCTTTGGTTGAGTAAGCTGCAGATCACAGTTTCATGGTAGCTCAGCGAGTTGCCAAAAAAACCCCCCAAAACCAAAAATACCCGTGAGGTGGAAATGGCTCCGATAAAGAGCTGTGTCATATGGCTTGCTGTGCAAAAGTAAACACTGCACTGAACACCTAGAAGCCCCAAAATTGCCGAACCCTTTTTCCCACCAAAGAAATTTTGTTGAGTTTCTATGGTAGGGAGGGTCATTGCTTGTTTGTTTGCTTGTTTGTTCTATTTATAAACATTCCTATGGAGCTTATCCACAGAGCATCTGTATGCCCGCTGGAGTCAGATCTGGTTTCCTGGGTGAAGTTGCATCCTTATTCAGTAGCAGCATGTTGGAAATGTCTGCTAAAGAAGGAATCAACCCTCCTGTAGCCTGTGGCACTCCTGTTACGGACTGGATTCTGCACCCTTCCTAGGATACTGCCACACAGCAACATCAAATAGTTAAACGATCATGAAAGCCACTCAAAATAAAAAGAGTAAGGTGAAATGTCTTGTGTTTGTCAAAGGATTTCAGAAAACAGGTGAAGAATTAAGATAGGACTTAATGTTATGCATATTGCATGTAAATGAAATATTTAATCTGCCATTTCATCTCTCCTGTGTGCTCAAACACCTTCAACATTTCTTTGAACAAATATTTAGTTTCCAAGCTATAAATTTGTCTTATGCAAAGAGAAAGCTTTTAGGATCTCCAGTTTAAACTCGTTTGTACCACTTGTTGTGGTGCTGAGAATTATCAAACCGGTCAGCTTACCTTTCCCACGAGTGGTAATTAAAAGAGAGCTAGGGGCTGTGGGGGGTGGAGTAAAAGAAGGAATAATAGCATTCAAAAAATTATGAGCTCACTTGTTGTGATTAGCATTCTTCCTAGTTTATTTTTTTCTTCTGATTTCCTCTGTTTCCAATGCCTTGGCATCAGCTCTGTCTGTAACTCTGCAGCATATTGAGAGCCCTTATTAATGTAATTATCAAAAGTGTTAAGGAGAGAAACTCTTACAGTATTCTCCAATCTGCCAGAGGAGTGTTCTAAAATGAGAGCATCTGTGCCATATCCTGACATCCAAGGAAATCCCGCAGAAATTAACTGGTATTTTACTACACTGGGTTGGGACAAGGTATGAAAGGGAGAGAGAGAAGGAAGATCCTTCTGAAAGATATTTCCACAGAGGTAAGTTCTCTACACTTCCAGGCAGGAGAAAAGCAGCCATGATGACAGTGAGTTAGTGGCTTTTGACAGGCAGGTGAGGGGCCCCTTTCCCAGTCACAGTCTTCAGATGCGGGGGTTGAAGGGGGGCAGGAACCTTTCCCAGCGACCCTACACTACTTAGCATTTATGGACGGCTAAAGCTGAACATTGGACAGGACTCCCCAAAGGAAAAGAACCTTTCAGTGTAGCCATCAACCTGTCATCACTGCAATAAAGGTGTAATGCACAGGAGTGCTGGTAAGAGCCCAGGGTTTATTTCCTGGCCCTGTCACATGACATGAGGCCAAGGTTACCAAAGGTTACCCCCTCACATGGAAAGGATCAGTGGTCATCGGCTCCAGCAGCTGCTTGTCTCTTCTCCTGTCTCAATTTTATATTCAGCTCATCCGTGTGCCTTGTTAAAAACGCAAACCCAGCAACCCTGATCAGCCGCAGCCATAGAGATGATGGATGAATTGCATGTTTGCCCACAGCCTGTAACACCAGCCGGGTCACGGCCAAAGGCTCAAACACCTTTCTGCACCCACCTCCCGTCCTTGGGAAGGCTCCTTTTCCCTGCTGGTGGAGACAGATCCGTGCGCCACATCCCAACACTGCAGTGCGTTTTCCAAACAAGTTATTTGTTGCCTTCTGAGCCAGTCCCTCTGCAGTGATCGGCTTGTATTTGTGTAAAATGGGATGTTTTTTTTGGCTGGGCATTGCCAGGTCAGGCCTTCCATGCTTGTGGTACTGTGAAACCAGTGTCAGGAGTTCTGTGGAAAAGCTAGATAAAGACTTGGGCTGTGTCATTCCTTGCCATGAAGTTCCTTGTTACGTGAGATGTGCAAGCTCTGTTACAGCCTCTTGGTTCGTGCAGAGGGGCGCCACGGCAGCAAAGACAGGGAAGGCCTGGAATCAGGAAAACGGAATGGGAGTAACCAGAGACTACAGAATTAATAAGAAAGACTGTTTTCCACAAAATGTTGGTTATGATGGCTTTGCTGTGGTTTCCTCCAGACAGACACTTGTCAGGCAACACTGTCCTACCCAGGATGTGGGTGTAGGTAAATGGCTTTCTGTGAAGCCTGGCAGTAAAATCTACCACAGAACATTAGAGACTGCAAAGCATTGGTTATAGATCTTGAAGGTTTACATTACTTTTATAGAGAATTTGGGTTATATTTTAGATTTACTTAGAGTTACAGAGCCAAGCAGTGGTGTTGCAGACAGAAAATATTTGCTGCCTCTAGAATCAGAACTATGTCTGAGCCCTTTGATTCAGATTCCCACCCAACTGTACAAAATACCAGAATTAGGGTGGTCAAGAATGCCTGCACTGATCCTGTTCCAGAATGAGCCTGTTCCTCCATATGGATCAGGCAAATCCAGACTTTTTTTTTTTTTTGGTGCAGGCTGATAGTAGGAGGCTTCCAGTCACTCGTCCAATGTTGAGGATTTTTAGGGATAATTATAACTTAATAATATTTTTTAATTTTATTATTGCTGTTGCTCCTTAGGCACTGTAAACAGGACTATGTGGAGTGTGGATAAAGCAGACAACACCAAGATGTCCCCTGCCCTGAAGAGTTTTCCAGTTGCATGTAGGAAAATAAGAGCTAGGTTAATACTGAAAGACTTGGAAACAAAAGACAGTAGTTTACCTGAGCAGCATTTGCTTGAGGGCACAGGTGACTTGGAACAGAGCTAACAGCAAGCCTTTTCCATGAGAAAGTCTTAAATAGGTGGTTTCAGATTTTCATTTTGATTTCCTGAGAGTGAGAAAGAAGAAGTTTCAACAGGAGCAAAACAGGGAGAAAAAGAAATTGTTACAAAATAGAAGTGCAAGAGAATAATAAGAAACTTATCATTAAATAATTATTTGTTCTTCCAGTTAAAATCTTCTGTAATGACAGCTGGGTTGTTTTCACTTCAGATGTTGTACAGCAGCTGTATAATGCCTGGGATGCTCCTAAGTAGATGATTTGGATTAGAAACTGGATTTGTTCTTCTTCCAGGGGGAGATTTTGGAGGAATACTGTAAAGTAATCTTGATGAAGAGGATGAAGGGGTGGGTGGTTCTTACAATTCTCAAATATCAGTATGAATAACAAAGACATAGTTCTTTAAAATACTGCAGACTATAACATTAAAAGTTGGGGTTTTTTTTCCATTAAAAACCTGATAACTGATCACTACTGTAGTCATCACCATGAAGAACTAATATTAGCCCAATTTTACAGGCTAGGAAGTGGAGTCAGAAAGATTAGGGCTTGCTCAAGGCCACAGAGCTAGCAGCCAGGCAGGAAGAAAACTCCAGATTTCCTGACTCCCACTCTCCTCCTAAATTTATCATCCACACTCCAATGACATCAAAACAGTGGACTTTTTCCACTGAGATAAAAAATATCAACTTTTCAAATGGTTAAAATATGTCATGAAGTTGCACCCAGAAATATGCTCTACAGAATCAGGCACTGCTGGAATGTGATTTAGCATGTTTTAGAGCAGCTTTGCAATACCCAGCACAACAGGATATGATAGGAGAGTGGCCACAGCCACAGCCTCTACTCTCTGAACTAACCAGAAGAGGAGACATGGAAGAGCTGCACTGTGGCACTGTGCAAGTCAGAAATGGTGGGAGAACAAGGGCTGCCAGAGCATGCACAAGATGGAAGTGGATTTTGGATCAAGGGGTCCCTGATTTGACTAAAGCAAAACCCCCTGCCACTTCAACTAACATATTGCCCATCCAACTTCATAGGTAAAATGCCAAGTAGTAATCGGTTCAGCCATTCAATATGTGATACACCCATTCCTGGGCCATTATAAACCCAGTATATTTATTATCCTCTGGATAATTAAAAACCTGGTTATACAGAAATAAGATACATGAGTGGGCACGAGCACATAAGCAGAAGCATCTGCAAAATGCAGCATTTCACTGAGAAAAGTGATTGATAACTCATCTTGGATTTAGCTGATGTATACGTTGCAGTAGGTTACCACTGTTTTCATTCCAGCTGTAAAAAAGGGGATGCCTATTCCTCAGCCTGGTGGGTTAATTTAAACTGAAATCATGTTAGGTTAATTAATAACAGTAGCTGTGAGTGAAGCAGATGAAGATAGCTAGCTCTTCTGCCTTGTCAGCAAAGCTGTCAGCGCTGAGGAATTAGAGAGACTAATTAGTGTGTTGCAACAGTGGTTTCTATAATCTTATTTTCCATTTCATTGGGATGGACCAAGAGGTGCTGTGTCCATCAGTGGTGCTGTCACAGCTGAGAGGTGTTAGCTTACAGCTGAGCACATCATTGTGTCTGAAACTTCCTGTCAGGAACACTGGGGGTGACTTGCTCTTTCCTGCTCAGTTGAGATCTCCTTGACTGCAAAAAGAATTAGTTTTATCTCTTTATATTCAACCTGTCGCCCTGATTTTTTAAGATTTTCTAAACCTTCTGATGTTTACATTCTTGTAATGAACTTTCTCAGGCACTTTTTGTAAATAACTTATTGTTTTACATTCTTTTATGGAGGAGGAGAAATTTGATGGACTGTTAGTTTGTCCAGTGTCATTTGAGAGGTGGCACTTTCACCTTCCAATCCACTGTCACTTTTGAAAATCTATAAATGTTAGAGTCAGGAAATAAATGACCCCTTTTTACCTCGAAAACATCAGCATGTTTGCATTGTGTTTTTTCGTGTCTTATAGTGACATCCAACCTCTGTGCAGGAGTGGTCTGGATTGAGGTTTCAGATGAGAATCTACATGTAGACTGATGGTAGCCCTCGAAACTCAGTTTAATTTCATTTAATTACATTTAGATTTAGATTTAGGTTAGATTAATTTAGTGCAAACCAACAGAAGACACGCTGAACTAGGAAGTTATTGAAAGGATCACACTGTACTAATGAGCATCTCCTCTTGAAAGTTCATGCAAATTAAGACAGGATCTGCGTGCAAAATACAATGGCCCTCCCAGAGTACCTCCAAACGTGAACATTCTTGTTCTGAACAAGTTCTTGTGTTCTTCTATATCTCCATTGGCAGCTCAGGTTTGTCTAACCAGGAAATTCACCTTGGGCTGAGATGGGGCGTGGATCTGAGGTGAAACAATGAGTCCTGTGTGGACATTCTTAAGCATTTCCATGTGTGACCAAGTCTTTACCCTCCAGTCATCCAGAACAGTCTGTATAGTGAAGGCCTGTCACCCAAGTCCCATGTATTTCAAAGTACAAATTAGTCTGTGAACTTGGCTGGTTCATAGGTCAGACTGACCTTCTCTATTTTGTCGTAGGTAGACACCTGACAACCAATGCTTGCTCTGGAGTCATTACACATGCAAACCCTCTGTTAGCCCAATACAATTGCCCACTGTGTTTACAGTGAGGTGTACAAATCCTGAGAATTTATTTGATTCACATCTACTCTACCAAGGGTGTGCAAAAACTTCCTGACAGGGTTCAGAGAGAGGACTGCTTAATCCTTTAATTAGTGCACCCAAAGTGCATCTGAAGTCTGGTACTTACACATTAGAAACTCCTGTTCTGCTGTGTTGGTAGGAGATTACTGGCCTTTAGGAACAATCTTTTACTTGTGTGAAGGCTTGATGCCATGGAAAATACAGCCTGTGGACAGTGCATCTGCCATTCATGTAATGTTGGTACCTCTCACCTCCCCTCAGAGCTTGGAAGATACCACATTTTCATTTGGAACATCCCTATCTCATACAGATGCTCCAGTCTCAGAAATGAGGAACTGGCTTGTGTTCCAGATTGCTTTCATCAGGACACATGCAGACCTCCTTGCATCTATCAGAGGTCTGAGGAAGACCCACTTGATACCTTTTGGGGCACTTACCCCACAGACATCTGTTTCAGAGACATTTCTTGTGGGGGAGGTAGAGACAGGTTATCCCTAAATGTTGTACTATCAGCAAGAAAATACTTGACATAGACACAGCTGAGGAGCAGAGAGAGTAAGTAACATTCCTGTGGAAAGAGATTAGCTGAGGACTCGCTCCTGCTCAAAGAACTATCAAATTGAGGGCACATCTTTCCTGATTCTCTGTCATCATCATTATATGCCTTGATATCCCTTCAGCTCCTGATGGCTGGACTAGGATCTAACCTTTGGAAAATCGGACTCTTTGGTCCTTTCAGCAGCTGCTCTTTCACTGTCCAGTTTTCATGCTGATATACCCATTTGATTTCATCCAAATCTACACAAAATTCAAATTTCCTAGAGCTGGAAGAATTTTGACCTACAAGGCTCTGGAGTGGTAATTAGACGGGATTACCGCACCTATCATGCAAAGATTCTTTCAGGAGCATTCAGGTTTCTTGGTTTTTAAGTTCTTTGGGTCTTTTTAAATTTTTTTTCCTAGCATTTACTTTAGTATCTTTTAACCCTTTGTAAGACATTACTTTGTACGTGCATGTGAGTGTGTGGGTGTGGGTGTGTGCCTAACCCCCTAACCCGCATGCAGTAATTTAAGGGGTTGTTTTACAAACCCACATTTCCAGAGCCCTCAATCTTGCATGGATCTGGCATGGAAACCTCAGAAAGCAGCCAGAAGTCAAGTCCTCTCCACTCCCACCCTCTTTATTTCTGTGAATGAGTATGTAAGAGACCAATAAATCTAAAACTGTGCAGGCGTGGAGGAAATCATAAGAGTCAGCCTGGCGATATTACCATGGGGAACTGTGAAATCACTGAGGATTTATACAAGCACATACGGTGATGTTGTCTTTAAAAAAAAAACGTGAAATGGGAGGATGGTGGTTCTGCTCTGTGCTGTGTGTGGCAGCCACCTCAGACACATGGTTTGGTACTTCCACTCTGTGCTCCGCCCAGGAATGCCAACCCAAGGGCAGAAATTTTTCCAGCCCCACCAGTGTTCTGGAAATCAGCTTTTGCTTGGGCAGTGTAAAGCAAAACAGTTCTGGCTTGGTGTCTTTGGCATTTGGGGAAGGACTTATGGGAGAGAGAAGTAATTTCTGCTGCTACACCCAAATCCTACGGAGACCATGTAGGCTAGACTCTGGGCAAACGGGTACTGGGACCAGCTGCGCAGCCTGGGCCTTGGACTAATGCCCTTGGTGCTCCCAGGCCAGGAGGATGCTGCTGACCAACCAAGCAGGCCATGCATCTCATTGAAGGGAGATGGAAGCTTTTGAATCCTGTCCACCTGCCCAGAGCTTCTCCCATATCTTCTGGGGAATGGGACCTTCATAGGTTTCTTTTTATTTACAGCATATTTTTTCTACACCAGGAGTACTAGCCATGTGGACAGATATGACCCTGGGCAGCCAGGACCATCCTCCCCTGGATGCCAGGACGGGCAGCTGGTGCAGGAAATAGCTCCAGAAACAGCTGGGTGCGAGGGGGGCTGAGGAGAGAGAGTTCTTCCTACCATTCCCCATCCAAAGACCACTGCAAAGTTGGTTTGCTTCCCTCCCTGCAGAGAGGATGAGGCCCTGGGTTCAAAGAGGGTGGATCACCCCCAGCGCTGTGCCCGAGCCCGCGGAGGAAAGGGCCAGGAGATGCTGCGGGCTGTGGGCCTCACCCGCTCCTTCCTGGCCGGGCCGGCAGCGCTGCCTTCAGCCAGCCCGTTTGGCCACGGCCGCTTTCCCAGGGCGTTTCGTGAGGAGCCCGGGGGGAAAATAGCACGGCAGGGACTTAATTGTACGCTCCTGCCTACACCCCGCCAGTTTCGGGGCCGGGGGCAAGACCTGGTTGTCTCTGCTGGGTGAATAATAACCTCCACGCAATTAACATTAACCAGTCTCCCGCAAAGCCGTGCGGCTCCTTCCCGCTGCTCGAGGAGAGGTTTTCCTGCCGAGCACCGCGAGCAGCAAGCTCAGCCCACTCTGCCTGGAGCTCCTTGCTGTTCGGTCAAAATGGATTTGCGGTTTGATCTCTTAGTCCAAAATCCACGCGCTATGGGATGAGACCGCTCATGAAGGGGTGAACTGCGAGTTCCCACCGGTCGATTCTTCCCCCTGTAGCTCCCAGACATGTTTCTTCCCCGCGCTGGTGGTGATTTGGAGCACAGGCTTTCAGTTTTAATCCGTTTTCCAGTGACTTTCCTGCACCCAGCCTGGATGCCAGGAAAGGTTTCCCTTGCAACACTTTGTTCTGCTGCTTCTCTCCGAGTTGTGAGAGCTTTTTTTTGCCTTTTCTTATATTTTTTTTTTCCTTTTTTTCCTCCCCCCCCCCCCCCCCCTTTTTGTCCTTTTCTCAAGAAAAACACTGATTCCATAGGACAGGCTGGGCTTTTGCTGAAGAACTGCAATGTCTGAAATGTCACCCCACCACTGAGGGTGGGCGTTAGCGACAGCAGGTCTCATGGCCCTTCTGCCCTTGGATCGACTCCAGCACCCGGGGGAGCGTCCCGCTTCCTGAGGGCTCCGGGCTTACCGTTCACTCTCCCCAAACATGGATGGGAGATGAATCCCGTGGTCCTCTTCTAGAGGGAAGAGCTGTAGGGGGAGAATAACCCCCTTTATATTTGAGAATAACCCTCAAATAAAAAGGTGTTTCAAAGTTTTCCCTACGGAATCATCCCATCACAGTGTTCCCCAAGGAAGGACCTTAATCCAGCAGTGATTCATGTTTCTTACGGGGCTAGAAATATCGCAGGAAAGGCACTAAATGAGAGAGAAGCAACCCGTGGGATTTCTTCCACATGCTTTGATTACTAATTATACTTTTTTTTTCTTTTTTAATGCTTGCTGGCAGCAAGACTAAAAGCATTCAAAACGAGTTTTGTGGACTGAGAATGACAAACCCCTACAGGTTACCGTGTATCCATAGTAAAAACATGCATATACAGGCGCATAGATGCAGTCTTTCTGGATTTGAGCAGTTTCTTCCAAACTGGATTTCAATGGAGGAGCAAGAGAGGGAAGAACAGAAGCAGATGTGCCATAAATATGTGTTTGTGTATATCTGTGTATGTACATACGGGATAAGATGTGCCATATGGCACTCATCTTGAATCTAAACGGGGAGGGCATATCATGTCCTAGAAGAAGTCAATGAACGCGATTAAAGTGAAGAAGCATATTTATTTCGTTGCATTCTGGCTCCAGACAACTAAACCCTCGACTGCTTGTGACAAAGGTTGGTTGTCAGGGGACTCTCCGAGATCAGCAGAGAGTACCAAGCTGCTCCGGCCAAGCTGCTGCCATGTGTCGCGATTTCCCAGGGCACCGGGTCCTAGAAAGACCTGTTTGAGTTCCTCGCCTGTTATACCTGCAGCAGCGGTTTCTCTCCCTGGGCGTGTTTTCCGAGAGTTTTAAGTTACTCTGGGCAAAATGTTCTTGACCTCCAGGGACGCTGATGGCGAGGATGACCTAATTTCTGAGAGAACCAGCGAATTAGCCGCGGGCTGCGGAGCCGTGCCCTCGGCAGGGTAAGAGCGGGGCGGTGCTGGTGCCACCCGGCTGCCTGGGAGGCCGCTGCTCCTCTGGGTTCCTCCCTGCCCGCGGGAGGAAGGCGGGGGTAGCCTCCTGCGTCTCGGCACCCCGGGCGGGAGCCGTCGGAAGAGCTGCCTGGTCTTCTTGCTCCTTCTCATTTACTCATTCATGGCACAAGGGGAAAAAAAAAAAAAAAAAAAAAAAAAGAAAAAAGGAAAAAAGCGGAGGCGAGAGGGCGAGCGGTCTGGCTTGTCTCCTTTCATCTCTGCGGCCCATCAGCAGTGGGGGGCGCAAGAAGACAGCAGTTAGTGTAGGGCCGCGGTGATCACAGCCAGGGACCGCCGTCTGGGAGGGAGGGAGGGAGGGGAGATGCCGCGACTGGCCTTGCGGGGAGCACGGATGCGGCCGGCGGCGCGGGCGGGAACTGGAGGCCGTGCGCAGGCCTGAGCTGGCCGGGAAAGGCAGGGAAGCCGTCCTCCCCCGAGCCCCCCTCCCCCGGGGCTGTGTCGTGTCCCTTTCTCGTCTTCTTTGTCGATGAGACTTGCCTGGGACTTCGGGATCAGCTCCTAAAGGAGCGTGCAGCAAGAGGCAGAGAAACAGAGCCACAGGCCGGGCAGAGCAGGGAATCCCTGGAGTGAGCAAGCAGCTGGCCCCGTGTGTGTGCCATGGCTACCTGCTGCAGCCTGCACCGTACCTATTCTGTGCCCTACTGCTGTCCTGTATGACAAACAAGTTCCTGCCTTTCTCTGCCGGGTCTTCCCAGTACGAGCACACTTCCTCTTTTGGAAACAGCTAAGCCCGGACACTTGGGCTTCGCTTCTAACGTTATCTTTTCTCATGCCAGTTCTCAGGCAACACAGCAAGCAATCACACGAACATGGCCAGATTTTTGTCTCCACGCAATATTGGTACACCCCCTATTCCCAGCAGAACCGTGATGCTCTCCCAGCCTCCCTGCAGCTGCAGTACCTTTTTCCACTGACCAGCACACCCATCCTGCATGCCGGGCATCCTCATCCGGAGGACAAATCCATCACACTGGGTGCCCGTGCAGGCTACAATTTTCTCTGTGACTCCGAAAGCAACACGGTCAAGGTCGGGCCCATACTGGGAGCCATATGAGGAAAGATTTTACCTCCTTCAGCTCAGACTTGATAGCAGGAGGCCTGAAAGACAAGGCCTCCTAGGCAAAGAGTGCAAACTTGCCCCAGCACTGGTCTCTGTGCCCGGGCTTAGAGAGGACAGGCTAGGTGACATTCGGCATTGCTGCTACATGTATATCAAGGGGTTAATGCAGTTTTGTTACAGCAATGAGTAACTCAGGTTGCTTCATTGCCCACTTAATCTTTTCACCGTTTCTGGTCCTCAGTGACCAAAAAGCTCAGCTGAAATGTTTGTTGGAAGTTATTGATACTGATAAATGGGATCAGAAGTCGGTCAGTAGTCAGCAAAATTTCTGTGTTCTTCTTAAATATGCATCAAGAAATGGGGGGGAAATGATCACAAATTATCTGCTTCTAAGGATTTTATTTGCTTTGGTGTAAGGTTTTTAGACAAAGTCAGAATTTCCTACATGTTCCTGGGATGAATTCTCTGGCAGAAGCTCATGACTTTCTGTGAAAGTTTTCTACATCTCTGTTTTGCCCTGATTGCTATCTCACATGATGGGCATGGTGTGCCCAGAGCTGTGCTTTGAGAGTACAGAGAGGAACAACCCGCCAAAGGAGAAGGATCCCCATCAGCACAGCTCATCGAGGTCACTGGCTTTGCTCAGTGCACATTGCCTGCTGTTCCATGCTCACCTTGTCTCTGTCCTTGTCCAGGGGATCATGGATTTCACAGGCAGGGGACAGACAGAAAGCGGTCAGGCACTGGGGATCCAGTACCCAGAGTGCAAACCTGGTCATTTCCCTTAAGTAGTGGTTCCCTGAAGCACTTGGCCACTGCTCAGAGAGTCAGGGTGGAGATTTTGTTTCTGTGGAACAAACCCAGCCTGTGGATTCACATTCTCATCCTGGGGGCCATGCACAGAGGTACAAGCCAAAAATAAACTAGGTGGCCAAATCTGCTGTGAAGGGTGCACTGTGAGAAGAGATGATGCCATCTCAGCTTGGCTAGCTGTAGATGAAAATTTTTCAAAGTGGGACTGGAACTTAAGGGGTTAACATTCCACTCTTTATTGTTAAAACTATGTAAAATTTTCATTCAGCATGCCTTCCATTCCCCTATTTGAGGTTTTATATGTATTTCTTTCGGGAAGAGTTTGAATGAGACGGTGATGTCCAGTAGTTGAACCAGCATTTTGCATCAGTGCAACTGCTATTTTTTAGGACACTCAGATTCAGTGAGGAATGAGAGAATTTCCATGAGATGCCTGCTCAACATGGCTGGGGTTTCCCTTTTCTTTCCTCCTCCCTTCCCTTGCCCATACCTCTTCCCCCTTTCCTTCCCCTTCCCCTTTCCCTTCCCCTTCTGTTTATCCTCCCTTTCCATTCCTTCCCTTTCTTTTTTGTTCTTCTTTTCCTCCTTTTTATTTGTTTTTCTTGTATACAGCTTTCTGTTCCTTGTCATTCTAAACATTGTCTCATGACGTGTGTAAAGAGAAAACAAGAGGCAACACGCCTGTTCCCATGGGGTCAAATCTGCTCCTTTTCAAATCTAGGAGGAAATCACCCTTTCATTACAAGAGACACACTGCTGGGTCTCTGGAGTACGATACCCACTTCTGGCATTTCCCTAGTGGCGAGAGGTCCTAGCAGATCCTGCACCCCTTGGATACCCTTACCTCCAAAGGAACTTTCCTTAGGGATTGCTCACACCCTCCCCAGGGATGAAAAGTGTCCTCAAGATCCAGTATATGAGCTAGGACTTTTTCAACCATTTTCTCTAGGCAGAGTTTGCACCTCATAGTGTCAGTCTCCAAATGCTCTGAACCACACCTATGCTCCTCTCTGCACTTGTTCGTGAGGCTCTGTATAAAAACATCTTCATCACAGTAAAAATACCAGGGTTTGGCCTATCTGGAGCCGAACAAGACCTAAAGCTGGGGAGCGACAGGGCTGCAAGAGGGCGCAGAGAGCCCCTGGCTCTGGCCATGCACTGCTTCCTTACAGCAAACACAGTGCGCTGCAAACACCCCTCGTTTCGATAATTTCCTTCAGGGAAGGGCCCGAAGACCCTCTCTAGGGGACATTGCCGCCTACCTTGGGGCGACAAAGGGAGAAATAGATGGGTGTCCCGGCGTGTAGCCGGCGGTGGGGTCGGGGCCGATTCCGGCGGCCTGACGGGAGTGCGGGCAGCCTGCGAGGCGGCATCCCTGCAGGCAGCACCGCTCCTCTCGGCCCCTTCTGGGCCTCCAGTTTGTTTTAATAAAACAGGACACCAAAATACTACATGCGGTGAAAGAATGTGTGTTCGCCTCTGGCATTCCTGCGGTTTTCTCCTGATAATGCCACATCCCCCATTACGGCTCTTCCTTGGAGCACCCCCTGAAACTCCTCAGTGTTTCTGTAAGAGATGCTTCGGCGCACCAAGTCTCAGGCGACGCCGTCACCCGCGGTGGGGAAATCGCGAAAATGCACAGCAGGAAGGGCTGCTAGCTCAGTTCTCGTTAAATCAAACCTTTAAGAAAAAAAAAAAGTCTAGTCACGAGAAGCACTGAAATACTGTCGATTTTCATTTACCTGTGCCTTCCACCGAATTAAATTCACTCCATAAATACCTTTTTGTTTTCAAACGAGGGAGTTTGCCACGCAGATCATGTTTCTACTGCTCATTCGAACATTAAAAGATTGCCGCAGTTTTAAGGCTCTCGACGAGTCTGGGAGAGATAGGAATTCAAATCGAGAGCCCAAATTCCTCACGATTTACTCACTGTCATCAGTAAAACAGAAGATTTAGTTTCCACGGTCAAACTTGTCCTGAATGTCCTATGAGAGGGAATCGTGCACTTTCCACCCGCTCCCTCCGCCACTCCCTCTTCCCCTAGGTTTTGGTCTAACAAAGTAAATATCTCCAGAACCTCATGCGGTGACAATGAGGCGTTGCTTCAGACAGCCAACAGTTAAAAACAAAACCCCAGAAGAATCCCTCCAGAATAGACAGATGCCCTCCGCAGAGGTGCCGGGAGCCGGCATTCAGAGGTACAGGGAGGCAGAAATGTGTCCCGGATCAGATCCTGTAAATACCATTACATGCTTTCCTAGGCACATCCCACTCACTGCTCTGTCCTCTCTCTCCTCAACGCCCCTTACGTGTTACGTGCTGTCATTGTACCAGCTTGTCTTTACACACAAGAATAATGCGCCTATTATTCTCTTCTCTCCAAAGCTTCCACCTCTAATCATGTCGTAAAAAATAGCCTTAATAAAACAGTGATAATTACTCCATTATTGTTAACACTACCCATTAAAAATTTAAAAATAGGTTTTCTGGTTTGGTCACCCATTTGAACTAGGTATCACTTTTTGCGGCACTAAATCGTTCAGCGGTATGTCAAAACTTTCTTCCTTTTTAAAAGATGACAAGACCTAAGGGCTTTTTAGAGAAACTGATCGTTGGTTCCCAGTCCTAACTGGGCAGTATCCGTCAAAAGTTATTGACACCCTGCTGACCGGCTAAGAAAAAGAAATATCCCACGGGGAAGGAGGGATGTGTCTTTCTTTCTGCAGGCTTAGCACTTTCAAGGAAAATGCCTGATTTATAAGCACATCACTCTGGCAATGTTTTAATGTCCCCCTATTACTTCCTCGTTTTGGGAAGAGTATGTGTGTGTTTCGTTTGTTTTTTGGTATACGGGGCTACATTTCAGACAGCATTAAGGCGGGATTCGTGTCCTGATCCCCCTTTGGCCATATATCAGCAAGGAGAACTGCAAACTCGGAGAAATAAATAAGTTTGAAAAGTTTTGAGCATGTTTATGGCATTCTGGCTGTGACCTAGCGAGAGAGAGGGTAGGTATTGAATCTCGGTCTGGAACGTACAGGAAAAAAATCCACCCACACCCACAGGGATATACTTTCCAATCTGCCTGGAAATTAATCCCAAATGAGGGAGTCTCCTTCCAAATCGAGCATGACAGATCTGAGAGAAACACTAGACAGAAGGCAGTGCTCCGGACCCCGCATTCCCTGTGTGGCAAAACTGCGGCGGCAGAGAGCGGGACGGGGCTCCTCGCTCCACCACGCCGCTTCACCGGCCCGTTGACGTGCGAGGGGCTCTTGCGGAGCTACTTTTCCTGGGGGATGGAAAAATAGACATTTTAAGAAGTCTTAACTAATCCAATCTAAATTGACCCCAAAACTTCCAGTACTCTTTTTTTTTTTTTTTTCCCCGTTCTTATATTTCACTCGGGTCTTTAACTCTGTGTTTACCCTTGGCAAATTAAAGCATGTGTATGTGTGGGGGATGTCCGTCTGTCCGTGCGGGGGTGTTCCACAGCGGGTGCTGCTGCGGGCTGCGTCAAGCCTTCCGTGGCAATGACCATCGTCCCGGGCTCAACAAAACCTCCGACTCGGGGTACAAGACGGGTGGCTTCTTGGTGGGAACGCATTAAGAATGGGGTGAGGAAGGAGGCAGCGGTGACTCGTAAACGAAGATGATAAAATTCCTGTGGATCGGCCAGCATAATCCACAGAAATCATCCCCAAGGCTCTGGTCTGGCAGAGGGAGAATTTCCCATTAACTTCCCCACAATCGTTTCCATCGCCCACTCTGGGAGCTCTCCCTTGCACTCAGAATTCAGATTCTGATTACGGTCTTATTTAGAAACAGACATGAATATCCCTCTTCTTATTACCACCAAACTCGTTGTGATGCGGAAATCCTCTCTGTCTGCCGCAGATACCAGCCAGCTTCTTCCCACAGGCCGAGCTAGGAAGGAGACTGGAAGTGAGTTTTCTAGGGAAGCTGAGGCTGACGTGGGCCCAGGGGGAGGCTGAACCTTCACACTCCCCCCAGAGGTGCCAAGAACACGAACACAGATCCCCTGCTTACTCCAACAAAGCGCAAAAACGACACCACCAGCCGTGGGAAGAGGCACCAGCGCGACACGGACAGAGCGCTCCCCGAGCACCTCCGCCCCGCCTTGTCCGGCCTTGCCCCGCAGCTCCGTCCGCACCGCTCTGCTCAGCGGGATCAGCCCTTCTGCTCTGCTCAGCCCTAAGACAGGCTGCCTTATCCACCCATCCATCCATCCATCCATCCATCCATCCATCCATCCATCCACCCAGAGCTGGTCCTGCTTCCCCGACTCCACGCTCACACAGCCCGCAGAGCCGAACCCGGCTGCGGCAGGGATGGGCGGCAGGTCCTCACAGGGCACACGTCGGTCTGGCAGGGGAGAGAAGGGAAAGGGAATTTATCAATAAGTTTTCCATAATTTTTCAAGCTTTGGAGCAGTGCACGCTTCACGACGTGTGGTGGAAAGCAGTGCAGTCCAGAGTGTGTTATGTGCATGATGTGCGTTTGCATGGAAAAATACGTGCGTGTATATACAGGGAGAAAGGGATAACAGTGGCCACAGCGCTGTAAAAACCCGTGATTTATCACCCTGAAAATAGTGTGCTTATTGCTAGGACCATTCCTCAATCCATGCATCCAGCAAACCGGGAATCTTGTTTGCTTGTTTGTTTGTCTCTCTGCATCCTGCTCGCAGGGCTAGACGGAAAATCACAGCATGTTTCCTATTGCGCTGCCTGTTCCCCACCGGAGCGACGTCACCTCAGATATGCCAGTAAATTCCTTACCGGGTTGGGATTGTAATTGGTTGAATGTTTTCTGTATCCTGACTAGCCAATAACACCCCGAGAGAAAAAAAAAAAAATTAGAACAACCTAGTTACGACAGATGGCGAAAAATGACTTGACATTACACATGTGAGGCAATGTTAACTAAAGATGAGATCCTTACCACATTCATTAGAAATATCGTAATACGCCAAAAAGATTACACGTGCCACTGTATTTATGGTACAAGGTCCCTTATTTTCAGACAAGTGCTGTCCAAATTGTTGCCCCTGTCATGTCTGTTTCAACAACATCTGCTAGCTAGCATAAGCTCTGGCCTTGATAACTTGCATTTTTCTGAGCCTGAATTACTCTTGGCAGACCTTCTTCCATAGCCTCCCCTCCGCCCCTCCCCGAAAGTAGATAATAATTTGTGCAAAACAATTAGCTAAAAAAAGGAAAGGAAAGGAGACACAAAACCCTGATAAAAGCGCAAGAATCATGGAAAAATTGGAAAAGAAAAGGAAAAAACCAAGAACAAACGATAAACAGCAGATAGCCAGAATAACTACAGTTACAAGTGAAGTAGTTGTATCTTTTCATATGTAAAAAACAACAAATATATAACCGTATTTCCAAATAGTAAACTAACATTTTAATCTCAGTAAACAGAAAACAATGACAATTATACCGATAGGAACCCATATTGACCCGGAGCAAGAAATCAAAGCTATTTTTACATTCAAATATCAGCAGCACATTTCTTTATCCTCAAGTTCGCAGAGGATTCTTAGAAGCCTTATATATGCAGTTAGGCGGAAGCTGATTGCCAGCAATAAATAATGCATCCAAGGAAGAGGCTTGAGTACGTATCTTCTCACTTCCAGGATGCAGCTAAGGATCTTCGCCTCAATTCTACATCAAGGTTGTGGCTTAAAGCAGTCAAAGGGCTATTTAATTGTCAGGCAAGGCTTCCCCCCGCGGAACTCTCTCCGCATGTTACAACATCTTTGCCGCTCCATATGCATCTCTTTTTCACACTTCCCTCTCCATCTCAGGCTGCTACACCTGGTGCATCACGCATTTAGCCCATTCACTCCGGTTCTTCCTTTCATCTTCCCAGTGGCAGACGTTTCTATTTATCCACTGGCAATCAATGTGTGGCGTCACCGGTGGTACTGTAATGACGACTGCACCATTGAGGATGACAGCTTAGAAAGAAGAGGGCAATGGTGATCCCTCCCAGAGCAGCATAGCAGAGTGTAGCGCTCGCATCACAAGGTCACCCTATCTCACCGCTGGCTCCTCTGCATTGGCAGGAGAGGGTTGCTGGGTTTGTACAAGGCTGGGGCGGGAGCAGAAGGGAGGGGGGGGGAAGAGATCTGGATTTTTTTTCTCCCCTCCCTTAAGCAAAGCCACAATGGAAACCAGGAAGGAGATGGTGATGTTTCTGGAGGGGACTACTCTTGGCGCTCTAGTTGGCAAGAGGGTGCCTAATTTGTCCGAAGCAGTGGGGAGCCCCGCTGCGGAGCCGCAGGAGAAGATGATCCATCGGAACTGCATCAGCCCCAGACCTGGCCCCTTGTCGTCCCGGGAGAGAGGAGGAGGAGGAGGAGGAGGTGGCGGAGGAGAGGACGAAGAGGAGGTGGAGGTGCTGCCAGGGACAGGGACGGTGCCGGAGAGCCGCTCGGCGGCGGCAGCACTGCTTTCGGCCGGACAGCAGCCCCCCGTCCCGGAGCTCCCCTCCAGCAAAGGGCAGCAGAGCAGCTCGGACACCGAGTCGGATTTCTATGAGGAAATCGAGGTGAGCTGCACCCCGGACTGCGCCACGGGGAGCGCCGAGTACCAGCACAGCAAAGGTACCCAACTCCTTCCCATGCCTCCAGCCCCACGTCGGCTCCGGGGCTGGGTGGCAGCACTGGTGGGGCGGGGGGGCTGCCGGAGGGGATTTTCCACTCGCCAGCTGAGCGAGGGGCAACGAAGTCGGGTGTGTGTGTGTCTGCGCGTGTGTGATCTCTTTCCTGACTGATTGCTCACCTCCCTGCCACCGGGAGACTTGTTTGGGAGTCAGAGGACACGACACCGGGCAGCCCCCGCGTCCCTGGAGGGGAGCCAGGCTTCCCATCGTGGATGCGTCAGGTCTGCGGCTTGTCCCGTAGGATCTTTTTGGCCAAGACAACCACGCGCTCTCCTCTTCAATCTGCTCTATTTTATTTTTATTCTTCCCCATCGCCTAGACAGTGCATACTTCAGGAAATCCCTTACGATCCTCCACACCGGCGGGGTTTTTTTTTGTATGTGTGTGTGTGGGTAAGATCAAACGGGCTTTCTGGCCAAGAGCTGTTTGTGGTTTTGCAGGGTGAAATGTGCCCGGGCGTGTGCGGAAGCGCCCATAAAGTCTGTAAAATCTCTCGCCGACTCATGCCAGCCCCAAGTGCGGTAGTGAGGGCCTTGTTTGCACGTTAGGTTAAAAAAAAAAAAAAAAAAAAAAAAAAAAAAAAAAAAAAAGGTCCAAATTACCTTGTCACTTCTATGTCTCGGTGGCGCCAGCTCGGAAATGGTCCCAATGAATTAATTGCCTTTGGTCTCGGGGACAATGAGGGAGAGTTGCATTTAAAAGCAAAGGCAGCGGATAGGCCCCTTTTCCCCTGCCCCCACTTCCCATTCCCTATTCCCACCTTCCCAGCTCGGCAAAGACGTCCCTACCCTGACAACAACCCACTTCTCCCCCCTCCCCGTTCCTCAATCACTTCAAGAAGCCGGGAAGCGTAGAGAGCGCTGTCTGTTCTCCCTCGTCCCTTAGAGGCTCGTTGAAAATATCCCATCCTGCTCTTTGGAGACTGAGCGGAGGTCCCTAAGGCCTCACCTTCCCCTCAGAGAAAACAGTCCCTGTCTGCTGGCTGCTCCACTCCTGGGTCCTTGCTGGCCTGGAGGAAGGAGCAGCGCTACACGGATGGCGGGCACACCTGCCTTTTCCAGACACTCAGGGTCGGGGGATGCTGCGGCGCTCCGGTTTCCCGGTGCGGGAAGCGAGTGGGAGACTCAGCGAGCAGACACCGCCATTGCGGGGGGTGTGTGTCGGGGAGGGCGGGGGACAGGTAACCTCCCAGCCAGAGCGAATAAGCCCCTCTCAAACCCTTAGGCGGTGTTTCATCCCCTTTCTCGCTGCTCTCCTCCCCGGTCCTTCTTGGATGTCAGTACCCCAATACCCTCAGTACACCGGGCCAGGCACGGAAACGCGAAATGGGGTGGAACTGGGGGCCGAAGTGGGTTCGCTGGGGAGGCGGACGGCGAGCATCCCTCCGTGCCCGCCCGCCACCGAGCGTGTGTCTTTGCTCCGGGCTCCCCACGCAGGGCCGTGCTCCGAGGCGGTGGCCGGCAGCCCCAGCGGCGGGGGAGATCACCCCAAGGGCAGCGGAGGCAGCGGCGGCTCCCAGGGCTCGCTGGCCTGCAGCGCCAGCGACCAGATGCGCCGCTACCGCACCGCCTTCACCCGCGAGCAGATCGCCCGGCTGGAGAAGGAGTTTTACCGGGAGAATTACGTGTCCAGGCCCCGGAGATGTGAGCTGGCGGCTGCTCTAAATCTGCCAGAAACCACCATCAAGGTACACGCAGCTCGGACATGTTTCCAATTAGCACGATATAAATCTGTATGGCCAAACTTCCTTGCAAAACTCGGGAAAGCACTTCGCCAGCATAACCCTCCCTCTCAGCTCCCCCCGCCTCCCGCCCCTTTCCTGGCCCTGCCCGCACCCTGCAGCAATGCGGGAGATGGGACACGGCTCCCGGAGCCATCCCGGCCAGCGCCTCTAATCTGCCCTCTCCCTAGCAGATTATTTTTAATCCTCCCTTCGGTTCAGTCCAAATCTCACTCAACTCTTGGGGGAGGGAAGAGAAAGCCAGTAGCAGATCTTGTTTCGATCTCGCTTTGCTCTGCCTTTTCCAAAACATTTGCACATGAAAATGAACCCCATAGCAACAATGCCAGGTAGCTCTGGATGCGAAAGGGCAGCATTGAGGCAGAGCCGCCCGGCTGGCCGGAGCCCAGGGACGGGGGGTGAGGGGCAGCAGGACAAGCCCTAACAAGCGGAAAGGAAAACAAGCACCCTGAAAAGGCTGCTCCTCTGGGTCTCCCTGTAGATTTTTATAGGGGCTTAACTGATCCCTCTGTACGTGATGACAAGTCCCTGTAGGAGGGAAAGCTGGCGCCGGTCTCCGCTCTCCGGCAGACCCACGTCCGCCGCACCGCCCTGGGAGCAGGGCCGGGGCCGGCGGCCAGGCGGAGAGCGGCGGCGGCGGGTGACGGCTCTCGCCTCTCCTCTGTCCGCAGGTTTGGTTCCAGAACCGCAGGATGAAGGACAAGCGGCAGCGCCTGGCCATGACCTGGCCTCACCCGGCCGACCCGGCGTTTTATACGTACATGATGAGCCACGCGGCGGCCACCGGGAACCTGCCGTACCCATTCCCGTCCCACCTGCCCCTGCCCTACTACTCCCACATGGGCATCGGCGCCACATCGGCCTCTGCCGCCACCCCCTTCAGTACCCCCCTGAGGCCTCTGGACACCTTCAGGGTCCTCTCCCACCCGTACCCGAGACCAGAACTGCTGTGCGCCTTCAGACATCCCTCTCTCTACCCTGCCCCAACTCATGGACTCAGCAGCGCCGGGGGCACCCCCTGCTCCTGCCTGGCATGCCACAGCGGCCAGTCCAACGGGCTGGCGCAGAGACCCTCCGGATCAGACTTTACCTGTTCGGCCACAACCAGGACTGACTCTTTTCTCACTTTCACGCCCTCTGTGCTGAGCAAAGCCACCTCAGTTTCCATGGACCAGAGAGAAGAAGTACCTTTAACGAGATAAACCTTTGTCTCAGGGTTATTAAATACTCATCCCTTTCCGGACTTCTCTTCGAGTTAATGTACCTACAGCCCATGTTTATTTAATCGTGTTCTCTCCTCAGCCGCGGACACCCACAGAAAAAAAAAAAAAAAAAAAAAAAAAAAAAAAAAAGGACCCCCCCAAAAAAAAAAAAAAAAAAAAAGAAAAAAAACAAAAGAAAAAAAGAAAAAAAAAAGAAAAAAAAAAGAAGAAAAGAGACTAAAAATAGCTCAGTCTTAAAAGGATTTACATTCCAAGGGGGGAAAAAGCAAAGAAAGAAGAAGGAAAGAAATTACTAGTGATTTATCTCTGAGAAGGAATTTAGGCACGAAGGAGGAAGAAATTCAACTCGAATGAAATATAGTCCGGCCAGCCACCTATAGAAATGTGCTGGGACTTTCTTTTCCGTGGATAGACTTCTTCCCAAAGGCTGGGGGTTCTGCGGATCACAACAAACCTTACGCACAAATCTATGAGACGGAGAAGGAAAATCTGAAATACTTGAAAGAAACACTATCTTGATAATGAAATGGCTTGTGCGCATGAAGAAAGCAAATATGTAATCCCTCAGTGTTCAGAAAATAAAAACAACAGGCAAACAACAAAAACAAACCCCAAAAGGTTTCCGGTTTGCAACTCGGCAGTATTATCCTGTTGTCTCTATGGAAAATAACAATGCTTTACCATAAAGAAAACCTGTCATTCTGTACATGACTTTCGTAGTTTAATTGCATTATTTACCCTCCCTTGTCTCGTCCTTCGTTGTGAGCAGAAATCCAGCATTTCATTTCCTCTTTCATTCCAACTTTTGTTTCTAAGAGGCAGACTGGATACTGGCAGGGGAAAAATACGAGCTCCTGCCTCTTTATGGGTCAGAGCTATTTGTCCTTTAAATAACAATGTCCTATTATCAGTCGCTGAAATGTGCACACACTGACGAAATTAGCAAGTGATGTATATGTAAAGAGGGTTTTTGAATATCGAATGTACAATGCTCTGCGAGCAGAGACCCCGTGCCAAACGCTAACAAGCCGCCAAGGGAAGAGATTAGAGGTGACAGGGAGCACAACTCCTTCAGACAATCACCAGTCTGTAAAT
Source organism: Onychostruthus taczanowskii (assembly GCF_017590055.1). Lineage (NCBI taxonomy): Eukaryota > Metazoa > Chordata > Aves > Passeriformes > Passeridae > Onychostruthus > Onychostruthus taczanowskii. The sequence continues at coordinate 2,007,203 of NW_024501015.1, forward strand.
TGAAGCAAAGGCGATTTCCCTTCCTTTGTACTTCTGCCTTCAATTCTCTCATTGCCTTTTCCTTGCTGTGTCTGCTCTTTATTATTTTAAATTTTTAAAAGTAATTATTTAATTTGTCGGATTTTGTATTTCTTTCTCCATCCCTGATCTTTGTATTTGCATGTGTCCTTCACACTGGTCACTCTTCCTTCTTAAAGAGTATTTCTTTCACAAAGTCACCCACCCGTCTCCTATCCAGAAGGTATTTCGGAAGAAGGAAACATAATTGCTTTTGCTTGGATTTCTGTAACCCTAAATTTAAAAAAAACCAAACAAACAAACAAAAAAAACCAAAACAAACCAACAAAACAAAAACACGGGCACGGAGCTGGATAGTGGTTTCTTCCAAAACCGACATTATTTATTTAATTCTGTTTTAAAATAGCCTAAAAATATTCTCCCATAATTTGTTACCATGTCGGAATAAAACTTAATAGCAACAAAAATAACAACACCGAAACCGATAGTAACGACAGGTTTTAACAACCTCTCACCCATATTGTTGTCGTTCTTGTTAAAAAAAAAAAAAAAAAAAAAAGAAAAAAAAAAAAGAAAAGAAAATAATAAAAAAGGCTAAAATGTTGCTTAAGACGAATTTCACCATGCAGTTTCTAATAGTTACAGTTCAACAAGCAGGAAAATAAATGCTGGACAGAACAAAGACTTGTTGACACCTCTGTATCTACTTTGTACTAAATTGCTCAGAAGCCTCTGGTTTACTGCCACAGCGGAGACTTTTTGTCTTTAGGAGAGGGAGTGCATAGCAGCCTTTCTCTATAGCGGATGGAGAGCAGGGAAGAGACACGGGCGTGCCAGGACATATTTTTTCCAAGTAAAAATATTGTTTACTACAGTTTTTAAAAACCCAAAATCACAATATTTAAATCATTAACGCCAGATTATTCCACCCTTTATAAATGAGATTTCCTCATGAACATGGAAAGCAATGGCCATTTTTGGACACTCACAAATAGATTCTCCCTCCCCGTCCCTCGTCCTCCCCTCGGAAATAAAAATTGTAAACAGCGTACTAGGGGTGAGCCGAACAACATCCGAGCTTTGCAAACCTTTCCCCCTCTTTTACTTTGCCTATTAGCAGACAGAAGAACCAGTCCGATAAAATAGGAGCTGCGGAGCCAGTGCTTGATATCTTTCTCCCAGCAAACCCGGGAGAAGGGAGCGCTGAAGCGGTCCGGGGAGGGGTGGGACGGCAGATGAGCACTATCCACCAAAACCAGGGTCTCTTACATAGCCCCACGACCCCTCATTCCTGGGCCAGGCACAGGCACCTGCTGGGCCGAGAGCGCAGGCCGAGGCTGCTGCTGCGATCGCGGCAGCAGTGCGCTCTTGCAGAATGACCAGTTCAGAAAATGCCATCGGCTGACGCACAAATGCATATATTTTATATATCTAGGAGCGTGTGAGAGAAACAGAACATTTAAGCCTCTAATTGCCACTTCCACCCGTGACGGGGACATCCCCCTTAGCAAGCGGGGAGGCAGGCACAGGGAGCGCCCGCAGCCGGCGCGGTGCCCGCTGCATCTCCCCGCGGCTCCGGAGCCGCGGTCCCGATCGCCCACTCTCGGAGCATGGTGCGGCAAAGGGTGGCTGTGAATTTCTCCGCAGCTCGGTCACAGGGCAGAGATTGCCTGCGACAGGTAAATAGGCTGCGGGTCGCGGTAATGCCAAGAGTATTTTCAGTTAATAGGGGAGGGAAAATGAGGTGTCTGGAGCGATATTGGAAAGTACAAGATCGATGATCCGTCCTCGTGTCCAATCAGCAGCCTTTAATTGACTGTATTTTCTAGGTAATTGAGCCGCTGTGCTCCCAAATTGAAGTGGAAGATATAACAATACATCTCAGTGGGAGGAATTACTCATTACTTCATAATGAAATTTTCCATTTGCTGCGTGGGGCCGGTGCCGTTAACACCTTCGCCGCCGGTGGTGCTGTCCGCGGCCCCACGTGGGGCGTTGGCTCCGGGCACGCGTGGGGCATTGACGGCTGCGAGGGCACACACAGGGCACCCAGCCGGCAGCAGGTCCTGCCTTTGGCCCCGAGCCCCTGCCATCAGGCAGGCAGGTTTCCATGGCCTCGCCCTGGTCGGGGATGAGACCCTACGAGGGACTGGGGTGAGGCCCCGGGGGAGTCGGCGATGGGCACCTGGCCCCTTGTCACCAGCGGGAGTGGAGTTTTCTTCGGGGTACCCCATGTGCTACATCGGGTTCGCTCCCTGGCCAGCCAAATTCAGCTCCTAAAGGCCGTCGCTCCCACCCCCCCGCGCCTTGTTAGCGTTTGATTGATTGCCTTATTAAAGCGTGTTCTTGTAAGTGTGACCGAGCTGATTGCGCTGCATATGTTTGGGATAATGCTCATTTTAAACAACTGAATAATAATACTACTAATAAAAAAAGGACCAGAAGAGGAAGAAGATGAGCTCTAGAGAACGGGTTAAGCCTAAACGATCCCGGGGAGCAGCGCTGTAACTCGCGCATTAAATTGGTCCTTTACTATCAAATCACTCAACCCATCTTTGTTGTGTTTTATCTGTCACCTCCTGTACCATTAAGTGAAATAGCAACGAGACTGACGCTCACTTTCCCGTCTCACACTATATGTTTTTATTAAGGTTGTATGATTAAACTGGATCGGATCTGCTTTCCCAGCACTATGCTTTACTTCAGCACCTAAATCATTGGCAAATCGTCTCTCCATATTTCACGTTTTCTGCTGGGTTGTTCGGTCCTTTGCCAGCACCTGCAGAAAAGCATGCGGCTTCTTTAGCTTTTTGGCTTTTCAATCTGAAAGATCCTTTTGTTTTCTATTATTCTCCTGCTCGCATGGCTACTTTATTTTACTACCGAGTTTAGCCCCTGAAAACACCCTCCACCATATGTCACCCCAAGGCTCGCTGTCCTGCCTCTTACAATAGTGTCACCCTGGGGTGAAGCCCATGTCGGGATGAGCTGAAGTCTCTTTAACACAAATGGCTTCATTTGGGCGCATCAGGTTCCTGGGTGGATGTAAAGGGCGAGAGAAACCAGCCCCACGCGCTTTTTGCATCGTCCTTCTATCCGGAGCCCCTTACATGTTGCCTGCTTCATTCAGAGCTTCTCGCTTCTCCTTTTGTGAGGGGGGAGCGTCCCGTCCTGACCCTGGAGAGCTGGTACTGCGGCAGGGATGTGGTTACAGTAGGTTGGGGTAGATCCCCGCCGGAACTGGTCCCTGTTTTAAGAAGTTTTTCTTCTCCCCCTCCCAGGTAGGAGGAAGAAGAAATAGCTAGTTCAAGATCTTCTACCAAGAAAACAAATAGATCACAACCTCTTGCCTCCATTTCACCATTTGCTCCCACCACACTTCTTCTTTTTTTTTTTTTTTTTTTTTTTTTTTTTTTTTTTTTTTTTTTTATCACTTACATGGAGTATATCTATGACCAAGAATGTAGTAATGTAGTGCAGGTTTGCACTAATATTTACAAACCTCACTTTAAAGAATCTCAATCTGTGTATTTCATGCACATATACGTGCAGAGCAAACACATAAAGTGATTTTCCCTGCTGCCCTCTCTGCAAAGAAGTGCCTGGGACTTCAGAGGGAGAAATTGCCACTTAAGAAAATCACATGAAAGTATTAAGTAATTATTTAAAACAAGGCTGTTTAGAAAAATATTTGTGTTTATTGCAGCTGCTCGATTGGCCTCGTTAAATCTGGGGAGCATTTAAATTGTGTTACCGTCTCATTTAAATCCAGTTTCGTTCCAGCAGGCTGCAAAGCCTGAATAGAACCAATCACTCCATAATGATGATGAATGAGAAATTAATTCAGATACAAGCAAGACAATTTAGGCCTTCATCTGTTTAAATAGCCTTCCAAGATTATTCGCAATTGCAGGTCACAGATTTAATCAATTGTCCAATCTTGTGAAAGTCATATCCTTGCATCTTCATCGAGATTATTTATAGCGCGGTGAAGCCCAGTGAAAGGTATACACTCTTAACAGGAACAATTACTTAAAGAGAAGAGTTTGCAAAATGAAAAACAAATGCCTCCGTGGGCAGTAAACGATCAAACACTTCCTCTCTCTCCCGACACATCCTCCCCGGCCTGAGGAAAGGCACGGAGCTGCAGGTGGGGGATAAGATGGACCATCTCCAAACTCCATCCCTGCCTTATCGGCTCCTGTGCTCTTCAGCACAACCACCCGTGCTCTATCTTGGGCCACCCAGTCTAGTCTCTTCGGGGCCGTGCTTTGCTCCTGAGGGCGATGCCCGCAGAAAGGACACGTTAAAAAGCAGCTTTTAATCACGCAAGAACAAGCAAACCGCGCCGCTGCTCAGCCCGGGGATGCCAAGCTCTCCTGCGGGAGACCTGTCATTTTGTGCTTCTGGCTGGCTCCTATCGAGATATATAAATATGTGTGTACCAGCAGCCCTATTTTAGGCTGAGCCCTGCGAATGCCCCAGCCCTGCACACAACCAGCCTTCCTCTGGTGCGGTGCTAGCCCGGCTCGGGATGGAGCTGGCAAAGGATCACTGCACGGCTCCTGGAAGCGCCGGCTCTTTCTTTCGGGCTTGGAGCAGCCCACCTGGGATAACCCGAAGTCCCGAATAACTCAGGGTTAATAAAGGCTCTACAAAAGTTGAAATAAACCACTTTCGTAATGGGGAGAATTGTTTAATTTCTCGAAAAAGAGTTGGAAAGCAAGGAAGAGACCAGACTTGCTTGTCAGGGTCCCGGTGTACCACTGCCTCCTCCCGCTTCTCATCCTTTCTCCAAACACCTCCCATGTCCCTGGAGCCCTCATCCCCCCTGGCACTGAAGCCCTGTCTGGCAGGCTCCCGCCCGGACTCGAGGGGTGATCCCGGGCTCGGAGAAACACCTGCTGCCCCCCCAAAGGGGCTTACCCCAGCGCACCGGGAATATCGTGCGAAGGGAAAACCCGGGGTACGGTAGGGTAGGACCCGGCCCCACGTCCTCTGTCCAAGGGACCCTGAAGGTGGGAGCTCCGAGGAACACTGGGCAGCGCTCAGTCCGTTCCTGTCGCACTCCTGGGGACGAGGGGCTCACCGAAGAGCCCCTGGGAGCCACCGCAGTCTGCCCGCAGAGAGGAGCGGGTTTCACGGGTGGGAGTGTGCGAGGCTCAGCACAGGTGGGTCAACACGAGGTGAGACTTCCTCCCATTGAACCGCGATCCCCGCACCAATGCAGTTTTTTCCGCGAGGGCAGCGTGGGGCGCACTCCCCACGGGCATTGCCGGGCTGGGAAACGGGAGGGTTCCGGGCAGCAGGGCGGGCCAGAGGAGCGGCGCGGGCGCGCAGCCCGACACGGGGAGCTGGAGCAGTGCCTAAAACAAAAGCCTGCCTGCAGGACCCCCAGAGCTCCAAGGAGCCGGTCTCAGCGACAGACTTTGATGTATCGCTGTCCAATTAGCGCCTTTAATTGGTGTCCTCTGGGACAGGCAACCCGGGAGCTGAGGCGGCGAGAGCTCTCTCGGCAAGCTCTGCCCGCTCGCAGGGTAACAGATAAATAATGCGGCCGGGCGGTAGGAATCCTGTATCCCTCTCCTTTCGAGAAGGAGAGGGGAAACGACCAAGCAAACCCGAGGCCAACTGCTTGCAAATCGCCCCGGGAAGCTCCACGGACACCCGTATGCCCAGGCAGGGAGGGACAGGGGGTGTAGCTGCTCCCACATTTATCCCGATCCCGGCGATCGACGCCCTCCTCCCCGCCAGCTGCGGAGGGGGGTCACCAGCGTGGAAACGACGCTGCTTAACACATAGCGCACGTTCCTTCCAATTTGGCTAATGAAGGTCGCCCGTTAAGCGTAATTTTAGAGGTTAAATGAGGCTGACTGCAGATTTAAAGACGCTTGATAAAACGTCTTATTTGAATGACACCAATTATATATATAGATACCATTACAGCGGTCTAGATTTACCTTGGGGGAGGAGGAGGAGGAGGAAACAAAGCAAACACTCTAACAGGGAGGGAGGAAAACGCTTCGCCAATTTATTCTAAACCAAAAATGCTTGGTCGAAAGAAAAATTGATGGCTTCATTCATCAAATGAATAAAATACATTTCTGAGATCAGAAGGTGCTCGAAGAGAGAGAGAGAGAGAGAGGGGAAAGTTCGTAGTTGACAAGAACCGTCAGAAGGAGCAAGAAGTCATTGGAAGCTCACCTTGAAGTAATTCTGGTTTTCTTCTATTTTATTCTCCTTTTAATTTTTTAAAAAAATATTTTTCTTTTTCTTCGGGTAGTCAAAAAACGTTTTAAGAAAAAAAAAATCACCTGAAGCCAGAGGAAGATGAGATTTTTTGATTAATAAGGAAATCAATTTGGCAGAACGGAAAGGATGCTGACTTCTCAAACTCGCTGTTAGCAGAGGCGTCTCTGGGGAAGACAAGCAGTTCGAGGCTGTTTCGGGAGCCATCAATCCCCAGTACCTGAGTACATCTCAAAACGAAGCCACCTGCATTTTTACAAGAAAGCATCTCTGATCGATATTTTTCAGTTTGAAAAGCTGAACTATTTTACTTGCTCTTCTGAAGCTGTGTTTTCAGTGTTAAAATATTGTCACTTCACCATATTCTTCCCAAGCAGCAATACAGGGTTACATTAGAGGCATCTTTTATGTACAATCCCCAGAAGCTGTGGGTATGTGGGTCATGCACTGCCACAAAAAAACATAGACTGAAAATCCCACATCCCCCCTCCTTACAGAAAGACCTTAATTTGCACCGGGGTGGGTTCTCTCCATTTCTTATTCAAGGGAAAAGACCCTAACAGTCTGGTCAGCCAGTTTCCTCAATAGCTTGATTTCACCTTGCTAAATTTGTATTAAATAAACATTTTACTATCTTTGTCTTGCTTGCCTGGCACCAAATTCTGAAGGTCTTAACTTGTCCCAAAATGCATATTTGCCTACACAGGAGAAGTTTGCTTACTTCTGTTGTAGTGCAGGATCAAAGATGAGTTTCAGAACAAATAAAGCAACTACTAAATCCACACGATTAATATGAATTACTCCTGGGAATTATCCTACAATTATTCTAACATTTACTCAAGCCTGTGTGCTTCAGGGATGGAAGTTTTCTCTAATGTGGAGACACTGAGTCATAGGTTCCAAAATCACTTTCCATAAATGACTTGATATAAAATTTAATCCAAACTCAAAAGGTCAGATTTACTATATAGTAGCTGTGCAGTAGCACAGTCTTGACTCATCTCACAACTAAAAATAAAGCAAAATTCATGCAGGAAAGAGAAGGGGGGAAAAAGGGGGGAGGAGGGAAATCCCTAACTTTGCCAATGTTTATGCTCCCCTTTCAGCCACCTGAAATGTGGTGTGGGGTCTGTTTTGGAGGCAGGAGAGCACTGTTGACCGGTGCTGGTTTGACTCTGAATGATGTTCTAAACCTGCTCCTGTTTTAGCAGGGATGTGGATTTAGGCAAATGGAGAAGTTTGAATGTTTGAGCCCATCCCAGCCCCAAGCAGTGCATTACTGCCCATTAACTCTGGCTCTCGAGGTACAAGAAAATAGAGGCTACATGACCTTACACCCCACTCCCTCTGCTTTGGCAGCAATGTAACAGCTTCCCACCTGAAAGTCTGTGTGTCATTTGGGTCACAAAGGTAGGTTTTTACAAAAGAGCTGTACTGAAGCACTGAGCAATTGAATTGTGTGTTGATGGTAAAGAGGCAGATATTCCTGAGTCTCCGTGTCCCCATTTAATCTAATCTAACACCAGATCGTGACACCAGGTCCTCCAAGGGAAAAAAAAAAAAAAACAAAAACAAACAAACAAACAAACAAACAAAAAAACCAAACCAAAACAAAATCCACCCAAAAACGGTAGCTCACTTTAGGATTCCTTTCTTTTGATGTAATTAGGCCAGTCACTATCCATGTGTCTGACCCATCTACTGACTTTTTAGTATTATATTCCTGTTGTCACTTGTATCTCAAGGGCTGTGTGCAAGCAGCTGCAAAACAGTAGTGCAAAACAGGATAAAGGACATAATGATCTCCATTTTCTGATACTGTTCCACAGGAAAAAAGAAAGCCATGTTCACTACTGGGAGTTTGCTGTGGGTTCTGCAGATCCAGATGCAGGAATCAGAGATGCTGGCAGTCTCTGTGCTGGCTCCCAGTGCTGATTTCCCTGGCATTGTCTCAGAAGGTATTCCCCAAATCAACATTCCCCAGCCAAAACCAAACTGCAATTAACACCACAAAGGGGCAGTCACCAGAGATTTGGAGCAAGTGATGATCAGACATCACAAAGTTTTAGTGCGTGTTGAGAATCTTAAGCAATTCCTACAGCCAAGGCCAATTTTTTTGTTTACTTTGTCTTCAGTGACAGCCTCACTCTTTAGCCAAAAAGAAGATATTTCAAAGTCTGACTTTAAACTTCTCAAAGCCACGCTATGCAATTAGAGTGACATTTCTACACTGCAATGCATGGCTTCATGGTGCTATGGCAACAACATATCATTGGGATAGAACTCCACCAAGGGCAAAATCATCTACCCTCATAGCCCCAATCACTTTTTTATGCAGGAGCATAATTCTCACAACAGCCTTTCCTTGAAACAGTGGCTGTAAATTAGAGCATCTGTGTGCATGTCGTTTCAGTTTGTCATAACCACCCCTCCAGCAAGGGATACTTGATGTCTCCTGTAATCTGGCACACCAGCAGAAATCAGATTTGTTGTTATATCATCGTATTGTAAGTGTGCAATTAGTTATTTCCTAGACTTGTTAAACTTTTGCTTTATAAACTGATAGGTTAAATCTAGGGGAATCTAAGGTTTGATCTGTGCATCACAGACCATTAGATTTCTTCCAGTTGATTTTTACTGAAGGCAATATGATATATTTTACTTTCAAAACAGGTGCTTGATGTGACCTGATTTATCGGTTTATGGAGAAATTGATGGTATGTGCTAGCCATGATTCATTGGTTAAAGCAAACAGAATATACCAGAAAAATAAAAAGACCCCATGTTTCCTTATTTCTGATAAAAATTGTTCCAGAATTTATCCTTCAGTTCTTCTCAGCTACGTTACTGAACTTTATTACCCAGAATTTTTCCATTAAAGAAGTTTGCATATGGTAGTAAAGTACTGCTTTATCTTTGCTCTGACAACCTAAGCAAACCTGAAATTTGTGTGAGACACTTTCTTCAGTTACTGAGCTCTGAGCGAGGCTTTCTCTTACACTGTCACCAATTTTACAGCCTCCTCTCTCAAAGCATGAAAGCCAGAACTACCTGCACGGTATCAGGGTATTTTGCATTTGTTCCATCTGCAGCCTGTCTTTTTATTTCCATTATTGTCCAAGCAACCAAGAACTGCAGCAGCCCAAATACACTTCTGCAGCACTGACATAGGTCTGCATGTTCACACATTTCTTCCCTATAACACTGCTTTTCTCCACCTCTGTCTTCGTGGATGTGTTCCTTCATATATAAGGACTGGGTTCCTAAATGCCTTATTTAGTATTTTGAGATATTTATACTAGTTTTTTTTTGTCAGCTCAAATTTCTCTGTGACATTCATGCACCTTAGCTGCAGGACTGACCTGATACCCAGAAAAACAGATTTACTAGAGGAAAATAAAAAGGATTAATAATAAAATAAAGGCCATCTGATAATTCTGCTCTATGAACAGTCTTCCAGAGACATGGTGATAGCTATGTAGGTAGGCAGGTGCCACATACACGAATATGGCAAGTGCATCTTTGACACAAATTTGATTAACATTAGGTATGTACATATTTCTGATCACCTGATTACAGCAGCCAGTAGTGCTGAACATCCCAGTCTGTGCAAAATCACATTAGCCATAATCCCATTTCGTGATGATGTCTATACCACTGATACTCTTTTGTGCTCTTCCAATGAGCCCATTTTTAACTTGCTTTAAATAGTTGCTGGCACCTAATGATTGAGGATACTGTAGAGATAACATATAATATAAGACTAGAATGTCTAGGGGTAAATTCCTTACAGAAGTATAGGCTGAGACATGTATAAACTAACTCCATAATCTCATTAAAATAAATCAGACATGCAATGCCAAGACATATTTTTTCATAAAAACTATGTTGATTGACACATTTGGGAGAGGAATGCAAGTTACTAAATTCACATTTTGTCAGTTTCACTGTTATTTTCTTTTACTTTTTAAAGAATTTCCAAATTCACTGATTATTTCTCTAAACCAGTAGGTATTGTTTAATATCTTCTCTAGTTAATAATCCTTTAAAAATGCTTTATTTCTGTCTTTTGTTAAAATTACGTCACCCTGATTTTAAACTGAATATTAAAACTCTGATTTTGCCCTTCCAGCTAATATTAGATCCACACTGTTGAGAAGATTTATTTTGGTTTTGCTGTGCTTTAGAATTTTCACCACTTTTTACCCCTTTTACTGCATATTACTCCTGTATTTTTCCTGTTGTCTGTAGATTCCCTTGTCAACTTCCCGTGTTTTGTAACATGTAATGTAGGCTAATTGCTGTACAATACAGTGCTCTTTGCATGTTGTATGGTGATTTTTTACTTCAGATTTTTGCCTTCATTTCACTCTGAGGACAGTTCTGGAGTCAGAAACTTGCCCTCCATCCAGATATTTCTCATATGCAATGTATTTCCGGCCTTCAGCCGCCCACCACTTTCCAGCCTAAAAATTAATACATCATAACAAGATCCAAAAAATAATTTTTTTTCCATGCTGGTTATCATGCCTTTCAAGATGTGGATTTATCCACAATTTTTAGAAACTCTCAGTGGTGGTTTATGGCTAGTTGCACGAGATAAAGTTGCACACATGCTGAACTGAGTTTGCCCACATGCTACTATTTTTATGCCTAGATATTGTAGACTGTTTAAGAGGTAAAGCATCCCATTCTTGGGTTTAATTTGGTAGTTTTTGACACACAGCTGTCAGCACCCAGGTCTTAGTTAGTACATCAATCCATATGCTTTTGAGACCAGTTGGTTGTAAGTTATAATTACCAAGTTGGTAATTCCTTTCACTTGCCTTCCTTTCACTGTTCACATGACTACTCCCATCAGGTGCTGATGAGTATCTTCTGACTAATAAAACTTTCCTCTTCTCTGTCTGTGCTATCCATACACCCTACACTTTTGTAAAATAATCCAAAGAATTAATTTTCTTCATATTCTTTGTTGCATCGATTCAAACTTTGTTGTTTATTGTATCATATTTGCAACTGGAAACGTGTCTGTATGTTGCAGCTATCTTCCTTGGAGCCACTGTACTAAAACCCTCTTGCTGTTCTATCTGATTCCCAGCCACTCCCCTTACCCATGAACAAGACACACTCTTCGTGCAATTTCCCTCTTCCACTAACATAAAAGTTCAACTTCAGACCAGAACCTAAGTCTTGAGAACAATCTTTGTAACTTGCAAGTGTGGAAGAGCCTCTAAAAAGTTGGTATGGATATTCATCTAGCCATCCCTCTTACTTTCTTCTCAAATCCCCAAAGTCTTGCTTTAATCCTCTACCACAAGTTGCAGAGGATGATGCTCACAGGATGATTCCACAAAATTTCTGCTTATGCAGTGCTTTGATTCTCATTTTTTAACATGATTGTCTTGGTCACTTCAACGTCTTTTTGGCTGTCTGCAACTTGACAGATAACAAATTATGGCGCTTTTATCTCTGCATCCAGTTTGATGCCATGCTTTGGAAAACCTATGACATTAAGCAATTGATTTAGCAAAGGATAGCTACATCCCATAGCCCTTAGTCAATAGCTTAGGGATTGTTGGTATCACTATATTTCATGTATTTCATGTCAGTCCTTTTCTGGTGACTTTACTTTCCCTAGAGATTTCAGTCATCTCATGTCATTTTATGCCACCACGGAGATCTTCAATGCAACATTCTGTGATGGCGAATTAGAAGTGAAGGTACATGGATGCACTAAAATAAATCTTAAGTTGTACCTTGAATCTGGATAATTATTCCAGCACTTTTCTGAATATTCTTCCAACAAGTCTGCAACCTTTTCAAAGTAAAGATTGAATTCTAATGATGGATTTATGCTACAGATAGTTAAAAATCCTCTCTATTTGTTACCTCCATTTGAGTTACCACTATGAGCTACCACATCACCTTGGGGATTCACATTCAGTTATTCTCAATCTTTCAAAAGGTTTCAGCTTTTCAACTGCATGCTACTCCAGATGCACATCCTGCGATAGAGTCACATGTGGAAGCAAATGTGGGACCCTTTACCATATGATTCAGTTAATTTAGTAAAAGTGACAAGTCCTTAAAATACATTTATGTCTAAAGAAATTCACATTCTTTTGCAGCAATTTCTCCCCTGAAAATATGGATTAAATTAATGAGCAGTGGTGACTCATAGGAGAACTGCTGGAGGAGCTGTGATAGTTCTCCCTTAAGTGAGGACTGTCTCCTCTGTTGATCTATTAGTTATCTGGCTTTCAGCTTATCAAATAAGTGTTACACTCAAATAGTTTACTTTTTATATTAGAATCTGGATTAAATCAATGCATTCAGAGTCTGTCAGAAAAATGCAGATATCTTTGCCAACGAAATATATTATAAAAAGAAAAAAAAAAGGCAAACACTATTAACAAGATTCTTAATAAAGCAGACAGAGAAAAAAAAAACTTTTGTGACAATTAATTGTTTTGCTGTCTCTGTTGATTGCATCTTGCATTACTTTTTCTATGGCTTTGCCTGGGAGCAAATATTAATTTTTAGTATACTGATATTTTTCCTACCCTCTTTGAAATTGCTTCAGACATATCAAATTTGCTACATGCCTTTATTGCACCCTGTATTCTTCCATGTCCCATGCTATTCTTTGAAAGGAAGTCTAGAATTCAATTCCACAGATAGGTTATCTACTCAATTTGATCATCTTTGTTTGCAGATTGCTCTTCAATCAAGCACACTTGGGACTTTCTATTCCACAATTTCAAGCACTTCTATCTGTTAGCAGGCAGGCCAGAACAACTTTGCTAAACAGACTCATTTTGATCTTGCTATTTGAAATGGCCAGAGCTTTGAATTTTAACTTTGGGCACAACACTTGCTGTGATTACATCACATTGAGCTCCACTTCTGTTTGGAATTCACTTTTAATCCATTTCTATGCAGTGTCAGAAGACAACCTGCTATAGAATATACCAGTGTAGATTCAATTAAGAGACTTAGTGAAACCTTTGTTTCATTAACAGAGCTTCATCCTCCAGCTGCATTTTCCCATTGCAGACTGGTGCCAACACCTTTGCATGGTGTCAGTTCTCTCCAGGGGCACTGGAAACACAGCCAGTCTTTACACCATGCCTCCCCTTGCAGTCACACATTGTTTGGGCATGTGTTTCCAATCCTATGCTTCATTCTTTGAGTGCTTATTAGATACTTGGATTAAGAAAATGTGCTTTCTACTGTGTTTCAAATACCTTCACAACTTGTCTCTTGCATTAAAGTTGTGGTGGCCTAGTTATCCTTTATTTTGTCACAGATAGTTTTGTTTAGTCTGTTAGTCTGTTAACATTCATGTGATTTGGCTTTACCACACAGACTGATGACTTAATGGGACAGACATTTCAACAAGGAGGTAGTTTCTGCTAAACAGAATTTATTTATTTGAAAGAGCTGTTTTTTTCGTGGCTCCTCTTTTTGATGCTTTGTATAACACATCTAATTCCTCTTGCATTTATCTGCTTCATTCCAAAATTCAATGGTTTTGCGTTTTTCTTCCTTCTCTTTGCAGTAACACAGCATTATAGGTAAGAGAACACTACTACTTCTCTCCTGTTGTATTTCCAATGTTTTAATTTAAAATCCCTTCTGCTCCTCACACAAGGCCTGTCATATATCAGTAAAGGTATCTCAGGCTTACCTCTAGCAGAGCCAATGTATCTATCCCCCAAAGAAGTTCTGTTCAGCAACTGCCTAATACCACAAACATTTTATTCAACTGCTGCCAGACTCCAAACATTAACACAAAGAAAATCAAGGAAACAAGGACTAGGAACTAAGGGTTCCAAACAGTTTGAGAGACTAGACTGTACAAAATTGGCTTTTTTTTTTTTTTTTCCTAAAGGAAACCCTCACATAGAGGCAGAAAGTGTATGTGGTGTAATTCAGTTGGTCCCCAATGGGAAGACATGACAGGATAGCAGTGCTGTCCCGGGATGCAGGCTTCACTGAAGGAGGGGATGTCCCTCTGTGCTTGTGCCCTCTCCTCTATGCTCTTGGAGAGGAAGTCCCAGTGCCTAATGCCAGCTCCTGGATCACTGCTGGGACCTGAGCTCTAGAGTCCCTGCTCCCTTTTTTTTTACAGCAGCTTTAGTATGCCATCAGTATTTGTAACAAAGCCTATGACACCAGATCACACTGCTCTGTCAGATGCTTGGGGTAGGATTTTCAAAAGTGTAGTGAGGAGGTATATGCCTTGAAACCACTCTTACACCCTTCTCAGTAGATACATACCTTAGAATTTAGTCATGATTTTTTCATCCTAATCAGATTCAGTTCTCTGCAATAGTCATTCCTTTCCCTTAAGGAAGCCTTGAGTTTTTAGGCCAAACATTTTGGTCTGGTACAGTTTTCTTCCTGTTTTTGACCACATTTGCATTTTAAATGGTTTGCTTTTATTCATCTATCTCCAAACCTCAGCATTACATATGACAAATTCTGAAGTATTATTGATAAATGCATTACCTTTCAGATCATCCCTGGAGCTTGCAGAAAAATGGGAGGAACAAACAATTTAAACCCAAGTTGGATAAAACCGAACTTATAAGTCCAACATTTCTGCTGCAGACACAGGCCTTCTATAAGGGTAATTAATAATAGTTGTTAATAGCAAGACCTAGTTTTAAAGAAGCAACTTCAGACAATAATGAGAAAATGAGATGAATAATCAGCTCAAACAATAAAGATCAGCTGTAGCATAATTGCAGAACAGCATTTAAGGACTCAGGAGATCTAACGCTTTTCTCTTCATTAATCAGAGCAAATATAACATTACAGATGTTACTTATTCAAAGACTGTTGTGTGTGCATATACAGCCCATCTCTGAGAGCAGAAGTCAGATTGTCTATGCGTAAGAGAGTCTGATTTTTTTATAGCAGAATTCAAAAGGACTTAGAAGTTCAGACAAAGCATTTTAAAACTACTATATCGCTTTGGTGAAATAAATAAAATATACCTTTCAAATGCTGAGGAAGAACACTTGCAGCTCTCAAAAATCTCACCCAAAAGACAAATTATACCAGAAAGAATAGCTATAACTACACTTGTTTGTGATTCTTCCATCTGGGGAAATTCTATAAAGAAATGCAGCCCAGCTTGGGGACACTTAAGCAATGCAACACTTACCTGCAGTTTTGGAGCAGGAGGCTGTTGCTCATAAATGAATGAGTTGCCATCTCTGTGTTTGTCAATAAAAACCTAAATATATTTTCCTCTAACGTGTGAGCAGTTAAGCCACTGCAGGCTTTGCAAGCAGCCATCAGCTATAACATGTCCCTGACAGACCAACCCTGCCTCCTTGAGCTAGCCTGGTGGAAACAGTGGTTCTCCTTGCAAGCACAAATCCTCTCCAGGCTGCCAGTTTGAGCCTTAATAGCTTATCTGCATACTTTTTATATAGGATTTCAGCTTGGTCTTATCAGCTTGCAAGTGTCTGAGTTAAAGCCTTCTCTGCCCGCTCCTACTTATTATAAGGGGTCTTTCACCTGCTGTGCCATAGGACTAGATGAGAAAGGCATAAGGCACATGGGCAAACCTAACCATTCCACATTATTTGTTCCCAATTTTGAGATCCTGTCCCAGCTCACAGCTTAAGCTCAGGAAAAATTGCTCCTTTCTTTTTGGAAACCAGATTGCTGACCCATATATTCTTGCAGATAGCAGTACTACATATTTTCTAAAGAGCAGAGATCTGCTCCATATTCTCCTTTCCCACACTTACTTTTTTGCACTAGCTCCTTGCTGAAATATGTGGTCAGTGGTGTGAAACAGAAAATCTGCCAGTGCACGAAGCTCTCCAGCCATGTGTTTTTGTTGCAGGCTGGATGGGTCACCCTGCCTGTTACTGTGGTTTCCTGGTATTTCCCATTATACAATCTTCCTTTGAGTAACTTTCAGCTTTGCCAAACACCATAGAAATTTTCTATGTTGGGTGTACAGTGCATGGTGGCTTTATATATACACACATATTCATGCAGAAAATAAACTGCTATTTCCAAGAAGGAATATGGAGAAAAACATGGTGTTCTTCCCATGCTAAAAATTTCTGCTGACCTTTTATTTGGAAAAACATAGGTCATCTCTCCCATCTCTTGAAATCTGACAGCCTTTATTAATTTGTGGCCTTTATTCAATGTTGCACCTTTTATCATCCCTTTGAGATGCTCCCCAAACTTGTCATCATGCAAATCATTGAAAAATTGTGGCTCTCAAGAGATCTGTAGGAGTATTTTAAGGCTAAGTGGGCTACAAAGCCATAATTTCTTGTGTTCTCAGTCTTTGACCCACTGAATCATGACTTCTTCCCTGGGATGTGACACAAGAAAGCCCCTCTACCTCAGAACATTCCACAGCTTGAGAACAAGGACATTAGCCTGAAAGGTGTGAGATAGAGAGTGTAAACCTACTAAGGGAAGTAAAGCACAGGCACATCTATCTATCACTCTCTCTCACTCTCCCCCTCTCTCTCTCTCCAGCTATAGCTATTGCTAGCTATCTATCTGAAAGTCAGCACTTATTTCTCAGCTAAATTTTGAGATGAACTATGGCATTTCAGATGGAGACAGATCCTCTTGGTGATGGCAGAATACAACTACAACACTTTCCTGACTGAGCCTCTTGGACGATGCGAGGACAGACAGCAGTTCCTACTCCACTGTAGGAGTCACATCTGTGATGGACTTTTCAGAACTGCTGATTTGTGGCAGTTTTGGGATAGAAGATGCAACTCTTGGCACTTGGGAAATTTTGCAATAAAAAAGCAAAGAACATACGGAGTGTATAGTTGTGCTTAGGTCCTGCCTAACTTTTACTTCAAGAAAGAGTCTTTGGATGTGGCTGCAAATTTCCTGAAGATTCTCCTTGTATGGAGTAGACACCAGATAGCTTTTCCATCTTGTAGGCCTTTCTACTGCTCAGTCCCCTGTGACACAGAACACCAACTTGACTCTTCCACCAAAGCCTCTTCAGTGGAAGACTGACAGTCTTATATTGCAGGATGTGTTCCCAGGGTCATGAACATTCTCCTGCCTCAAAAGTAGGCAGAGCCAAGCTCTTACAGGGCAATCATGACCAGGGATCTATTCCAGATGTCAGAAAACTCACGCCAGGGTCTTCATACTATCTATGATGGATTTCTACCACCGGTTCCAAAAGTGACAGAGACTTTTTTGTACGTACTCAGGGAAGGGCTACCAAGAACTTGGCTAGATAAGAGACCATTGCTGGGTTATCATAATGGGCTGCTGCAGCTGTTGTGAAACTGGGATCCTGCAGTGAGAAATATGATAGCAAAGTTAATGAATAAATCCTTCTTTGTGGCAAAGGTTTGAATGACATACAGTAAGTGCCCTCTGAGAGCACACGGCGACCAGTGAAGAAAGGCAAAATAGTAAGTATTGCTCTTTAGGTCAACAACCTTTTACCTGAATGACAAAATATTTCCGCTGAAAAAAACAGCACATAATCACATAAGAAAAGGCAGAGTGAAACAGTCTAATATTTTGTGTTTCCTAACTTTGGTTGTTCGACCTTGCAACTTCAAAGGTTTTTTTTAATATTCCTTAATTATCTTAGTTTCCAAACACTGTTTTATGTTTTGTTTGTGTTCCATTTTTCCCACTTCCTAGGGGCTGATTTCCTTCCTAAGTTGCTGTACTGAAGCTTCTTGGAGTGTGTACTGTCTTTTCAATTAGTGTCTATGTGGTATTTAGCACAGCGGGCAACTGAATCTGATCCCAAACACATAATTTATGTACCTCGTTTGGGTCACCTCGCATCTGCTCATGTGATTTGTCTGGCCAAATGCACAGGTAGCTTCTGTGCAGTTAGAGACAGGTTTGAAAATCAGACAAGGGGCTAGACAGCACATCAGATATGATGGATCAAGAGTTCAAAGAAGGCCATAACCCAGAATCACTGCTGCTGAACCACTTTTGGAGAGCTGATCCATTCACTGCTCCATGAAAGACTGTTCCTTGTCAGAGGTTAAAGGGACAGTATGTTTGTTTACTGGGCAAGATCAGGGCAAAAAAAAAAAAAAAAAAAAAAAAAAAAAAAAAAAAAAAAAAGAAAAGAAAAGGAATCAGTGTAGTATTGTGTCTCATATTGACAGAAAGGACTTAGGTAGTGAAAATGAATTGCAGTATAAGAAAACTACCAACATCTGCACTGTTTGTCAGAGTGAATAAAGTACACAAATAGGCCCATGGCTGAGAAAACAAAGAAGCAAAATTTCTTGACAATAGCAACTGTGAAGGCTTTGGCCTGGGATGCGAGAATTTCTTATCTGTTTGTTAGAAACTGCATCTTCAGCAATAGGTAAACTTAAAAATAAGGCAGAAGAAGAGAAAAAAAGAAGAGTCACAGTCATCTACCAGAAGGAGTGAAATTTGTGATAAAGTAGTAGTATTTTCCAGTATGTATTATTTTGAGAATGTGATCTGAAACTCCTTTGGTCTCAGTTAGACAAGATTGGAAAGGTGTTGGTAATGAAAGGAAGAGGAAAGGGGCAGTGAGGTTTACAGTGGTCTACCACTTCATGATATGCTAATAAGATGCTGGTAAGCATTAGTATTTGTATGTGGTGTCTGCTACGAAGATCAAGGCAGAGAACATCAACCAAGGAGTGAGCAGGATTTCAAGGAAAGAAATGAAGATGTGGGACATGTAGGGTTTGGGGCTGCAGGGAGAAGTGAAATATTTTCACAAAGAGATGATAAGTTTGACCTAGCACCCACTGAAGTCAGTGGAAATGTTGCTGCTGACTGGTTCCCCCACCCAGTGGTGTAGGGTATAATAAATATGGTCAGCAGGACTTGAAAGCCTAATACACAGAGAAACCCAGACAACTGTGGACAGGAGTTGAGGAAACTAGCAGACCCACAAATGGTTTCATTGCTGGTATGTACTGCTGCTAAGTAAGGCAAGGATTTTATCCCTGAACTTTCCACCCATGTGGAGATGAGTTTGTGTACAGCTCTTCTATTTGCTGCTGACACTATGAGCCACACAGATGGGCTCTTGGAGGCTTTTTTGGCTTTCACATAGTGATGTGGTTGTGATTTTTAACAGCAAGAGCAATGCACTTCAACGTGAAAGGAGACTGACATCTGACTATGAAGTGATGATTTTTTTTCTGATGATTATTTAATCAAACAAGAGAAGTGAGAGTGTCAAACAAGTACCAGCAATTTATCAAGAGACAGTTGTAGAAGGAAGCATTCTCTGAATCATCAATGTGATAATTACCACTGACATTTCCCCAAGGGAAACTGCATTTTTAATTGTTACAAATATAATCACACTTCTACAGAAAAGTGGGAACAGAATCCTTTTGGAGCCTTTTCTGAAAATAGAAATGTCTAAAGTTTCCATATGGAAACAATTTGTGATAAAAAATTATTGTGTGCACCAGAATAAATATGTCAAAAGGTTAACTAGAATACTGACTACTGTACTCTAATTTCCAGAAGAAAATATATTTAATAAGAATCTCTGGGTAAAGTCCTGCTGCAACTGCAGCTGTTTTAGCTGGTCTGAAGTTTGACTTGAGTTTTGATGTTGAGGGGAGCAAAATCTCTGATGCTGCTGTGTGAGCAGGAGCAGTCTCCAGCCTGTGTGGCAGAGGACATTATCTTCATGGCAGCCTAGGGAAGGACTGCTTGACCAACAGTCCAAGCACCTCTCAGGGCAAATCTTGACTCAGCAATTCACAGTGGTTGTGGGTAGCACCCCTCAGGCTGGTCCATAACACATGGTCAAAAGGACCACGAGGGTTGGCTCTCTCCCTCAGCAATGGTTACATGACCTTTCACAATGCAGCCACTCTAAGCGGGTTTTTTTCAAGGGGCAGATCAGAACAAATCTGCTAGTTTTTCCTTCCTCTCAGCATCTTGTTGCAAATAAAACTCCTTAGTTACTCATATTCCCCATTTCAATATATTAGGTGTATAAATGGTGGGATTTTTCCTGCCAGGATGCTGGAAGAGTGAAGGTCTTCAGCATAGACATTACCTCTTCAGGGTGGCTATCACTGGAAACCTGCTGAAATTAACTGGGTTAATGAATTATTTGGCCACTACTTGCCAACTACAGCATTGTCTGTATTATTTTAGGTAGCAGTGTTGGCCTGAGGTTAAGAGATAAGTTTTGTAGGAGTAGATTGTCATTTAACTGGACCAGCTGATATGGATGGAAAAACCTGAAATTTTGTCGCAGCAGCAAAGCCTTTATTTGGTCAGCTGAAGCAATTTGCAAAAATCTAGTTACAAAAAATTAAATCAGGTGTTTTAGGTATTTTTATATTCTCTGCAAGCACAGAACAGCAGGGTAGAGGAAGGTTATTTAGACCCTCCATAACAGCATCATGTAACACCATCACCATCTTGGGCTTCCCAGCCCTTCCATTTCCCCTTCCACTTACTCAGGAGCTGTGCCTTTCCCTGTATCAGGCAGGTAACAGACAGGCTATTTTAACTGAACTGTGATTTATAGAAAGTTGCAGTCTTGCTGTTCAGAGCTGTTGATTTACCTAACAGATGCTGAACATCAGCAGATAATACAATCTGATAACTGATTTACACGATTTAGGATTGCAGCCTGCAAATTTATGAGGGAAAAAAACAACTCCCAAACTGTTCAGCTAAGAACTATTGGGTTCTACTCCTTTTTCATTAAGGACCTTAGCCCTTCTTAAATTGAAATCAATGGAAATTCAGCTCTAGGTTAAGCAGACACCACTCAGTAACACTGACAGAGAGATGCCAGTTTAGCTTGGGCTGCATTTATTCTATTAGATTGCCCTTCATAGCTAAAACCAAAAGGGATGTTTATGTCTTGGGCAAAAAATAAAAGGGATTGCCCAGAGAAGACAAACAAACCATAAAAATACACTAGCTAATCACTTCCTTAGGTGGTTTAAGTGGAAGAAATGGTATAATTCAGAGTTTTGAATACTTTAAAAGAGCTCAGCGAACTGATTAAACTGAAGATTTAAAAAAAAGTTTTGTATTATTGAACATGATATAAAAATATTTAAAAATGTTGAATTTTCACACATTTTTAGCCTAATTTTACAATTAGAGATGGCATGTGCAAACATTTGATTGGCTATGATTTTTGCATATATACTTTTTTCATGCAACCATCTTGGAAATTGTACAAAGAATTTAGGTACGTGGAGGAAAAAACCCAGCAAAACAAATGGAATCAAACCAAAGTCAAAACCAACCCCTTCCAAACGCCCACACCCAAACAAACCACTAACCCTCCCTGTCCCAAACCAGCTATTTCTTTTTATGTGTGTGAATAAGACTTAACCTTCTGCCAGATCTATTTCATGACGTTGGTTATCACCAAAGTCTCTTCAGTGATGGATTGTACTCATGCTGAAGGCTACCCTCTTTCCCTCACCCATCATCTCAGTCATTGCTGTGAAGCCATATGGATCTTTCCAAGTCCAGCTTCAGCTTCTGTGACCTTGTGTTTGCTGTGGGTCTACAGCAGGCACTATCTTGTGCTAGCAGTGACAGGGGTTCCAGCCCAAGCACTTCACAGGTTCAAGAGTTCTGATCAGGTGAATTCATCCTGTTATCACCAAGTCCTTCTGCTAATGGAAAGGCTACAGCTTGCAAAAAAGGTATTCAAAATGAGGTCAGTAATTCAAAGGGCTCACTGTATGCAAAGGTGTACAGGCGCACAGGTGATGTTAAGTCTCTGCAGTAATGCATGCTACTTACATTTCACAGACTACTAAAAGCACAAAGCCTTGCAAAAAAAAAAAAAAAAAAACCAAAAACCAAACCAACCAACAAAAAAAACCAACAACAACAGCAACAAAAACCACCTGAAACCCTGAAGAAATTATCAGGAATTTGCTCACTTGAGACTAAAAAATATTCCAGCTTCATACAGTCACTTTTTCCTCAGTGTCTTAAGATCTTACTTGTAGTGTAAAGTTGGAAAGCTATGAGATCATTCTCCTATGGAAAAAAAATTCACTAAGCACTTCATGATGTCAGTTAATTTGACTGATTGTTCTTGATGTGATTTGACATATCAGAGAAGTGTGATTCATGAACTAAGAGGGAAGGATTTTTTAGCAATTTGTTCCCAACTTAAGATGTGACATCAGCACTTCTTGAAAGTTAATCCCACATACAGTAGGCAACCCATTTTCTAAAGATCCATCTCTATTTATATTGTTCCAGCTAATATTCCTTAGTAAGCCTTCAGACTTTGGTCTGCTTAAAATTAAAACTTTCTTTTTTTAAAAATTATGAACATTTATCTCTTCTCAGAGAATATAAGTGCAGCTTAGGAGAGACACGAGAGAAAGATTTGTGAGACCTAGCAGATTTGTACAAGAGAATCATGACAGGTATTTCATAATTGAAAGATCCTCAGAAAGATAATTCTTTTGCATACAGATGAGTTTGCTACCTTAGCAGATGTTCACCTTTTAAATAAAAATAAGCTTTTAAGAGATCCTCTGAAATGTCACAGTTATCCCCATTACTCAAAGATATCTTGATTTACACTATTACAGTTGTTGAAACATTACTAAGCAATGGGTTCTGAAAGCCATACCTTACCTGACCCACAAGACATGTAATTAATTCCATATTTTCATTGTAGACACTGCAATTAAAATAATTCTTGACTACCTCATGGAATTTTAAACATTTTCAAGAAATGAATTGAATACAAGATAGTGTGTGTGCAGTTCTGCAACTTGGTCTCCCAGCTGTGCAATAAATTGCTGGGAGAAACAATTAGTGTAGAGTAATTTGTTAGAGAATGAACCAAAAATGTATCTAAAAATGCCAGTACTAAATGTGCTGACAATTAAGAGCAAATTACTTAGCAAAGATGCCATGTGTTCATATGTTGCTTCAGTTACATGCATTTGATGTCTAACACCACATTTTTGTTTAAGACATAATTGCACATTTTGTTCAATTTTGTATCTGTTCTGAAATAAGATGATATGATGCCAATGCTTTTCAGGCAGGACTCCCCAGTGATTCCAGTCATCACCAATCCTTTTCATTCCAGAGGCAAAAATATTTTTAGTTAAATGTGATGCAGGCCTTTCTCTTTCATGTTGGTTATTTTTCCCTTGCCCCACAGAAAGTTTTATAGGGCAACAGAATGAGAAACGGAAATGACTTAATGTAGGATTGATGCTAAATGAAAAGATCTCTCAGGGGAAGCTGTAAGGCTGTCATTGCCCAATCAACTAAAAACTGGATGAGACAAAGCATTTAACTCTTTGCAGAAGATATTCCTGCATTGGTTGGGATTGTTAGGATGATCTACTGGCTCTCAAGCTCACACAATCTACTCAGGAGAATAATTTGTGGTGAGTAATTCATTGCATTTTTCGATTAAAGCATCAAGAGACAACAAAAGTTTGGCTTCACAGTACACACAAATCACTTTCTTTCCCCCCACCATACAAAGATAATTTGGTAATATCTAAGTTTACATTTTTCAGATCTGCTTGAGTAACCAGGAGCTGACCCCTTCCCCTTAAATAAGGACATAATGTATCTCTATAACTGAAATTGCTTCTTTCTTTGGAGTCTCAGGAACAGATAGCACACTGAGAGAGGCCATTGGCAGTGTTTCACCATCAACATTTTACAAGACACAGCTTTATTCTCCCAGAGACTGCTAAGAGCAATGTGTTCCCACTCACCTGCACTACAGTATGAATTAACTGCATTTCAGAATGAAGCTGAAATCAAGTTGAAATATGGAGATGTAAAGGAAGAACAAAACTAAAGCACAATATTCATACAAAGTCAATATGAATCCAAAACTGTGACCTACCTTTCCAAGCAGTACTACACCAGAAATACATCCTTCAAATCAAGAAAATTATTTGTACAACAATAATTCTGTTGCACTTTAGTCACATTTCAGTCTTCTTTCAAGATAGCTGAATTCACTCCTTCCATATTGGTTTTGAATTTTCTTGCTCTTGAGTCTGGTATTCTGCTTCCCTTGGCCAAGAAGGATTGGGTTCTTCCCTTGGCCAAGAAGGACTGGGTTAGAGATCACCCAGGTGAATTTGACATCCAAAAGTCTGTGGGCCCTGACGAGATGCATCCAGGAGTGTCAAGAGAGTTGACAGACACCACAGCTAGGCTGCTCATGGTCATCTTTGAAAGGTCATGACAATCAGGAGAAGCTCCCAAGGACTGGAAGAAAGCAAATGTTACTCCAGAATGAGGACCCAGGAAACTGCTGGCCAGTCAGCCTCACCTCAATCCCTGGAAAAGTGGTGGAATGCCTCAACCTGTAATCCTGGCCACATGAATGACAGGAGGATGATCAGGAATAGTCAGCATGGATCCACCGAAGGTAAATCATGCTTAACCAACCTGATTGCCTTCTATGATGAACCAAGCACATGGACGGATGAAGGGAGAGCAGTGGATATTTTCTACCTTGACTTCAGCAAGGCTGAAGTGACCCTGCCTAAGCAGGGTGCTTGTACCTGGTGACCCACAGTGGTCCCTTCCAACCTTACTAGCTTTGTGATTCTATGTGATTCTGTTTTGGATAACAATGAATGAAAACTACCGTGTCAAACACATAAAACTGTCATGACTTAATAGCACTTCACAGTTAGAAAAGTAGGGAAGAGATATTTTTTAGCACTTATAGCAGAGAAACAACTTCTCTTTGACAATCATTTTTCTGTACATGCCAAATTCTTGGTGTTTTTTTACGGTAAATCTGGACAATGGGCTGGGAATTTGTTAAAAAGGATCCAGAAGAACAAACACTTCCAGCCCTGGTGAAAAATCTCTGAGGTTTATCTCTTCAAGTTATGTCCAGATAAAAACATTTGTATTGTTCATATTGAATAAGTATATGGTCTGTAGATCTATCTAATAATTTGTAAATATCTGAAGAGAACATAAAGAATATCCTTACCTGCTGTTATTATTTTATTCTTTCTTGGTAGATCATACCATATCTTCAGATGACATTAACTGGTAACATAATCCATAAGGGAGCTAAACCAGTTTGTCACTGAATAGATTAATTTCTTCCCACTCACAGCTTTTCATTTAAGTTTTTAGAAGTTTCAAGTTTTTTACCACCCTGAAAGAAATATAAGCATTATTATCCTTATCTTCATAGAGCCTGA
Source organism: Onychostruthus taczanowskii (assembly GCF_017590055.1). Taxonomy (NCBI): domain Eukaryota; kingdom Metazoa; phylum Chordata; class Aves; order Passeriformes; family Passeridae; genus Onychostruthus; species Onychostruthus taczanowskii. Next base: position 2,032,687 of record NW_024501015.1, read on the forward strand.
AATTTCCAGAAATCTTGGCAGAATAAGGAATAATGCCTTGTAGATATGTCAGTTAACTCTAGTCCTCTTTCCTAATAGACTTGCATTTTGGACACTGAAATAGAGGAGTGTGGTGGGGAAATGGGAAGAGATAAACTTACTTTATCTCTGAAATTTTTTTCTGGCTAAAATGTTGGCAATTTAAAAGTCAATGAGTAGAGTTAGCCTTAGCCTCCCAACTACATAAACTTCTGTCTTGTTAATCCCCTCCAACCAACATTGTAATCCACTTTTCTGCAAGGAAGTAATCTTATCCAAGTTTTTATTTTCCATATAATGTGGACTTGTTTGATGCCTTGATTTTTTTTCTTGCCACCCTTCCTCTTTCAACTTACTAACTTCAAGAGCACCCATCTTTCTTGGATTTTCTCTTATTGCCCTTTCATTATCTCCTTTGGTCAGTTTTCATTTCCCATTTCCCTGCCCCTGAGGACATAAGCATGCTCAGGGACAGTCCTGTTCCTGAGCCTATAGCTGCAGATGTCTGTGTGGATACTTTCTACTCCAGAAGTTCCTTTTCTCTAAGCAGCCTTATAACCACTCCATGTCATTAAACCCTTGCTTATTCTCAACACTTCCTTTCTTACTAATTTTTTCCAAAGCTGCCTGTTTTTCACCCTCTCCTGTCTAGTTAATATTGCATTCAGCCTTACTATCTTTTCCTTTTTTCTTTTCTCCATTCTTTTAAAAATATCTTCTGAGAATCTGCAGCAGGCAAATAATTTCTTCTTTCTGTTGTCTATTGTCTTCCTTTCAAACCTCAAGTATGCTTCAGACTCCTCATTCAAGTTTAGAAAGGTCCTATCCCTGTCTTTAGTCATGTTTCATCTCACACTCTTCTCAATTTCTGCCATTGCAGTTGGTGTTAACAGAGAAGGACTTGACCAAAATTTCTTTATCTTTCTTTCTTTGTTAATGCAAGCATTCTGACATGTTTTCAAATGCACTGAACACCTTCCTCTTGCCAGAGTCCTCATTCTCTATTCTCGTTCAAGTTCTTTTATTTTTCCTTTGAAGGATCATTTATTTCTTCCAGGCCAGCAGTCTATGAATCCTATCTTCCCTGGAAAACTGTATTAGATTTTTTTCTCTATTTTATTAAATTTTGAAAATAGTACTCTAATTCAGTAAACAATGCAAGACTCTGTGCCATCTTATTGTCAGGACAACGTAGTGGTTCCTATTTAAATATATAATGCAATTATATTAATACACCTATTAAAATCAACCCATTTTGGCATGGCTATATTCAAATCTGATCCAGATTTGCCATTTATTCCTTTTCCCATTGAAAAATATTTTTCTGTGATAGCTGGCCAATAAACTTTTTCTCCTGTTGAAAATTGTGTATATTAAGTTTTCTCTGTTTATTGAAGAAAATATTGAGTTCTTTTGATTGTGATCTATAAATGAGTATGGGTATTTTAATAAAAGTGAGTGCTTTAGACCATCAGATATGGTGACATTCAACATCTAGAAGGTGAATATATACAAATTAAGATGGGATGTAAGATTCAGTCTCTAAAGAGTGACAGCAATTAGCCTTTGGAATACCTTTAATAGGTGTACAGCAAATACTTCTCTATTTAAAACCTTTAAACTACCTCTGGATATGTTCCTAAAGTACCTAGCTCAGACAGAAGTTCTGAGCTTAACACAGGGATTCCTGGATTGTTCATAATAGAGCGATCAAGATGGTCATCCTTAAAGTCTGTGAGCAAAGGCTTGGTCCCATTCAAGTAATTGACAACATCCCTTATTTCAGTGGATTCAAGAGTTTAACCTGGGCACGTATGAAAAATAGGATGAGTGGTGAGCTGACAACACCCAGACCTTCCTCTGCCCTTCAGTTCTCGTGGGCCTGTGGTGGAGGCCTCATGCCATCAACAGTTTCACATGGTTCTCACTAGCACTGATTTACCAAGTGAAATGATGGCTGTAAATGTTTTATATTGCACATCCTATTTTCTTGCCTTGCAGAATAGGAATGGGGTTTGAAACACGCTTTAGGAAAAGCAAGTACTTTGCAGAGCTGAGGTAAAACTTATTACATTCGGTTAACAAGGTGGTTATTTTCTTGTTAATGAAGGAGAAGAGAGAGTATTTTTATTTTGTTTGTCAGGTTAGATTTCCTGAGAGGTCACATCATGTGAAAGAAACCTTTCAACTCTTTCATGCTACAGCAGAATTTTATGTAGTGTTCTGGCCTTCCCATGAGGCCAGAAACATATTTCTGAGTGCAATAACCCTGCATTGAAAGTCTACTGCCTGCCAACTCTGAAAACTAAAATTCTCTACATAGCAGCCCATGCTTCTTGCCACAATCTTGCCTTGAAGGGTTCGTTTCAAGAGGTGCTTGTTTTTCACCACATCACTGAGCAGAACACTGTTGAGTTCTGGCCTCTTTGCATGTACCTACCAAATTCAAAGTAGGTTGGATTTTGGGACTAGACATATGTGAATCAACAGGAGTGCTGAGGTGGAGTTATTTTTATTTTAGAAACTAAAACACCTCTGAGGACCCACACTTTTTATTCTGGGAACTAAGCTAAAAACACTGGCCAACTAATTCAATGTACATCTCCTTGAATAGCCACCAGACGGTAGCATCATGGATGGTTATCATTAAAAAGAAAAGTAGACAGTGAATGCTCTACTGAGAAATGTGTTTGAATTATTTTAATAAATTATGCAGGGTTTTTTAATGTAGGTGATCATGTGGCAAAGGTTAGGTTGAGCCCATCACTCATCTCACTTGTGACCTGTCAAGCACATTAAAATACAAACATCTACTAGTAAGAAGCTAATGCCTTAGACTACAGCAGGCTCCTCACCTTCCTGCTACTCTGAAGTTCCCAAATGAAATACCAGGTCATTTTCAATAATGACCACACAATCAAACGATCAACTATAATTAAAACAAGAGATTAATCATTTTTGCCTGCGTCTGCACTCCTGCTTGCACACTGTCCACATGCCACTATATAATTAAGCACCTAACTGCCTCTCTTTCTGAATCCAGCATTTCTCTCTTTATGTGTCCCTCTCACCCATCCTGACTTGCATGTTAATATCAGATTGGAAAATGGCAGAGAACCAGGATCTGCTCCCACAGAAGCCAACAGCAAAACTCGCACTGGCTCCAAAGCTTACTTCGCCCATGTGTGTATGTTTACCTGCTCATGACTTCACAGTAAAGACATTTTCCTTAAAAACTTCATTATGTCTCATTTAAAGGAAAAACCCCACAACTCATAAAATGGTCTTTGTTGCATATCAGCAGATTCTGTTCTCTTTAATAAAAGATTAAGAATCCATTGACCTCGAAACTGTCAAATTTCATCCAGAATAATAGTGCCTAATGCTTAAAGCTGGCTTATAAAACGTGAGAGGACAGATAAACTGTCTTTTCCCCTGGGTTGTCTCTTTTTCTTTTGCTTTCCTTTTCAAATGACCCTCCCCAAATAATGGAACAGCGGTTTATGTTTCAAATGTACCATATGGCATGATGTGAGTGCAGTTTAATTACACATTAGCATATTCTTACAACAAGCTTTGGCTGTTTAAAGCAGCTTGACAAAACAGGAATTAAAAAATTTGAATCATCAAAAATTCGAATCAACTTTTGGAGTAAATCTGTTTTAGTTACTATGACCATTTATTAAAACTGTAACTGAGTGATGATCTCACTAAACTTTGACAGTGTGAGATTGTGAAATAGTAAGAAAAACTAGATCACCCTTTTTCTGGTTGGGATTTTAACTATTATATTAAGGACCATTGAAATATATGAATGACAACAACTTACAGCTTCCTGTGATCACCTGATTTTCACTCTTCCTTCAAATTTTAAGGTAAAAAATAAGAAAAACTAATGATAAGGGTAATATTCCTTTAAACTGAAAAGTAGTGAGATTTGCTGGTCAAGATTTACCCTGCTTTCTGTCTCATTAAGAATGTTTCTTTACTGATACATTTAACCATCCTTGTGCTGTCCTCAGCACTTGTGGATGATCAATGGCATCATTTGGTGTCTAAAGAAGAAGGAAGCAATTAGCAGCAAATTTATATGAAAGATTTCTCTGAACGTGAACCCTCTCCTACACTCTGCCTTCTCTCCTATTATTTCCTCTGCTGTTGCCAAAGAATCACAGTTTAAAATGCCTTTTAAACAAAACACACTAAAAAATACCTACACAGACTGTGTGTATCACCTACTGCCCTCAGATGGTGCTGGGAACACGGTTGTATTTGTTGACTAAAAAACCAATTTTGGACATTTTTGCAGATGTTTAGACATGAGTTTCATGGAATTACTTGTGCTGATAATCACTCCCACAAGTAATTGTTTGCAGCCTCAGACCCAGCATTTGTTAAGTGGTTCAGATCTTCCCTGTACTGACATCCCAATGTTCAACGAAGCAGGGGCATTCTCCAAACATGCTCCTGCAATCCTTTATCAGCAATACTTTCCTCACAGTTTGTCCTGAATTGTTTTTATTTTACTTCCCATGGGTAAAATTCTTGGTTCTCTATGGTCTGGATAAAGCCTACGTACCCCTGAAGCCTGCAGAAGAGGGATTATGTGGAATTCATATCATGCATTGGCTGGCTGCTGGCTCCCTGCACATGGATGAATGGTATCCATGTCAAATTTTTAATCTCCCCAGAATGCTCTCTACAGTGATAAAGACAACTCATGTTTCATGCAGATTGGTGGACAAGCAACATCTGATCAGGCTTTTCCCATCATTTGTTGCAGCCACTGTAGGACTGAATGTTATCTCTGGAGAATTTTTAAAAAATATAAAAGGAGCATTCAAGAGTGTATCAGTTAAATGTATATCTAATCCAATCTGTGGGATAATTTCTATTTTAAGAAAAATAGATTTTAGGCCTGATTTTAGCCTTGGTTAATTTTCTGTAAGCAAAATAGAAGCTACATTTTTGTACGAGATGTACAAAAATAATACACTTTCCACTGGTAAGCTGTGTGGGAAGAAGAGCACTGCTGCTGGAAAGAGTTGTGAGGTCAGGAATAGTCAGCCATTTTATCATGATCTCTTTGATGGATGATCTTGGTCCTAGTTACAGAACTTTACCATTCAGAAATTTTTCTTCTCTCCACGTGAATGGAAGTGCACAGTGCACAGTAAAGTGCATTTGTTTCCCCAAACCAGAGTGCAAATCATTACTCTCCATGTGCAGAAGTATCCTTGAGAGTGATCTTCTCTTCTTGCCATATGTACTTGGGAGTACCAGCCTTTCACTTGGTCCATGCATGGCACGATGAGCAGGGCTGAGGCAGTTTGTTAGGGATGAGCTGGTCTGAAACCACAGGACCAAGGCTCAGCCTCTGCTGCCAGAGAAAGCAGAGAAGGAGGGAGAATCTCCCTGAAAGGTGAGAAGGCATGAGGGCAAAGCTTGTATCCCGCGAGGCAGAGGTGCTGTGTGTTTCTCTGCAGTCTCAGTCTCACTCCTGTCATGGGGGCAGCAGCCAGCCTGGGCTCTGGCATTAATTGCAGACAGCAGGGCTGCTGCACTGGCCTCTGCTATTTGCTGTCCTCCTTTCCTGGTGCCTGGAGACAGATTTGGTTAAGATGTTTATCCCCACTCAACTGAAAAGTTACCCATAAAAAGCACAAGTAAAATCCTCCCTTTCCATGTTTCCCCTTTGGTGGCATGTTGCAGTCTCGCTCAGAGGACAACGGCAGGAAGCACAGGGAGGCTGAGAGGGTGAGGGAAGGATGAGAGGTTGGGGGAAGGACGGTGTTTCCCCCACCCTCTGAGAGAGGGGCAGTGTGCTGCCAGATGGGAACATACGACAGTGTGGTAAAATGTGCATGATTTTCTGTGAGACTTTGGGAAAGCACTGGATGCTTTGGATTATATTAGAAACAGAGCTAGAAAAGTGGTGGCAGCAAATAGTGTAGAAAAGAAAAGGATGGAAAGAATTTCCTGATACAAGGATGGTGAACAAGAGAGATGGAGTGTGTCTCTAAGCAATGTAAGAAAAGGAAGAAAAAGTGCAGGGAGGTGAAAAAGGGAAAGCTCTCTTTGGATTGGGACGATCTGTTCTCATACAGGCTCAAAAACAGCTTCACAGACAGAAAGTGATGCCAGCCTCCAAGCCCAACCTGTGGCCACATCTGCCTGGCATTGACAAACCTCCCTATTCTTTTAGGTATTCATAACCAAAATTGTTAAGATTTATGAGCAAGCAGGTGTATTCCCTCTCCTCCTTCACACCAGAGAAGAGGAAACTTTTCCATACACTTGATTTATTCAGGTAGGCCGAAGTGTTGAGATCAACCAGCTGCATTACTAGTAATTCAACTAAATGAACTTTTATATCAGGACACCTTTGAAAACAGACTGTGCAGTTTGGAATATTCAAAGTTGAAAGTGGGTTTTCAGTTTTGCAGTGTATTTGCAGTAAAAGTCTCTGCAGTTTTCCCTTACAACAGAAGAAATCTCACAAAAGTCCATTTTTACTGAAAGACATTATAGGCAGCAAAATCTGAACCAAAAAATAGAAATCAGAACTCGTCCAGCACTAGTTGATGCATGTCTGAATATTTGCTGATGAAATGTGTTTGTTCCCTGAAACAAAGGTGAATTTGGGGCTGAAGATTTTCCTTCATCCAGTCTCTTCTAAATGGCTCTTTTGGTGATGTAAGTTATTTGAGGAGTACAGAGTTATGGACTGTATTTATAAATTCTGAGCTCTCAAACAAAGCCATAAATGTACATTCCATAGTTCCCAGACAAAAATAAACAGAGCCTGCTATTTCTAATCCATTCCTCCTCTCCCTTGGTTCTGTGCTGATTAGATTGCATATCCTGAAAGGGATGAATTCAGGCTTTTCCAAAGTTATTTCTTAGAGGTTCATTTGTGATTTAACGCAAATGTTTTGTAGATTCGAAAGATATATGGCACAGCTGTTACTTTTGCCTATGACAACATTTTTTCTGGCTCTTCTGAAGGAAAAAAATCAATGCACAGCTATCCGTCTGCCATGGGATGCTGTGGCCTTCTTAAAGCCTGAAGAACGTCTCATTCCAGAGTCTCAGATAGGGGATGGTTTTGACTACACTTATCTGACACTAATTCCATGTTTAGAATATTGAGGCTTGGTATGTTTTTATCTTCTCTTTTAAAAAAGAAAATACATTTCCTGGGTCAAAATGAAATACATTGTAATGAATTCGGATAAGCCTAGAGTAGCTAAATAAATTTCAAGTCTTTACAAGTAATTCAAGTATCAGTGTTTCAAATAAAATAAAGTGTAAGAATTTATTTCCGCAAAAATACATTCCTTGTGTGATTTAGCTGAACCCATTTTACTGGCAACTATCCATACTTTCCCCTTGGATGTTACATTTGTGCTTCAAAACCAAGTGGCTAACACCAAGCTCTCTGGCTTCCTCTTTGTACTGCTGTCAGGCTATTCACATGTAAAACAGCACCCCACTGCTTAATCCCTAATCTGCATTGAAACCCAGAGTAGCCTCAGGTTTGATGTTTATGACTCATCTTTACCTTGGAAAGGCTGTGGGTGGTGCCTCCACATCCCCCTTCCTCTCAGTAGACCATCCTAAGGGATTAGTACATTAATGACCAGAGAAGTTTTATAAAGGCCAGTGCTTCCGGCAGCCTGAAGATAAACCAGTGCTCCTTTGCCATCAGTTATCTGCCTGGCTCAAAGAAAACACGGGCATTTAACTTTTCCTGTGGAGCACCAATATAGGCTAGACTGAAGGACAAAAGCATGTCACAGTAGCAAATGCCATTAAATAATATATGGATTGAGATAATTGAATATGCTATGGCAGTGACAATAGCCTGAGGCTAATATGTTGTGTATCCAAAGGCCTCCATCTCTGTTTATTCCACACTTCCTGTCTGTGATTAGACCTTCAGGGCTAAAAAAATGTCAGAATTCAGTGACATTTAAAAACATGCACTGATAATAGAAGAGCATCACTGTTGTGCTGTAATCACACAAACCCCTGATCGTTATAAGCACAGGAAATTCGTGGTTAAACTGTGCTTCAGAGCAATTCAAACACATAAAGGTGTGGAAATACAGCTCTGCCCTTTCCTACCAGTGACATGATGGAAAAAAGAAAGTTAGGAGGAAGACAGATTTGTGTTTTCAGTGCCAGCTAGATTAAACTGATTTGCAGTGACATTTTTTCAGACACTTCTCTTCTTGTAAGGAGAAGAATGACAAGTTTTAGTATTTAACAGCCACATTCACAAGAATGTCGTGAAATATTAACCTGATGCTATTGTCCCTTCTGGAGTCATAACAGTTAGTGGATGTAGTAAGTGATAACAACAAGTGTCCTCCAAATGTAGCCTGTTTTGATGATTTATATTAACATGAATTGTATTAGAAGCTTAAGATTGAAGTTTTCTTCATTATTCTGTTATTATCATCTTTGATAATGATACTTACAAGTATTCAAGCATTTTCAGATCTATTTCACTGTCAATTAGCAACCGATTAAAAGATCTGTTGAAAATGATAACAAAAACATTCCCTTGCTAGTCTGATGGTACTACAAAAGAAGGGAGGTCAACCTGTGAGCTTCACTCTGAACAGGAGGGGGTAGACCCTTTTTTGGGCAGTATAGCTGCCTCCTGCCTTACTGAGGGCAGTAACTACTCCAGACCTTTTTTGCCTGTGGTGGTATTTTTCCTCATTCTCTTAGGCATTGTTGTATACCAGGGAAATACTATTTCCTCTCAGAGTAAAGGGGCTTTTTAAAATTAATTTTTTTGTGTCAGGAAACTCAAAGCAGAGGGAGCATTTTGTTGTATCAAGTATCACGCAAGTATCACGTTGGTATTTCTGGTGAGGCCTCTACCATGTTGGCAGCCTGTATCATTTTTTGAAGTCCCTAGAAGAGTCTATATTATTGAAATGCAAATGTTAGAAAGAGAAGGATATTTGAGCTTGCAAGGAAACAAAGTAGACCTGTCTTCCTACTGCCTTCTCTCACCAGCACAGAAGAGCACGGCTCTCGTGAACTCTACACTTCCCTGTGTTCAGTGGAAACAAAGGAAGAGAGGAAAGGAGTGTGGGGTTCTGGCTAACATCAGGAAACACCTTTCCACTGTGAGGGTGACTGAGCACTGGCACAGTTTGCCCAGGCAGATTGTGGCATCCCCTGTCCTTGGAGGTATTAGGAAGCTGTTTGGACATGGCTCTTTCTGGGCAAGTGGCGGTGGGTGGCTCTGCTTGAGCAGGGAGCTGGACCAAATGAACTCCCCAGGTTCCTTCAAACCTCAGTCATTATGGGAGAAGATTTTGGCATGGGTGTACTTATTTTATGTTGGTCTAAGTCAAGATTTCAATCCTGCCTTATGAAATCACCTTAATTTTGAGGATAAACAATAATTTTCATCAGAAAGTTGTTTTATTTTCTTAACTAGATGTTTAGATTTTTTTTTTGTTTAAATGATCGATATCAAAATTAAAGAACAAATAATGAAGTTACAGCAAATCTCTCATACACAGGGAGAGTGGATACATGGGACCTTAAAATTTTTACACAAGCGACATTTTTGTCTTCCATCTTTGAGTGCTATTGGGTTAATGCTCATGAAATGCAATGGAATCATGCATATCATTCACACCAGGGTAGATGTTGGCAGCAAGATCCACTCCCATAAATCATCTGAATGCCTTTTGTGTCTCTGATGGTTCCAAAAGAGTCACTGTAGTGTTGCAAACAGTGAACTCACAGAAAATCAGATTCTGGACCTTTTCTGGGTCAGAAAGGTCAGCTTTTCTGGGTAAATAAATTAAGAAAACTCTAATAGAAGATTACAATCATTTATATGGGACTAGAACATAAAAAGATCTGGACTACATGTATACCAAGGGACTTGATTTCAGCAGATCTTAGCTTGTTCCATCATTTCTTTCAGCTGTTTAACTTACTGCACTCTAAATGATACAGTCAAATACTGAAAGAGCAGTTCACACTGCTCAAAACTAGTTTTGTTCTTTCTTCACAAGCCAGAGGACGAACTGAATAATTGTAGAGACTTAATCCTGTGGAACTCAACTCTATTAGATTTCAGCATTAGGAAATAGCTGAGAAAAATTCCCATACTAACATGTCAATAGTGCAAGAGCATGAGTTTTATTAATTCAACCTAATTACATTATTCATCCTTTATCTATGCAGCAAGTCAAAATCACTGTTATACTCCACAAAGACAAGAGTCATAATAAAAACCAAATATTAGAGGTGTTGTTTGACAAGATGCAGCTTATGACAGAAAATGGTTTCCTTTCCTTGAAAAGAATGTCATTGTGACCATGTTCACTGATGATTAATTGTAACCACTGTGTTTTGTTTCACTTAATTCCATCTAGATAGGTTCATTGGATTTCTGCTCTCTGCATTTCTGTGTGAATATGTTTTTTACTGGACCTCTCACTCAAATACGAATACTGAAAATCTTATATAGATCTGTTTGGAAATGGTAGCTAGCTTTGTTGAAATGCAGAACATCACCCAGCTGGCATGGTGAAAGCAAATGACACTCAAGCTTCAGAGCCTTTGAGAGTATGCTTGAAAACCATTTCCTTTACATTTTTTAATGCTTCACAGCATTGCCTCCAATCATAACTAATGCTTACTTTGTGCCTAATGGTGCAAATATCATGTATGATGGCACTTTATCTGAGGTGGCATAAAAACAGTGCAAGAAATCATTAGAGAAAATGCTAAGCAAATGTGAAAAATCAGCAAAGTTTAAAATGAATGTTCTCTCTTGATTTCATACATTCCTGGCATAATAATACTGTAACATATCATTATCATTAGTTGTGCTGCTTGAATTAAGGCTATATAAACCAGTTGGGTATACCCTTGTGTTATAAGGCGTTCTTGGCAGTCTGATTCCACCACAGCTGTTTTAGCTGCACTTTTATAAGAAGCCCTGCAATGAAAGACAATATATCTAACCACCAGTTTGACCCTTGCTTCATTTTGGGTATGGGTTTGCTACATAAAAACATGGAGAGAAAACTTGCATTTCCACATCTCTCCAAAGAGAGGCCAGAAATAGTAAGAAATACACAAGCAGCAAGAGATGATCCAGAGAATGCCTGTAAGGAGTTGAAACCAACTTTCAAATGCTGTGTCCAGTAGCTGAGTGTTGCAGTTGAATCGGCAGTTCTAGCTGGGAAAGGAAATATTTTGTGATGATTTTAATTTTTTTTCCTAAATCAAAATAGTGCCAGTCTTACTTGAGATCAATGTAGCTGCAGAGAGCAACGAGCAGGACTGTGGCTCTGTACATCTATTTCAGCCTTTGAAAACCATGACTGAAAGAATAATGTACAGGCTAAGTTGTGTTTTTCCCTCTCTTCTTTCCCTTTTTCTCCCATCAAAATAATTAGGAATTTTTGCTGGTGTTCACTATGCTGTTTCATTCCATTCAGCCATTCCATAAAGCAGTCATAGATAGCTGAGATACTTGAGTACAGAGCTAAAATTCCTTTCTTCTGACTATGATGCATATTCCATCCCCACATAAGCATTACAAATTTAATTTCACTTGTTTTATGCAAATTTAATATAGTTATTAAGATAGAAAGGTGTACATTACTAGGACTCTCCCACCCCCAAGCAAATAATCCTAACACCCCAAGCGGTACCAGGCTTTCAAAACTGCAGATGCTACATTATAGGCATTGTCAACATGTCAGAAAGACTCTCTTCTGAGGATTGCCACTGATTTCCATTCAGATAAAAATGTCCAGGACCCACTCAGGCTACCAATATTTCCTATCACTCTCCCACGCAGAGGGACTGGGCATGTGTGTTACTGCTCACCATACATGGCATGTTCTTTCACATCACTCAAAAAAGTTCAGTGCAGGATGTCTGAGAGAGCACTGCCTTATTACATTTCAGAAGAGTTTGCTGCCTTTCAGTGCATCTGCTGCACTCACCGAAGCTGCTGGCCTAAGCATTACGGGGGGGTGAGGCGCTGAGTGCGGGCTCTGCGCATCAGACTGACAGACAGCCGTAACGATCTGCCGGCCAAGCCTCGCGGCGCCGGTGGAAACACAGACACAGCGCGAGGAAGAGCTCGGACGGGAGCCTCGAAGTCATTCACTCCATGTCTGCGTACCCCGGTATATCTCCAAGTTTTCATTTCTCTCTCACAGCGCTGGACTTCGTGGAGGAGAGGGAGTTGAAGTAAGCCCAGCTGGAGCATCCTTGAAACGCAAGCTGGGTTTTAAATGGCAGCTGTAGTTTATGTGAAGCAAGTAGATGTCCAGAAGAAGCAGGGCCCTACTGAAAACCTTTGTGTGTTTTGCAGGGGAATTTTATATCCAACAACAAAACCATTTTCTTTTTCTGGTAACAATATCCACTACAAAGTTTTCAGGGAGCGGTGAAGAACGAGCAGACAGAGAGGAAAGAGAACTTTCAAATACATTTCCTTTCTGCATGCTTTCTGCTGAACTGAATTTTAATTTTGTGTGGAAAACACTAGCGTCATATCTATATTCTGTTATATTCCCAGGCATTCTCTCAAAAGAAAAACCAACAGCACAATGCAAATTTTTATGCACCTAAGTGATATGTGCTCAGAATAGTGATTGGCCCCCTGTGGTATTGGGAAAAAATGAAAATCTTTGCTAATTAGATGCCTTTATAATAAGGAAATTTAATGGTTACTCTTATGCAATCAAGAATGAGAACTTCTTCTATTACAAAGAGCTATTCTTCACTACTATGCCAGAGAAACCACTAATTTTATTTTCAGATCAATCGTTTGTATGTTGAGTTAATAAATGTGAAATGTTAATGCAGTTTTAAGCAGCAATCTAGGCCTCTGGGTCCTAGTAACATCCCTTCTAATCAGCACACTCTGCAGTGATATATAGGGTTATCTATAGGGACAGATGAATCATGCAATACAGAGAGCTGCTGTTAGCTCTTGTAATGATTCCAAGCTGGACAAGCCTCTCCAAAGAGGAACTGACCACACAAGCTTTTAAAAATCTTGTTTGTCTAATAAAATCTGTGTAATTGTGAAACTTGTTTTCTCAAGAGGTATAATGCATATTTATTCTCTGTCTCGGGCCAGTTGAACTAATAATGGTTGCAATCAATAAGCAAGCCTTTCATGAGTGTAGTTTTCTGATAGACACTTTTAGGGTCTCCAGCTATCAGATGAACCTACTTACATCTTGCGTGTAATTTACTACAGACATCTTGCAAAAATTACTTAGAGGAATTAACACTTATTTTCACTTGAAGCTCATGAAAACCCTGCAAGATCAAGGTAAAAAAAAAATTTTATCTCTGCATTAGAATTGTAAACAGCAGGTTCAACTTTCAAAGGCCCTTCTTCACAGCCTCTAAAAGTACAAGGAATGGTTGCATGCCATCTTTCACATGCAGCTCAACATGAAAACATGAGTTTTCCTATGAAAACCAGGCAAGCAACACTGCATTAAAATTTCAGAGAACACATTTGAAAAATTGCCCTTAATTTTCTAGTGTGCTGTGCTTGCAAATGGATTCTCTGCCAAGGTATATTTATGGGACACGTGAAAGTCATTGTTATTCTCTTTTTGTTTCTCTTGCCTGATTTAGTTGTTTGGGTTCTCTAACATTTTCCATATGCAAGGGATGGCAGGAGAAGGCTTTGGCATGAGGCTGTGTGAATGCCTGTAACTTCTCTTGATAACCAGGCACATTCGGGGGGCAAACCCTTTGGCCTTGTGAAGCTTGGGCTAGCAAGTTGTATTCTAGGATGTAAATGTGTTTTTGTGTGTCATAGGGCTGATAAATTGCCCAACTATTCCATGATTCTGTAATGTTTTGTTTTTTCTTTGAAGCTCTGAGTCCCAGCACCAAGAGGACCTGGTTTTCCTTAAAAAACAAAAACAAAAACAAAAACAAAAAAACCCCATTACTTTCCAAATGTCTTCTTTGTGAAGGAATACTTGAAATTGCAATGAAAGGCAAATATGGAGCATGGAGCTTAAGACTCTAAGTTGTTTTTAAATATCCTGATTTCTAAACAAATGTCCTTGTTTTGGGATTATATACAGTAACAGTGCTGCAAGTTTTAGCAAGCACTTTTATTATTAACGTGCTGTTGTTATTTTTAGGAATAGTGATGTTCCTATCCCAATGGTTATTTTAAACTTATGCATCAAAACCAGTGAAGCTGAGGTATGTTCAGATTAGATTTTGTTTAAACAGTTAGAAACAGTGGTCCATCTCAGATGTACTACAAAGATATTATCTAGGATTTCTCATGTAATACCTCTGTAATTTTTTTATTGAAAGATAAAAGTAAAAAATGTTGATAAACCAAAACAAAGGTGTAGATGTTAAACCTTCAGGTGCTGCTGCTGAATGTTTCGCCCCTTACTATATGAGAAGAAAAAACATGCTACATCCTCAACACAGAGAACCTGTCTTTGCATACCCAGAATGATGGTAAATTCATTTGGCCCATTTCCATTCAAATGTGTTGGAGATTCAGTGGGATGATGCACACTTTACTCTGTAGAGTATAGTATGTGATAGGTGAATGAGCATGGAAAGAAGTTTTATTGATGTGGGACTTTGAAGTTTAAATATGAATGGGAAAGTATTGCATCATGATATAGACCAAGTTAGATGGAAACATTGTGATATAGAACAAATTAGATGAAAACGTAGCCCTTTTGAATATTTTCCATTCTTTTCCTAACCTGGGTAGCAGGTAAAACTGCTACTAAAGAGAGAGAATCTTCTATATTAAACACCGTGAATATAAAGCAGGTTTATCTTCACATCAGTAAAGTATGTGCAGAGGTAGACAGTTTCAGATAAATTAAAATAAATTATCTTCTAAGTACAAAGTGCTACTGCAAATTCAGTGACAGTTTTGTAAATGAGTACAATTCTAGCATTACTGCTAAATGTTATGTGATTTGCCTGTGTGTTATCTATTGCAGAGATTGCTGAGACCTTGCAATAGCAATAATGGAAGATTCAGTCAGTGGTGTAACTCTCCCATCTGATTGACTCTGTGAGTAGTCATGCAGAGTTCAGAGGTCAAATTCAAGACTTGATGGCAAATCTGAGAAAAATTACCTTTCAGTTTAAGAGTCCAGGAGGAATCCAGCCATTGCAACAGTAATTTAGAATGGCGACATTATATATGTGGCAGTAGGTACATTGATATTATGCTAAAATATAGACTAATGGCAAATGTTAGAAGACAGGAAAGAAATCAGTAATACAGCTTCTAAAACGTGATTGCAAATTAACCATGGAGATGTGAGGCAAATATTGCTTCTCAGCATGGCTGTCCATGCAAGAGAAGTCTTCACATTAAGAAATTATTCTTGGGTACTTACCCACTTTAAAATAACACTAATCTCCAGAAGAGCTACACAGGAAACTATTCTGTTATGCAGTGCCTCAGACAGCACCAATACTCAGTCTTGAGATACTCCTTCTCCTTGTATTTCTATATCTAACAGCAAACTGAAATGTGAGTCCTGGGTGAAACCTTGTTGCTTAGCCTAAGTTTCCCCTTAAAAGCCTTGAAACAAAACTGCTTCTCACTGTTGACATAGTGATCTAGACAATTTACACTCTAATTTTGGATAATCTCTATTTTATTTTGTGTGAGAAAAATATTTGAATGCAGGTAAGATGCTGGTTAAGCGGACTCCAACCCAAAGCATTTTTTCTGCTTTTACACAAAGACCAAGGTACTGACAGAGCTAAATATCAATTAAGCACTGATGTATAATTAGAAGAGTAATTGAAAAAAATAGATTTATTATTTATGAATTATGTAATTTTAATTATACCTAGACAAGTCCCAATAGTTCCTTTGAAAGCCTAGGCACTTTACACCTGCGGAAATGAGCCTTCAAAATGACTTTCTATAGACCAGTATGTGTAATCATTTAAAATACTGGCACAGTTTTTCATGGCAGTAATTTACATTAAATTTTGCAATGTCTGGGTTCAGCTGAGAACTCTTTGGACTTTGTATCCCCAGTGAGAGCAAGATATTTGCAATTTGACAACTATAATACTTAGCATTATGCTGGGTATGAATAAGTCTGCTACATGATGAATACCCCCGAGTATCAGTTATAAGTTCTTTTGTAAAAAATATTCCACATTTTAGAAAAAGGAACATCAAGATATCATTGGTCTTGCAGAGCAAAGTTCACTTACGTGATGATTGATGGAAGCTGTGGACAACTTCTCAGACTACTCTGAAATAACTTTTCAGACTACTCTGAAATAATAGCAATCTTACAGACTGAAAAATCTTACCACAGAAAATTTAGGCTAATTTTTAGACTTAAAGGGATGAAGCCTGATGCCTGTCTGTTAAGGGATTATCACTTGAGGGGGTATCCAAAAATCTGCTAGATGCTTTGTGAAGGAATTTTTTGACCACCCTGGGCAGGATTTTGGCATGCCAATTCTCCATGCAGTGCTGCCAGATCTCTGAGTGAGTTCTCCAGCTTCACTGGGCTGTTTGTGAAACTTCTCTACTTAGAGATACACGGCCAGAGAGCAGGGAGGGAGGAGCTTCCACCAGACGAGGCTCAGGAACAACTGCAAGACATAACAGGGGGCTAAAGAAGGACAAGCCAGCTCATATTCCTCATAATACCATGTTTTGTTGAGGGTGGACAATCCTTCTTTAGGACAAAAAGGTCTAATTCAACACTCCACTCTCCTGATGCAGTCACATCTGGGGATCTGGAGCTGCACGACCTGATCACCAATTTAAAGACAGTGCTGAGGTCACATTTCTAGACATAATAGTTGAGCAAGAAAGGAAAAAGAAATTTGTTCTTTTTCTGTACCAGCTGGAAGATAAAATAGACCAACCACGATGACTTGTTTATCATAAAATGTCACTCATTTTGAGACACACACTGGCAAAAATTTCTTCTGTCTTCTCTCCCTTGATATATTTGTAGGAAAATATTTACAATGAAAATATTGCCTGTTCAGTAAACTATAATTTCACAACAAGAACAAAGCTACAGCAATTACATGATAGCTACAGCTATCAAGTAATTCTATGGATTTATATTATCATTTATCAGGTGACCTGTTCACTTTCAGCCATTGGATAGTTCCATGTGCGGTAAAGTGGTTGTCCTTAAAATGCAGCATTTACTTGCTGAGAACAATATTATACTATTTATGAAACCACACAACTTCAATAGCCACACTCAGCAAGATTTTATTGCTGTCTCCACCTGTAATTATGGAACAGTTGACTCATCAACCCATAAATATCCCTTACCATTGAAAAGAATTGCTAAAACTCTCAAAGTGACTTTTTTTTCCATCATTCCTGTAATAATGCCACTCCCTCAAAATTTCTTCACTTTTCTGATCAGTGTAAGAGTTGTCTAAAAAGTTATAATTAATTATAGTTCAGATTAACAACAGGGAAACATTCATGCAACAAACTCTTCACTGCCTTGCTGAAAGATGTATATTTTAAATGATACGAAGATAAAATGAAATCCATTAATATCTTAAAAATTATGCACATTAGCAATCAATTTATCTTTTGTCCATGGTGTATTAAAGTATATATTCCTTCAATGATGGAGACAGTTTCCTCTGTTTTACCTCATTCACTACCATAGAATTATCAACAAGCTTTCATCTGCCTAATAACTTTCCCCTTTAAGCCTTTCGATAACAGATGTCATTCACTGTGGTTTGCAATATTTGTTAGGGAATCAAACATCTGTTAAGCCACAAATTTTCCTATTTATTCCCTCCCATATTTTAGTCCAGGGGCAGGGGAGAAATCTTTGCTTGCATAATACCTGAAGCTCTGTATTAATACATGACTGTAGTCTAGCCATGCTTCAGGGTTTTAGTGATGTAGTTGCAAGGATCATGAAGAAATACCAGCACTTTGGTATGCAACTGGAATTTGAACTTGTATTTGGTTTTCTTTCCTCCTGATTAGGCATATGCTTTGGCAACAGCTGGGGTGGGGATAGCAGGCAGAAAGGCACAGCAGTCTGAGACTCCTTTCTTAGGTGTTTCCCAATACGGGAAATCAATACACAGAACCAAACCATTGACCAGAGCTGGAGTGAGGGCAGATCTGGCAGGAACCCCATTTTTTGCTACATGAAATATAGGTCACCTGTCAAAATAACCTGTTACTAACAAATTCCCTGCCCCCAAGCAAGATGAACTGCTAAATTAAAGAGTGTGGTCACATGTGCAGAGCAGTAAATTAATGCTCTTCAAAGGACAGATGATTGCAGAGCTCACCATAAATACCTCAGCCTACCCATTTTCTACTAATGGCAGTCCATCAACATATGGCCAACAAATACTTCAGATTCACCCAAGACATAGAACTCAATCTGTAGACACCTGCACTGAGCTGCCTGGCTTGTGCTCTGCAAAGTGTCAGGCTGAACAATGTGAAAGATCCCCCACGGCCAGGAGCTCTGTGACTCTGGGGCATTTGTGCAACTGAATTTTAATCTCTGGCTTACATTCGCAAGGGAAGAAAAATAGCATCACAGGGACCCACAAAATTCTGCAGCAGAACTAAGCATGGATCACTCATTAAATCCAGGATCCAGACTACAGGAAGAACTCTGAACAAGGTCAGAGCAGTAGTTTCCTTCATGTTGTGGGTTTTTTTTTTTTTTGCAGCAGAGCATGTAGTTGTTGTATAAAACCAGATGATCATGACAGGTATTTGTCACTGTCCTCAAAGTAAGGGTCAGTTATTACTTTGAAGAGAAAGACTTAACTTTTAGGATTGTTTCCCAAACTCCTACTACAACAACAATTTCTTGAAGCCTTTCTATTATTCTTTCAAAAACATTGCTGAGAAAATTGTAGTTTTCAGATAAATAGCATCCTGCATTGGCAGAGCATATGAAAGGGCAGGGCTGGCCAGAGCAAGCCCCTCTCTGTAAATTCCTTGGCACACCTTTGTCTCTGAATGGAGTGTCTAAAATCAGAGCATTTTTCCTATAGCTGTATTCTATGTCAAATAGCATCCACAGTGGTTATTGTTTGTTCCATGCTCCTGCATCCTCCATCCCCTACTTTCTTTTGCTAAGAGGAAGGTGATATTTGACTTTTATAATTGTCATGTCTATATTTATTTGAAAAGCAATTTTTTTTTGTTTTTTCCCTTTGCAAAGGGACTTGCATTTCTGTGGTACTGGTTTGTGGCATGTTCAAATAAACCAAGAGGAACTTTATTTGATTCACAGCTATACTGAAGTGCTAAGAGGCGCCTGAAGGAAAAAGCCAGAAAGATGGAAAATACAGAGATTGGGTCAGATTCTCAGCAAGTGATAATTGTTGTATCCTTACTGCTTTTGAATGAGGTCAAATCTGAAGATTTGACCCAGCATTAAAAATGTTGGGAAAGACACTTTATTAGTAAGCCAGGTAAATGGAAAGAATGTTCAGGAAAAAAAAAAAAAAAGAGAACAACCTTTATTTGACTTCTTCAAAACATTTTTAGGCTTTATTGTTAATAAGATTAAAAAGGAGATGAGCAATAAAGATATTGGAGCTGGGTTTATTATGAGAAAATGTACACTTCAGGAAGAGTGCTCTCCCACCACTTAGACAGAAAGTTTGTGTACACATCCTTCCATTCACATTTTTTTATTGCTGTTTGCTTAGGAGGAAAAAAAGTCCCTATTAAAAGAATGTGTGCAGAAGTGCATTGCCTCCCCTCTCCAGGTTACTTTTGATGCACTGATTCATGTATTTCCCATAACCATGTAATTTTCTGCCAGTCACGACTGTGGACCCTTCAGTGTGTGAAACATAATACTTCCCTCGAAAATAAAGCAAGTCATCTGACAAACTGCGTTCCTCGTCTTTTGTGGGTCATTCAGTGACTTTATTTTACTGAGGGAACAAGGGGAAGTTTATAATAGGATCAGTTTTGTTTGCAATTTGTTTCTAATAGATGCCAATAAGCCGGTTAACTAGGCTCTAGTTAATGGAAATTTTATTGTGCTTCCCCCTGCAGTGCACATGACCTTTTCTTACAAGAGCTTGTGATTCTTGAAAACATGTATCTGCTGCCTTGCCTCGGGGTCTGCTCACAACAGCAGGGATATGACCATAGGCTCTTCTGAACTGGTTCACCAGCCCTCTGCTTTGACTAGACCAAAATACTTTGATCATCCTGTCAGTGGCAAATTTACAGCAACATACTGGCTTTAGTTCCATGTGTATTTCTCCAAATATAATATCTCCCTCAAGAAATCAATGATAAGCTGTTAAACTAAAGAGCATGGTAACATCCACAGAGCAGTAAATTAATGGTCTTTTGTGGATAGATGGTTACAGATTTCATCATAAAAAATGGATAAAAGATTACATATCACACAGAGCGAAACTTTTAATAACTCAACATGACTTTTCTTAATGGGTTTTATTCATTTTAATCATTATAGTGTCAATGATGATTATAGTCTTATTAGATTCTGGTGATTGAGGAGCCTGTTTATGAGATATTGAAAATCTTAGTCTGTTTGGAAGTGGAGTTGCAGTCTGTGTATGTTTGATGTGAAACTTCATCTGCAGAAGTAGGTCTTACCAGAGAGCTTCAATTAATACTTTTACTAAATTGCTCCTGTCTGTAGTGACCTAGGTCACAGATGACTTAAAGATTCCACAACATCAGGTTCTCAAAACAGTAGACCAGCAAGAATGTAAATCAAAGAGCCAAGGAACTAAAAAACAAAGGATAAAAAGAGGGGGAGGAGAATCATGAGGCAAAAGAAACTAATCTGCTTTCCTCTCTAGCAACCACGTAAGTGTCTAGCCTTAAGTAATTATTCTAGGCTAGGTGTTCCTAATGATGGAGCTTTTCACATAGACTTAAGCATATATGAACACTCACAATTAGAATGACTCTTTATATCACCTAGAAAGAACATGAGCAGCAAAAACAAAGCTGGTGCAACAATACTGTGTAATTATCTTTGCTTTCTGAGGAAGAAGTATTATATTACTTTTTAAGAACTGTTTTTAAAAATGTATGTCTATGGTAATTAATTTTAATATTAACAAGAATGCACCAGACCAACTTTTATTTTTGGCTCTAGCTTAAAGCTTGTTAAAAGAGTCTTTTTCCTTGTGAGGCCACAGATAAAATCTAAACACTACAAAATAAAAATGATGCCATAAGTTTGTTTATATTTAAAATGGAATATTTTTGGTAATCATACGTAGCTCTGTCTCAAGAGTGCCAGCTTACTCTTGCAAATCAAGAACATTAAGAACTATAAAACATTTAGATTAGAGCCATAGAAATTTATCTAAATCATCCTGAATGAATTAATCTTTTGGCTCCTGAAAGCCCAAGGAGTGCTTCAGATGCATCCTACTCCTTAGCCCCATTCTGCCCTGTGGGCTGTCCCTGACCAGCAGAGCTAAAAGCTCGTCAGCTCCCTGGAGGTGCTGGCAGGATGCTTGTCCCAGTCACTGCTGCCTGTCCTCAAGCACTACTGGAGATGGGAACTCCTCCTGTTCTAGGAGAATTGGCAGGGTATCTTCTGAGCTCCCTGTCTCCTTCCTCCTTCCTCCCTGCTTTGCTGAGGATGTTCCTGGTACAGCAGCAGCCAAGTCTACAGCACTTTCATCTCCTTGGCTAGCAACATCTTCTTGGCCATGTCAGGAATCTTTCAGATCCTGAAAAAGGATGTCAGGACTTGTACTGCTAAGGAATAAATTTGACCTTGCAGTGCCAGTGGATGCATTATATATTTTTTTGTGTTTTTTCTCCTAAAGCAAGATCAGCAGTTTTCAAACATGTAAAAGGCACTTCAGCCAGAAAGGAAATAAGCTTTCCTGTGTCCACTGCTGACAAAACAGTGAGTGCTGAGTTGAAATTGCAGCAAAGGAGGTTTAAAGCTGCCATCAAGAAAAAACCAATATAGAATGGCTAACCACACAGATAGCCAGGGATTGCTGTTGGCCATGCAGAGAAGTTGTGGAAATATTGTCTCTGAAACTTGTTTTAAACTGTCAGGAGAAGAACTAGGGAATTTTCAGTCTGGTTTAGCCCTCTTTTTAAAATGATTTCTATGATTCTCCTTCCTGCTTAAAAGTTTAAACTAGTGTGGGTTGGTTTTTTTTTGGTTGGTTGGTTTGTTTGTTTGCTTTTTTGTTTGTTTAAGTTGTGGAGTTGTGGGTGGGTTTGGTTTTTTTTGGTTTTTTTTTCAATTTTAGGTTTGGTTTTTTTTTTTTTTTTTTTTTTAATGTGGGTGGTCAGACAGTTTCTAACTTAAACTTAGACCAGGAGTTTTTCAATGTGAGTGTTTCAGGTACTGCATTTTCTTTTCTATCTCTCTAAAGTGTACCAACCATCATGAACTACATATCAATATTTACTTTCTTAAATCACTGTATTTTTTACTGGATCACCCTATTTACAATAAAGGATTACAATAGCAATCTGATCACTATGCCAGAGGAAACACACACGAATGAAAAAGTCTGATGAAAGTCCTTTGGCTCAGTCAACATGAATCACAGGGAATGGCTGGAGCTGGAAGGAAGTTCTGGATATAATCTAGTTTAACCCCCTTGATAAAGCAGGTTCACCTAGAGCAGGTTGCACAGGATCATGTCCAGGTGGGTTTTTAATATCTCCAGGAAAGAAGACGCCACAACATCTTTGGGCAGCATGAAGTCATAGTTCCATACAATGGCCATGTGGATCTATTTGCTATTCTTGAGTCAATATTCTATTATGCCATTTGCATTGCAGAGAAATAGTCCAAGACAATAAGTGAATGAGCATTTACTATGTTCTTATAGATACAGTTAGTGGATGATAAAATACAGATTAAACCTGTGCAGATTCTCAAGTTCCTTTTCAGCATGCCAGGTGTCATCTATTCCACCGAATGGTTCAGAAAATATCATCCTTAAATTGCTATATTAGGCAACACATGTACATAAAGTAAGGAAACATGCCTTCAGAATTAGCATTTCTACAGCTCATTCACTTTGCTCCTCTTTCTGGCTAAGCCTATTGGAAAGATAACAAATATTTCAAAGGAGAAGGAGAAAGGACAAAACATGTTTGTTTTTAAAAATGTCTGGGGATTTTCTTTAATTAATGTGCCAATCACTTAGTAAGCTGCAGGGCAGACTCAGTAGCTGGGACAATCCAAATAAAGCCCACATGCTCCTGTTTCAGGCACCTCCCTTTCCTCTGGGCAAGACTTATTAACTCAGAAATGGGAGACCAAGGTTTAAAATATAGTGCTGCTTGCTTAGAGGCAGAAAACTTTCCTACTAGGTGCAGATGAAAATTTGAGAATCAGCCTCTCTCCTTCTTGATGTCTGTATCTGGATCATCTTATATGTAGCTTCTTAGCTAGCCTCATGTCTCTCTTCCCCTCCCTTCTTCACTATCATTTTGCAGGAAGACTGTTATATGTTTTCAGAAAGGGGCAAGAAATCTGGCCTTCAGTGTGCCATGCCGTCTAGGCTCCCTGCAAATGGGGCAAACAGATTTTGGACCTTGGAAGTGTTGCACAGATTCACCTGGCTGGGTTTTGTTCTGCCCTGGTGCTTGCCAGACAGAGAGCTCCTCCTGAAACACAGACAAGAGCTGCTCTCCTTTGGCCAGCTCTGGGAGTCAGGGAATGATGCTTTCGTCTGTGGTTCTCCCATTAATCAAACAGCAAAGCAGACTGCTCCTGGCCCAGATCACCAGTAAATTACTTCCTGCTGGGGTGCTGAGGTAGGGGAGCAGAGGGCTGGGGCTCCACAGGCTCCCTGGCATTCTGCTCTGCCTGTCAGGCACAGACGGTCGATGTGCAGGGGCCACCCAGGGAGACTTTCAATTCCTTATTGCCTGGCGTGGGTGCGTGGGGCAACCTTGCCCTGTATTAGCAGGAAACATTCAGCAAATATATCAAAAGCACCAAGGCAGAAACTTGCAAACCGCAAGTTCTTCATCCTTATGGGAAAGACTGATAGCATTTAATGGAAAACACATACCTTTCTGAACCCTCATATCAAGTTTCACAGGGATTCCTACAGACCAGGCTTTGCAGGCAGGCATGGAGATGAACGTGGCTACAGGAGTCTCCAGAGCAGCATGAAAGCCAGCTATCCTCCTAGCTGGCTTCAGTCGACGAACGAGCTCTCAAGGTTTTGTCTCTATCAAACATTATGAGACACTACAAACCTGACCCCTTTCCATCAGAAGATTAATTAAATTTCTCTAATGTTGACAAACATTAGATGAGGATGTGCAGGATTTGCAGGTATGCTCAAGTCTGCATATGTTGCTGCCTAGTGACTACCTGGGGTACATTGCAGCACTTTCTGCACAATGTGGAGATGTACGAGGAGGCTTGTAATGCAAGCAAATATAGGATGATTTATCAGAGTGACTGATCAATGCCATTTAATTAATATAGTGTAGTATCAGTAGTAAGCTGAGCAATGCAAAAAAGAAAAAGAGAGATACTAAAAATACCATCTCCAAATATTTGGGCTTCTTGCATTAAGGGCAAGAAGCTTATCCTGTTTCCTGGAATTTGGCTGATAAGTTCACAGTCCCATCTTTTCTTCTTTTATTGAGGTAATAACTAATTGTTTCTGCTCTGTACCTTTGTCATACCTAATTGCCATTTTATTGTTCCCTGAGGTAAATTTTAGTAAGACTTTTTAATAGCTGAATTTAAAATTACTGTTGCTGATTAAAAGTAGGAATTCTAGGTTGCAAAGCCTGTGACAGCCTTATGCTATTTCCTGTGGCTGTATTTTAAGATAATTAAGAGCAGATCTCCCTGTACTGCATTTTTGTAAAGTAACTGCAAGTACATTAAGGAGCAGTCCTACCTGGTAAATATTCATACTCGTTTGAGAAGTGGGAAAGCTTTTCCCAAATGTTTTTCTAAATTCTTGTTCTGTCAGGTAAAGGCCAGTGACAAGGGGTGTTCCTCAGGGGTTGGCACTGGGCCTGGTGCTGTATGATGTCTTTGTTGTTGACATGGACAGTGGGATTTCAAGCACCCTCAACATCAATACCAAGATGTGTAGTGTGGTTGTGGCACTGGAGAGCAGGGATCATCCAGAGGGACCCTGACAGTCAGGAGAGTCGGGTCTTTGTGAACCTCATGAAGTTCAACAAGGCCAAGTGCAAGGTCCTGCACCTGGACTGGGGCAATCCCAAGCGCAAGTACAGGCGGGGCAGGGAATGGATCAAGAGCAGCCCTGTGGAGAAGGACTTGGGGCAGTTGATTGACAAGAAGGTCAACGTGATCCAGCAATGTGCACTCGCAGTCCAGAGAGCCAGCTGTATCCTGGGCTGCATCAAGAGCAGGTCAACAGACCAAGGGAGGTGATTCTCCCTGTGTTCTTGTGAGACCCCAGCACTGGAGTGCTGTGTCCAGCTCTGGGCCCCCCAGTATAAAAAAGATGTGGACCTGCTGGAGTGGGTCCAGAGGAGGGCCACAGAAATGATCAGATGGCTGGGTCATCCCTCCTGTGAAGAGAGACTGAAAGACCTGGGGTTTTTCAGCCTGGAGAAGAATGCTCAGGACAGGTTGGATGAGGCTTTGAGCAACCTGCTCTAGTGGAAGGTGTTCCAGGGGGTTTAGAACTAGATGATCTGTAAGGTACCGTCCAACACAAACCATTCCCTGATTCTATGACTCTGCATGTATACCAATAAAAGTTCTTCCAGCTGGCTATCACCAGAATTTAAATTCCTTCCCACCAAGAAGTCAAATCCAGGGAGGGTATCACGTTGTATAGCAGGGTTTAATCCTACTATCTCCTCTTACTCACCTGAGCAAGGCTGATGCAGCTTCTAGTGGGGCTGATAATGGCTCAGAGTGGGATCTCCAATCCAGAGCTTCCTATCCAGCTGGAGAACATTATCTTTAACCTAAAATCTCAGCTATTTCTCTGGGCCTGTTGATGTTGGTATCTTTGAAAATCAGGGCTACTAACTTATAAAGATAGTGAGAGATTTTGCATGTTTGAGATTCTTAAACCATGAAAAAGAAGAATGTCATTAAGCTGGACGGAGTTACTGAGTCTGGTCACTGGGCATGGAACTTTTAGCAAAGGCAAAGAGTTTTACCTTTCATCAGAAGTTGCAAGATTTAGTCTATTTCTGTTTTTAATCCAAGGGGTTTGCTTTTCAACCTGGAATCCACAGCTGAGAAAAATCAAGGTACATGCTGAAAGTTTTTGGAAAGACACTACTCAGCTGGTGAAAGAAAACTGGCTAAAATATCATATAAAGGAAATATTTTTATCATAATGATTATGATTTTTTTTTTGCTTTTCTATGATGCCTCTTTTTAAAGGTACTATAAACATTATTCAAACCAGGTTCCCATTACTAGGAAAGGTCAGAAATTGCAGTAGACTCACAAAGTCAGGCTAGCCATTAGCAAATAAGGGTTTATGGAAAACTCATAAAGCACCTAAACTACCAGCTTATGTAATGTATCTAATATAATAAACACTCTGATGGGAGTCCAGGAGTGGAAAAAATGCAGTTTCTTATTATAAAATATTTGAACATAGTCAAGACTAGAAACGAATCAAACTGTGTGAGCCAGAAATCTTTGTCATGAAGCCTGAAAATCCAGGAGACCTTCAGCTTGTTGGGAGGAAGCATTTTAGCAAACCCTGCAGGGGGAATTGTTAATGCAAGCTTGTATTCACAGTGATCTCAGAAGTTATGTGGGAGAGTTATTTGGCACAGCCATTGTTAGATTTTTACACTACTGTACAAACAACTGTCTGGTTTTAGATTACAACAAGTATACTGTACTGCCAGTGAGACCAAGTAATGCAGGAGGAACAGAGCATATCACTCATTTCTGTTGCCTAGATGCCTTTTAAACAGAGTTCCTGAGAAAGCCAGCCATTGATGCCTAGTTGGCATGGAGTTAGGCTGTTTTCCTGAGCAAGGATATTCCCACAACAGCTATAGTCACCTGGTATTGTACAAACTACCTGCACAGAGGCGTTTGATTTGACACTCCATCATTGTGCTGTTTTTGGCACACTCCTTCCTAATTTATGATTAACAAGGTTAGGTTGTTTTCACTTTGTAAGGACTATTTATAGTCCAATAGGAGATTTCCCCCCATCCCTTCCCACTCCTACAGTTCATCAATAGAGCGATTTTAGTCTTAACATGTGACCACAGTTATACAGCCATGTTAAGCAATTAAAAAAGAGAGAGCTGAATATGAAATACAGAGGACTAACTAGAAGCATATGAACAATGCACTGCCTTTTTGTAACAAAGGGGAAGTAGACACTGACAAGACTTTGTATGATGCTGTCACAATTAATGTGCCTCCTTCCAGTGGACTATGCTGTTAAGCAGTT
Source organism: Onychostruthus taczanowskii (assembly GCF_017590055.1). Lineage (NCBI taxonomy): Eukaryota > Metazoa > Chordata > Aves > Passeriformes > Passeridae > Onychostruthus > Onychostruthus taczanowskii. The sequence continues at coordinate 2,060,164 of NW_024501015.1, forward strand.
CCAAAACAGAATAAAGTCACGTGGGATAGAAACTGTAGAATAAACCTGAACTTGAAATAATAGTAGGACTCAGTGACCCAATCATTTTGGCCCTGAACACAATGGGATTTTTATGCCTGAATTCAGTGGGAGCAAGAAAAATCTGGAAAATAGTTATCTGTGATGAATTTGAAAATTCCCAGGAGAGATCAGTGTGACATAACTCAGTGCCCATAACAAATTAACTGGAAGGGTATTTTAAGTGACCTGTATATAAACTTGATTTAGGATTAAGTTATTAAAAGGACTGAGTGCTGGAACAACTGTGCTCCCACTGCATTCAGTAGCAAAAATTAAATTAAAAAAAGAAATCTTTTAGTGTTTATCTTAGAAGTGTAATGTTTGTAAATCTTCAGATAGGGACAGAAAAAAAATGGATTTAACCTGTTTTCATCTCTATTGTGGACCCCTCAAAACAGCAATATGAGAGGAAACAAACAGCTCTAACCAGAAATCACTGCAATATACAGGGTTCATCTATGCTGGTTAATGTTAGCTGTACTTTCCAACAGTCAACAGTTGTATTAGGCTGAGAAAGATAGTAAGTACACATGCAAATAGCAAAAGGAGCAGCTGTGATTTCATGAAGAGGTATTGCACTTAATGGAGCTGTTTAAATACTGTAGTTTTCCCAAGCGAAAGTGCTTTTGAAGTAAATCATCTGGGTGAAAGCAAGGTGAGAGATACGTGACAGAGATATCAGCCACAGGTCCAGGAGAGTGGCTTGTATCAAGCTGCAGATACCAGTGATCCTGACCTCTTTGACACATCAGCTATGTGTACTAAGGGTGGGATCCAAATCCTATATTTTTGCCCATCTAAAAAAAATGAGGTTCCTAGTATAAGCCAGTCATTGATAAAACGTGAGGTTTTCATCCCATTGTTAAACAAGTGTGAGAAGAGATGTGATGAGGTGTACTCTGGAGGAGCTTGTTTCCTTCCAGGGGTGACTGCAGGAGTCTTGACAGCTGAAATGCCAAGCTTATGGACTGCTCATGATGCATGAGAGGCATCTAATGGCTGCAAAATGCCTGCTTGGAAGCTCCCTTCTTCCTTGCATGCTTGTCTATTCTGATGCAGCAGTATGTTGCTAGTGGGTAACTTGAGCCTGCACAGCTAGAGAGCTGGTCTGTACTAGTGTCCCTAGATCTCTGCTGTTTGCTTTGCCACTTGTGCTGTCTTCACACCCACTTAACACACTTCACCAATCCCTTATGCTTGTCCTACTGAGCCAAACCTCTGCTGTCCTGTTGCAATTCTTGTTTCCTCTGGCTGTCTATCAGTAGATGGGTCCATCAGCAAAGCTTTTGTTTGTGCTGTAGTCAGATAGACTCCTTCCCCATCTTTGCCCCATAGAGGGATGTAGCAAGCCTTGCTGCAGCTGTATGTCCTTGCTGAGCCCCAAGACTGCATGTAGAATAAGCACTGGGACATCAGAGTGCAAAATCCTGGTGGACAGCCCTACACACAATTGGCAGTTTCTAGGTCTCCATCTCCCCTGAGCATAACTCTCAGTTCAGAACTCCCTTTCTTCCTCTGGGCTTTCCTCCCACATTCTCCTGCCTTCCTGGTAACCTTCAGTCCAGCCTGCTGTCTGCCTCAGGATCTTCTACCAGTGACAGTTTATGCTCTAAAGAGTTGTGGCCCAGAAATATTGGTTGCAGGCTGCAGGCAACAAAAAGATGACCATCATTTTCAGTTCTTACATCCAATTCCTCCCTATCCAATTCTTGCTCCCTCTCTGTTTTGTCCTCTTACTAGATACGCCCTTTGTTGCAGAGATGCAAATCTCAGCTAGCTTTGATCTCATGAATACAAATGTCGTTTTTATTAACCTTCCAAATGACTCCAGTACTGAGGCACATCCAGCTTTTAGTTAGTCAAACGAAAATAATGTTTCTGCTTGATTTCTTTTCTGTTTTCCAGATATTTGTGTTGCTTTGATAAAATTTTACATAACCTTTTTGATTAGTTAGGTGCTTACATATTATTCTCCTCCAATGATAATTCTTCACCTTTGCTGTATACCTGCCTACCTTTGCTAAAGAGTGAAACATGGGTAAGAGACACAAGCATAACCAAATGTAATGCAATGTTCTTTAGGAAGTTATTACACTTGTTCATTTGAATTCTTTATTGCTTGCTTTTCTTGTGAAGTATCAGGAAACATGCAGATTACCCTTTGGCTTTATTACTTAAGAGTTCCAGCTATTCTTACTTTAGATTAAAGTCATTGTTGTCACAATAGCTCTTCCACTTCATCGCAAAGGATTGAGATGGCAGCAAAATACATTCATTATAAATGGGTTCTGCTACATCTTCAAGACCTTCTGCCTGGATTAGGATGGGTTTTTAAGCTGGGAAATGACATATCTGAGCTGTGATCAGTTGTGCTATCTAGGCAAGTCTATTTAAAAGCACTTTCCATTTTAAATATAGCAATAAAATACCACACTAGCAAACCTTCTTGATAAGGGTAAAAGCAATACATCCAAATCCAATCTAAATTTGACATTGCCTAGAACAAGAATTTGCATTGATAAGTCAGGACTCATTTACAAGGCCATAAATGGGTGGGTAGCTATAATTTGGGTATTAAACTTGTAAAATATATTGATGGCATGCAAGGGCTAAATAAATAATTTACTACAAGAAAATTGGAAATCTTTACACAGTACTTAATTGACTAGCCACTCTCCCATGTTCTTGATGGTTTCCTATATTGCTTTTTTTTTTTTTATTTTCACACATTAAAATGTTTCCCATGTGTATTTTTTTTCCAACTTCAGTGGGTGTTTGTAAGTCACTATATTTCTGCATGCACAGCCTGTTTCCATCTTTGTTTCATCAGTCAGTTACATTCTTTTTGACATTTTCATTTGTTTGTTTAAAAGTGTGAATTAATCAAGTGCATTTTCTGGGCACAGCTCAGCTGGTGTTATTTTTAAGATTAAAATAAAATCACCTCAGTGATCAGGCTAATTTTGAATGTTGGTTAAATCCATTTCCAGTGCAAAGCAGACTGAGTTAATGGGTATTCCAATGATCACAGTAAGAGTGGGATTGGCAGCTTTATATATGTTTATAAAAATTCTTATGACCACCTCACTGGCCAGTGTAACTCAGGGTAGTTGCAGTGAGGCCAATGAATTTTGGCTTTAAAGGGGTTTTTCCATCCACACATATTGAAAAACTGGTGTGAGATTACATATAAGCCCTTGATTGACCTGCCCTTCAAAGAACCCCAGTCAAACCTACTAAATGTGTAAGATTTTATTTTTAAAACATACTCAATCATACTCAATTTTTAAATCATACTCAATTTTTTAATCATACTCAATTTATTTTAAAATCATACTCAATTTTTTGTTAGATTTCTTTTCTGAAACCACACCTCTGTGGTACACTCTCACCACCTTTACCTGTGACCCAAGGAAGAAAAGTTGGGGCTTTCATCCACCTCCCCAGCTATTGCCACTTCCTTAGGTGGCTGTGATGCTACTGTACCTGCTGATATTCCTTTGCTACTCATGTAGACTCTCCATATCTCTCCTGGAACAGTGAGAGGACAAGAACATGCCTTTATTTACCCCACCAAGGGTACTGCGGTCTCACTGTGCAGTGGCTTTTACCGGTTAAAATTTGCAACTTGTTTTTCGATGAATCATAGATTCATAGAATCTGGGCAACCTGATCTAGTGGCTCATGGTGGGATTCCATTATAGAATAGTTTGGGTTGTAAGGGACATTCAAAAGTCATGTAGTTCAACTTCTGAAATGAGCAGGGACACCTTCAACTAGATCAGGTTGCTCAGACCCTCATCCAACCTGACCTTGAATGATTCCAGGGGTGGGGGCCTCTGCCACCTCTCTGGGCAATCTGTTCCAGCACTTCACCACTCTCACGGTAAAAAAGTTTCTTCCTTGTATCTAGCCTGACTATACTTCTTTATTTTCAAACTTTGGCCCTTGTCCTGGTGCTATAAGGAACTACAAGAAGTTTGTCCCCATCTTTCCTATGAACACCATTTAAGTTCTGAAAGGTCACAATAAGGGGTTTCTGGAGCCTTCTCTTCGCTGGGCAACCCCAATTGTCTCAGGCTGTTTTCATAGATAGGGGGAGTTCAATTCCTCTTGCCCTTTAGTGATTCACTCTCATCTTCAGTCATCCACAGCAACCAAGTGTGCTGCTACTATCAAATACAACTTGATAGCACAACATCTTAACTAATTATGCTTGTAGACAGGCAGTGGTGGTGCTTCTCCACACAGACATGCTTGGAGTGCTTCCCACTGGAAGTGCATGCAGCAGAGGTATTTTGCTAGCACAGTCTGTACAAGTTTCCCAGGAGATACAAAGCAGGGTGCCAGAGGACTTGCAGGAATTAGTGCTTCTCTGTGAGGGTTTTTCCAAGATCAAGTGCCATGATGAAACACATGCCTTACCATGCCAACTCATACACCAGACCCCAAGTGAGAAACATAGAGGTAAAGAAGTAAATCCAGAGAGAGTACAATAAATCTGGGGTAAGCAAAGGGACAGATTTGCTTCAGCTGCTCTGAGTCACTGCCATCAGCTTCCCTATTGTTACAGGCACACAGAGACTCCCTTCTAATTCCACTTTCCACCTGTCCTCTCCAATAACTTCCTTGTAAAATGAGAGTTATTTTCCTCAAAATATTTCCATTGTTTTCTGAGGAATGTCACCCTCTCCCAACTGGGACCTTGCCCCATGGGTCAGATTGACATCACTTTGCTTAGCACCCACATGACCATTTTGGAGCCCAGGCTTAGGTTCAGAGTAAAGTATTTTGGGAATGAAGGGAAAGTCCTGTATTCTTTGGGTGGTGGCAGGGTGAGATGGTTTTGTTGTTTAAAAAGGGTTGTTGTACTCAAATTCAGACATAAAAAAGCGTCTTGGCTGTAGGAGAAAGAGAACACAGTGGTTGAACTTGCATTCTAGGGAGCCAGAAGAAAGAAAAACGCAATGCTCTGTTTTACATGTGTGCAGAACGCTGCTGCCTGAGGGAGTAAGAACCCAGTTACAACCCCACGTGGACTACCCAGGCTTTGTCCAGGTGCATGAAGCAAGCAGGGCCACACATCTGCTTACTTCCTCCCTGGGGATTAGAAACTGGAGGGTGGGAAATGAGTGGAGCCTGCGGTCCATTCTCTCTGGCCAGCTGAGATGGTGAGTGCTTGGTGGGGTCGAGAGAGGAAGGGTGAAATATTATTTTATTTCTGATTTAGGCCAGAGGTAAATGATTGCCTGAGGGAATAGGAGAGGAGAAGGTGTGTCGCTGAGTTACAGTGCCCCAGGGGGTTCCTGCTGCAATGGCACAACTATGTAATATGCCCTCTGGGGGATTGCGTCTGAAATAAAAACGTAGTCTGTTACTTATTGGCATTAACGTTCACTTACTAATGTCTTTTATTGCTTAACTCTTCTATTTTGGCACCTGGGTAACTAGGGTTCTTTTAAATTCACTGGACCAAATTCAGAGATCACATATCAAGAGATCTACGTAGAGTTCACAACTGGCAGAGTAGTGTGGATTCAAACTACTAAATGTAAGAAAGACTATGGAGAGAGTGGTAATGAATGAAAGGATCATGGTAGATAAGATTGCTGCTCCTTGAAAATTATTTCTGAAACTGAGCAGTCTCTCAGGGAAAAAGGATACTGGCCCAGAGTCAAGAATTGCTTGTAAGTTCCTAGCACTCAAGAAACCTCCATGCAATCTTTATAGAACTTGACTGTACAACATCTTGACTCTCTACTAATATAAAGTTCACAGACAAAACAACATAATGGTAACCATAGATGAGGCTTTTCATGAATAATCCCAGCAGTAAACCCGTCCTCAACATGAAAAGGACTCCATATTCAGTGCTTTTCCGTGATCAAACCTCTATCCTCTATTTCCTTATTTAAGTACCAGAAGCAAGTCACCACCCTGTCTGCACTCTGTTCCATAACTCAGACACTATTTTTTTTTTTTTACTGGGCATTTATCTGAGTCCTTTCTCTGAGTCTCTGCCTACATGTGGGAAAATAACTATGAAACAGTCCTCCTCACTCAGCTCATCTTGGTGGCAATGAGCTCAGTGAGAGTGGCATTGGCTCAACCCCAAACACTGCCCTTGCACTGCATGGGCATGGATGCTGGGGGAGTACTGTTTAGTTTTCTTGCCTTGACTAGCAGACTTGTGGCTAGTTGTTTGCCATTGAGAATGCTGCTTCTTTCCTCAGCCCATCACTTGGTGTCCATCATGCTTTTCCATGTCACTTCCCACCTGTGGAATGTCTGCATTTGCTTGCTCTCTCTTACATCCCTTTCCAGTATTTCTGTCTCCCACTTCTCATCAGTATCCATCCTAAAAAAATATTTCATGCTGTCTCATCTATTTTTCTTCAGATATGGAAGGTACATCCCTAAATCCTTTGTAAGCAACCTCATTTTCTGCAGTGGAATTCTGTCTCAAAGTTCTTCTGTGGCCCCAGAAAGGCCACTGGACCCAGTGGCTGCATTGGGCTCCCCTGCTCCCTCATTAGCATCTACCCATCTGGCGTTTCCTGTCTTTTAAGAGAGGGAAAAAAATGTTTTTACTGTTTGTACAGCTCCTTGCACCCTGGGACTGACGTCATTGCTCTAGGCACACAAAACACATGTAACAGTATCTTCCCCAAAAGCCACGGCCATCTTCCATAAGATTTGAAATTACATGCTAGCCCAAGGGCCCTCCCATGCTACTGAGCCACCACACAGCAGCTGTGAAGGAGCGGGGGAAAAGGCTATATACAGGTCTCCTCAGTAAGGCAGCAGCAGAAGAACCAGCTCTGTGTATTTAGTTACAGTTAATTATAAGTTTACGACCTTATGATGCAACTGTTGTAACCCTTGCTCAATATAGTTTTCAGGCAGAGCATGCTGAACATACAGAGGGGGTGTTTTTTTATGGCTGTAGTGTTTGCTTGAGCTGTGCAGATAAGAGATCTGTAGAGAGGTCCCTGCACAGGACAACTTGGAGCCATTTTGGCTGTGTAGCGTTGGCGGGGGGCTGAGTGTCTCTGCCAAAACAGCTTGTGAATTGTAGGTGTAAACCTCACTGATCTGCCACCCTCTGCTTTCTCTGGGACCAGGGACTGAAATTGTTCTTGCACTTTAAGAGGGGAGGAAAGCTAAGGGAGGGAGTAGGAGTCGTGAACTCATAAGGGAAACCAGAATAGGATTTTTTCCCCCCTTAATCGAGGCAGCTTAGGAATTTGACATTTGTTTCACCCAAAGATTTTCAAATGCTGTACATTTTTTTTCCCACCCAGTTCATATATTATGCCCATTTTATGGGTAAGCTAACCAATTCTGAAAGAGTAAATAGTGTGTCATTTGCAGGTCCGTGAATAGATTCAAAGGCCCTTGAAATCTTAATCCACTTGATCCCACTTAATGCCTTCCAAGATCCATTAACAGGACAAAAAGAAGTTTAATCGAAGTGCATCAAACTCAGTTTAGGCGCTGTAACTCCTCTATTTACAAGGGTAGCTATATTAGTAAAAATAAGGAAGCATTAGCTTGCATTTCCCTGGAAAATAAGTGAGCAGGAATGCATGCCACATCCTGGCTGGCATTTTAATCTCATCAAAGCAGAGCTCTTTCCCTACTGTGCTTTCCAAGATGCACAACGCAAATGTGGTCTGAACACAACAGAACTAATTGAACAATCACAGCAAAGGAGGTCAAAACCCAACAAACAGTGTAGCATCTAAAATGACTCTGGAGGATTTTAACAGATGGACACTTGTAAATCTAACAGGATTTCCTACTGGTGAGAATGCCTTAGGTAAAATTCAGAATGTCTCATTAAATTGTCAGCCAGCTATGAGGCATTGCTTATGCGAATATGAACAGCTCTGCAGCTTTACTGTAAATACACACAACCGTGTATTAACATGGGCCTGAAAAGCAACATTTGGATGTGAGCTCAATTAGAAAACCCTATCAAAACTGAAGAAGGATCAGATGTAATGTTTCTGGCTGGGATCCATTAGAGAGGTACAGCAGGGAAGTTAAGCCAGGGGTCAGGCTTTTTCTCTCTCTGCTCTCCAAGCTGTATGGCTTTGCCTGTGTGCACTTCCATGTAAATTTGCAAATCAGTTTGATCTAGACTTCTCTAAGTCCTTTTGCTATTGCTTTCTAGTAATCTCTTGTGTTCTTAGGCGGTTGATGAAACACATCAACAGACCCAGTTCAGATATAATAGTGCTCTGTCTCCCAAGCAGAGGATCCCATGCCAAGAATTTGAATGTAGGCTAACACAAAAACACAGCAGTTACATGTTTCCATTTTTACACGTTTGTTTTACATAGTGCCAGTGATCTGGATAAGGGCAATTAGTCTGTTTCTCACCAGAGAAATTAGTTTGGTTGTGCCCCTTTACCTCCTCCAGCAGCCCTACTGCTTATGAGATCTGTGAGCCTGTTGTTCAAATCCACATTCTTGTATAGTCCCACTTTCTCAGTAAGAAATAGTCTCTGCTGGGTTTATTGGCATTTCTCACAGTATCTGAGTTCAAAGAAAATGATTACAAGTTAAGACAGAGCTCTGTTCTTTAAAGCACCACAGCGTATAGATCTGTTGAGTGATATATAACATAGAACAACTTCCAACTGAGGAAAGCTTAACACAGCTCGGGCTAGCTTGCTGATAGCTGCTCAGCTCCTAGAATTACTGCTTACAAACCATAAAGACCCCAGCTTGAGTTTCATGGAGGGAGGGGGGAGATGTGTGTTGTGCGCACCGCAAGTACAGCCACAGGGCGGGTAACCCGCCAACTTCCTAACCTCAGCCAAAAAATCTGGCCACTGCCTGACAGGCAGAGTATGTGTATTTGCTGTCTATCAGTGGCAGTGAAACAGTCTAAAGTCAGAAAAGAATTGTGTGAGAACACTGAGTTCAGTCGGGGGACTATTAGCGTGCCAAGTCAACAGGCTTGGTGTCTGTTAAAACTGCCCTTCACTTCTGTGATATTTTTGGCAAGGAAATGGGCTGTAAATATAAACAGATCACTTCTCTCCTTAGTGAAAAGCAGGCACCTCAGAGGGAGGAAGCACACTGCATGTTTATTAGAGCCACAGATTCCACACAAGATTTTAGAATTGGCATGCAGGGGTAAATTCCTGGTCCAGCTAAGAGACTTAAGGAAGGACAAGCTAACTATGAGAGAAAAACTTGTGCAGTGAATCCCCTAAACCACAGAATACACCTCTGTTGGGATTGCTTGCACTACTGAAAGTGGGGTAATTTTGCCAGGGCAGGACACATGGGTCTGTGATTATTTACCAAATCCAAGCACAGAATACATGCAGCACTCCTGGCCTGGAATAATAACCATGGAGTTTTATTCCCATACAACATCTGGCTGGAGAGCCCTCATCTCCCTAACACCCTCCTCCCTCTCCAAAGGCTCTTGTATTCCAGGCTGGCACTGGAGAAAGAGCATCAGATGTGTATGCATAAGAGTTTGTTATGGTAAGATGCTCATACTGATACAAAAATTGATCTTGATGTCACTATAATTCAAGAGTAAATAGTGTACACTGCTTTGCTTCACTAAATAATGCAATTACAATCTTCAAAATGTAGATCACAAACCTCAGGTAAGATCCCTCAATTCTATGTGTTATATGAACACATAATTTACTGCAGATGATCAGAAGTGCAAATTACTATCAATGGAAAATTGTTGTGGAGCATGAGGAACTTATTAAAAATCCATTGTTTAAAGACTATCTTCTGTAGAGGTTACTAAATTTTCTTCTTTTTTTTTTCATACAATTTTTTCTATCTTAACTGACCACTTTTGTCTGACTTCTTTCATCACCAATCATAATCTAGTACATTATTACCGCATCAGAAACTTAATGATCCACACCCCCCTTTTATCTTTCAGCATTCATCTAATTTTTTCATATTTGTTTATAAATTGAGCCTTAAGGAAAGAAGAAGGAAAATTACTAGAGTATTAAGATATGCAGCACCGTCCAAACAAGAAGGTTATGAAAACAGACAGGAAGTTGGAAATCCAACTTATTTGTTTATCTGTGCCCAGTGTATGTTAGAAGCCTTTATCAGAAAAAGTAGTAAGTAGTAAGTGCTTGAAACTCTGTCTTTTGCACAGGAGTGATCCTGGTTGTTGTGGTTATGAAGTTGCACTGGTAAATCGGGGGAGAATCAGGTACCAAATCTGTGCAGTGGGAGGAACCTCACCAAGAGCCGGTGGCATCCTGCCCTGGAATGCTGCTTCCTGAGCGTGCTTGGCAGGTGACTGAGTAATGTGCCTTTCTCTGACACTTTGTCAAACCAAAGAACTCTAAAAGATTTGTGAAATGTGACTTGTCAACAACTTTGTTAAGTCTTCCCTCTTATTATACACATTTCTGTGAATAGCTACTAACATCCTTCTCTGCTATAACCTCTACCAGGGTGCATGGTAGAGAAGTCAGGTTTACTGCTCTGTAATTCCCATACTCCCCTCAATAGTCCTTTTTGATATCATCTTTGTTACTTTATATTCCTCCTGTGTTAGGGTATATTTGATCAGTAATTTACCTGTATGACAAAGTGGTTTTGTACTTTAGTTTGTTTAGACCTCATGTGTAAACATTATCTGATTTTGGAAATTTCTTATTGTTCCATTTACCAAGTTATCCTACAGCCTGCATTATTACAACTAAAATATGAAAATGATCCTTAGATTCCTAGAATCATAAAATCATAGAGTCACAGGATGGTTTGGGTTGGAAGCGACTTTTAAAGGTCATATTGTCCAACCCCGTGCAATGACCAGGAGCATCTTCAATTAGATCATGCTGCTCAGAGTCCCATCCAACATGACCTTGAATGTTTCTGAGCAGGGGGCAGCCACAACCTCTCTGTAGATTGATTCCATTAAAGAACAGCTTTATAGTAAGATGAAGTCCTTCTGGTGAGCATAAATACAAAAGATTGATTAAGATTATCAGTAATAGTTTTATCTTTCCTAACAGTTCCTTCTAGATTTTGTTACTATTTCCACCATGCCTGCTCTTTGGAAGGCATCCTGTTTCTGATAAATTTGTTATTATTAGTTTTTATGGCTCTAGCATAAAATCTGAATCCAGATTTGAACTTTTTGAGATTTTAGAGGTTCAGATTTGGACTATTATAAAAATAGGAACAGTATGTGGAGCCTGGGGCAAGGCTTTGAGCCTAGCATTCCTTGCAAATAATGCAGTGGACTTACATGGTGACTGGGTGAATTAGCATGGTTCCAGGTATTCATTTTCAGCTCATTTATTCAACATTTGACTACTCAAAATAAAAAATATATTGTTCACGCTCTGCAAATGAGACACAGGAACCTAGTTATTTTCTCTTCAGGTGTGAACATCACCAGGCCTGCACAAAACTCTCCCCAGAGTACAGGATAGTCTGGAAGTTCTTCACTGTTGATCTCGTGGGAGAAGAAAGGGAGCCACCTGTGAGACAAAGCCTTTATATTTATCTCTTACAGGTCTATCAGCCAGCAGTTGTTGGATTGCCTACACTTACACATTTGCTGTTTTGTTATGAGCCACTGCCAGCTTGCTGCAACAGAGCAACTCCTGCAACTTCTGAGCTGACTTCCAGCCATGTAGCCATAGGGAGGGTAATGCCCCAGATAATTAAACTCTTCTTGTATATTACCACTAAGCTGGGAAGACCCAGCTTTCAGCTATTTTGTGGTGTAGGCTTACATCTGTTGGGATTGCACCATTTAGGATCTTCTTCCCAACAGACAGATTTATGGACCTGCCTTGAGGAACATGGCTGACTTCTAATTCTCTTCTCCAAACCAGCAACCTCACTGCTAAGAATAAAAGATGACCCCTCTGAGCAGTGTCCATATACTTTCTTTGCCATCTTCTCCTTCCCTGGTATATCCCATGTGTTTGCAGTATGTCAGCTCTCATTGTAACTTCATATTGTGTCACTGAAACAAGACACACAGGTGAATAAATGCTTTAAAATGATGGTGGTGCATTTGGCATGTGCTGTGCTGGTTTTCTGTCGTGCCATTTCACATAAGGCAGGTGAGAAAGGAGAAATTAGGTTTACTTCAATCAACTTAATTTGATAAAAATAAACATTATGGGCAAGGTTAATTTTGACTGTTTTTTAATTCCTAATTACATACATCAGCCCTCTAAATACTAAATGTACTCAATGACAAACTCTCATTGTGTGATTTTTACCTTTCTTGTACTAAACTAAATTATTAGTTGTCAGAAAGATAAGAGCAAAGTGAAGAAAGGAAGAGAGAAACCAGCCCAAGAGACTTATTAAAAAAAAAAAAAAGTTATAATTTGTGATTTCTGCTCAGTCATTGCATTTTCCCTGAAATCTCATGGCCTAATATTAAGTACGGCAGCACCAAGGACCTGATTTACCCTGCACACCAAGTACAGCAAATGTCTTTCCCATGCAAAGAAAAGAAAGCTTTTTTATTATTGAGCTCTCCACAAGAAGAAAATGGAGAAGGCAAGGGAAGACACACAACTGCAGATATTATTCACTTGTTATATGTACATTTAAAAGATTATTCAGGCAACTAAAAAAGTCCTTCTTTTTGGGCATTTTTTCCTTTACTTTTTGTAGGAAAATAAGCCATTCTTCTGGTAGTAAATTCGTGTACAAAGAGGTAAACTCTGAAGCACTTGATTGGACTTCCAGTGAGCGTATTTCTGACAATTCAATAAATACAGAAAGCTTTGTCTTCCAGGAGAAACAGAATGTGGAAGCAGTGCAGACACTCTGAAGTAAAAGAATGCTTGTGTTGGAGGAGAAGGACAAGTGTACAAAGAATCTCATACTTGAATAGCAACTATTAAAAAGTCATAAGACCCTAGTACATTTTTCTGTCCTTTTTTTTTTTTTTTTTTTTTTTAATCCAGTCAAGGAGCATGTCTCTTACTCATTCACTACTTTGTCAGCTCTGAAGAGAAGGAGGAATTAAATTTTATTTCCAACATGAATGCAGTTGCAAGGAATACATACCATGCTCACAAAGCATCTCATCATCTCAAAACCATCTCATTTGGCTCTCCTGGGCTAAGAGCATTCTGCTGAGGGTGCTGATGCTTAGAGAGCTAGAAAGCCAAGATCAGTGCTAGGCATCTTGAACCTCCACACTACCGTATTTCTTGAATATGCTGAGAAAATGTTGGTGCAGAGAGGAGTCTTAACTCCTTGCCACACTTTTCAGTGAGTAGAATCCTACATCTGCTCTCAAGCCACTGCTAGAGTGCTTGTTAATCAGGTCCTGCATGGTGACAGCGGACCTATTTCCTGTGAGTGTTCCAAGAATTATCAAATCTCATTGAACTGAACACATCACCAAAGTGTCTCTCTGTGGCAATCACAAGGTATGGGGTAGAGATTTTTAGCAAAAATATTTTGGCAATAGATTCATGCTCATAATAATCCTCCCAAATGGCACTACTGGGAGAAGACCTGGTCCTATTGTGATATGTAGACCAGTTTGGCTTTCTGATTGAATCCAGGACCAACAGAAAACAAAATGCAGTTAGACTATGTTAGCTCCATCACTTTTTGAATCTTGAATTAGGTGAGCTCAGCTAGGACCCAGGCCTGGGAACCAGTGCAAAATCCTTGAGGCTAATAAGTGTCCCAAATAAATGATTATTTGAAAGTTCTTGGAGAACTTCTAATTTTCCATGTGAATTCAGTGAACTGTCTCCATATAGGTGGTGTTTTAATGCCTAATGTTTAGGCACATACCTGCAGCACCTGAGCACATCTTGTGTAGCTGGCAAAGGTTGCCAATGTTGTGCTTTTGCTTGGGAATCCAGCAATCAGGTCTTTCCTCTGAGATATGAAAGAACTGAGACCAAACCATTCTTCTACCTGCTGAGACATGCATGCACATCCTCTCTGAAAAGCCCCATTGCTCCAGGCAACATGGGAAGTTAGGTTCAAACACTTCTGCTGCTGAAGCTGCTTTGCTACATGTAAGGTAGTTAAATATTTATGCTGAGGAAGAAAGGAGAAAGAACAGCTTATGGTGGCCAAGCAGAAGTACTGTTACCTGCTCCTCACAAGGTCATGATCTCCTCCTCTTCTTAGAGGTCCTTGTCTGTGCCATGACACTGACTGAAAACTAGGGATCTCTAGGGAATCACTGGAGAGAGGTGCAGGATGTGCTGCAGACAGCTGGATGGAAGCTGGGAGGAAGAAGGATCTTCAGCTGCTCCAAGCCCTTTATTTCTGCCCTGATTGGATGGTCTCTCCATTCCAAGATTTCTACAGGGAATAGCAACTTTTATTCTATAGAATATTTAATATAGAATATTTAATATAGAATATTTAATTCTAACATACAGTGATTAAACTTCACAGGAGAAAGAAAGGCTTACCCACCCCAGATCTCTGTGAGTGCAGGCATGCCCTTGCACAGTAACTGCTCAGGTACCTTGGGCTTGAGGCAGCAAAGGCACGAAATGTGACAGTGGCACCTAAGTCCTCCAGCAGAAGCAGCTGTAATTGCCTACTAGCTGAAAAACACACCCGTTTACTGTATTTATACATGTGTTTCTATCTTCCAGATGGAAAACAAATAAAGCAATTAATGTAACTTACAGAAAAAATGTGACAAAAAAGTCACAAAAATTATTTCGTGAAGTGATCAATTTTTTAACAGTACAAAAATCTTGGAGGTAAAGAAGTAATTAATAATATTTTGTTTAAAAAAATGATTAATGTATTTTTTATTTTAGAAAAAATGCAGAATTACCCAATGACATTACGATAACAAAAATTCTTCCAATAAAAATACATGGTTTCTACTGTAAGAAGATTTTGTCTGAAGTGATTTTAAAGTCCCTGAAATGAATACACACTATAATATATCCTCGTTCCATGGGCCGTGACACGTGCATCTACAACAGCTATTGTACACAATACATGTGTAGAATCTTATGCAGCAATTTTGCATCAAGGGAAGCACTTTCTTTGACTTCAATGGGAATTGGAGAGGCCCTTAAGGAGTAGAAGAATATATCATAACAGAAACAAAGCTTAGTTTAGATGTGAATCACAACGCTGCCATTGAGTTTATGCTCAGTTTAACCTATTAAACAATGTGAGATGAGCAAAAATTACTCATTTCCATACTGCTGATTTTGCAGACTTCAAAAACCCTGAATATGAAATAAATAACTTACTCTTAATAACTTTCTGTATGGATAATATATTTAAATGTAGGAAGATGTAAATGATGTATTTTTATTGCATTGCTGGTTACCTCTGTATCAATCCAGCTAAGTGCAGAAGTTTAAGTTTACAAGGAACTGCCTAAAAAGATTTGTCTGTTCTTCATAAATAAAACAGTGGTTGACTATGCTGTCATGGAAGATTCTAAAGATTAAGTCAACTCTACAGATATGATAGACAAGATCACTCTCAAGGACTCAGCACTTGAGAAAGGTGTAACTGCTGAGTGGATTTTAAAAAAATCAAACATTTCTTGGAATTAATGCTTTGGGAGTTTAAAAGAGAAATTATGCATATTGCAAGGCATAGTAGGAAAGAAAATTTGCAATTTAGAAATTTCTTTACTCTTCTGATGGCTAATTTGCTGATAGGATAAATTTTTATGAAATTGTCTCCAGTCTTGATAGGTAAAGCTCTGGTCACTTAATGCATAGCTGCTTACCTCTGTGAAGTCCTTTAACCTGACTTTTTTTACTGGACCTGGTTTATGAGCATTTTGTACTAGAAATCTTAATCCCGCACATAAAACCAAACTAAGAATATGCAAAAACCTCACACCTTTTCAAATTCCTACCATGAGCCTTAGTTTGTCCATTTTCTCCCTTTTACTGCCTCTTCCTTCCAGGTTTCTTTTCTTGTACCTCTTTTTTTTCTTGCCATGACCACAAAGAATTGAGAAACAAAGCTGTGCTCACTTCCTGCAGACATATAATCTCTACAAAGAGCTGAGTCCCTTGTACCCATAACCATCTTGCCCCAGGCTCTTTCCTTTGCAACATTCCCTGTGAATGTGTCTTCCTTGAAGAGCAAAACTGGCTAATTAGATTCTAAGGAGGCACAAACTGTCCAGGATATCCAAAACTGGCTAATTAGATTCTAAGGAGGCACAAACTGTCCGGAGCATCAGGCAACTGAGAGTATTATTGGGGAGCATTAACATGCATGAGATTATAACTCAGTTTCTTGTAAACATCTCTCAAACTTAGAAATGAAGCCGCAACATTTGCACAAGTTTCCATGTAGCTCTTTCTGAAATTTCACTTTCCTTTTTCCTGAGCTCCTGCATCATGAGATCTCTATCTGTTTTGAAGCTGGTTTTCTTTGGCTTTGCCTTACTGGGAAAATGGATTATGTCCAAGAACAGGAGCTGGGTAAAGGGCATACCAACAATGGTGCTGTTGGCTCTGTGAGTGAAGACAGATTAAAGCTTGATGGGTGTGCCACATCCATCAATCCATCCATCCATCCATCCATCCATCCATCCATCCATCCATCCATCTGTGAGTCAATGGACACCAACATTTTCATGTGGGTCAAAAACCTTATGGGTAAACTGTGACTTGCAGAGCTTTAAAAGCATTTAACTTCTTCCTGAGGTTGGAGCATAGCAGCCCCCTGAGCTGGACCTGTCCTTAGGCATGACCTTCTGCAGTGCCCTGCAGTTGTGCAGCAGCTGAACGCATGCACAGCAACACGTCCTGCATGACCTATTATTTCTGAAAAAGTCAGTATGCAGAGGGTTGAGCTAAAAATCATAGTGGATAACCAGGAAAGGAAAAAAATACTTAATGATTTTCTAGGAATTGAGATTTGAGTCTCATTGCAAATAAGGGAGAAAAAGGGAGAGAGGGAGGGAGGAGGACATCTCTCTAGGTCTACAAGAATAAATGTCTTTCAGAACATCCTCTCTCAATATGAATTTGTTACCTTATTTAAAACAAAAATATTGTATTATGACATATACTAATCTATAAACATAGTCTATCATACATGGGCCACTTTACACCCCAATCCAGTTATCTGGATTAGTGCTGTAATTCATTTGGGTAAAGGCCAAATTACTTGGGAAACAGATGTCGATTTCATTTTAGATAGTTTTTGGGTTATTGTTCCCTGTCTGTTTAAAAATATTAAGTTAAATTAGATTTTAAGATATAGCATGATTCATTGTGATTTTAATTAAATATTACTATTTTCCTGCCTTCTTCCTAAGAGAAAGAAGGGAAATAAATATAGAAATATGGAATATATTTTTCTGTGTGTGATTTTAAAGCAGTGTGTGTGAATGCAATGACATTTCAAAATAAGCTTGCAAACTTATAATTACAGATGACAACAAATTTGCAGGAGTCTCCCTGAAGATATGATTAGTAAGACTGCAAACTTTTTATAGTTCTTTTCAGTTGTGACTTATTTTTTGGAATGGATGAAGATCAGATTTGCAGCAATGGAACTTATAACAGCTATACCTCATTGAACAAGTGTGGGTACAAAGATCACTGTGCTTTAGTTGTTGCTTTCTTAAAGTTAATTTTGTTTTCCATTTGTTCCTTATCTGATCAGCAAGAATGTAATGAGACTGGCAGTATCAAAGCCTTCTGAAGGCAGGGTGCCAAGAGGAAGGAGTCAGGCTTATTTTGGTTGTGCCGAGCAGTAGGATGAGAAGCAATGGGCAGAAATTGGAGCACAAGAAGTTCCACCTGAACATATTTGAAAACTTCACTGTGAGGGTTAACCTGCACTGGAACAAGCTGCCCAGAGATTGAGGAGTCTTCCTCACTGGAGATACTCAAAAGCCATCTGGACACACTCCAGAAAAACATGCTCTAGGGGGCCCTGAAGGAGCGAGAAGGTTGGACTAGGTGACCTCCAGAGGTTCCTCCCCACCTTACCCATTGTGTGAGCCTGTGTGAAAGGCATGCAGCAAGTTTCTCGACCCAAATGAAAAGACATAGTAACTGTTAAGGGCTCACTATAAATATTTTTATCATTCTGATTTGTTACTTTCAAAATCACCAGTTCTAAATTCTTCTATTAAACATTCTTCTTTACTAAACTGGGTTTTTTTGAGCGTCACAGCTCTAAGTTTTACATTCTGATCTCACTATGAAGTCTATTTTGTCTCTAAGTTATTGCGATCTCCAACAGATCCGCCAAATAATTTAGATTCTACTTTCTTAAAAATATCCCAACAAATGTTTCCATAGATTTTGTATTTCCTTTTAAACAGAGGTGATTCTATGTAGCAAGACCAAATGGAGTTTTGTTCACAATATGTGTCAAGAAACTCAAACATAGCCTCATATATTTCCCACTGGAGTGGCCCCATTAATATTTCACCTTAATGGTCACATGCATATTGATGCACTTCTGGCCAGGATTAACAAGGCTTTCTTGCCACATGCCATTTGAAGCATGTTCCTGCCATGACCTGTTTGGTACTGGAATGGGAGGGTTAGCTGCAAACTGAAGCACAAGACCACTCACCACAGCCACTGTGGTCGTGGAGTGAGCCTGTGGTCTACCTGCCAGCCATTTTCAGTCCTTGCTGACATCAAAAACTGTGGCTGTTGACATCATCCTGTGGCCTGTTGGGTTCCAGAGGCTTCCTGGAGAAAACGTCTTACCCTGTCATGCCTGTCAGGCAAAGAATTTCTTATTTTTGTTTCTCTCAGGCTAAGCCCCAATGCTACGTAGTGATGCTATTGTCAAATGTAAAAGCTTGAACACTTTCACTGAGCCACAGGGAGGACTGTGGTTAAAAGCACAGAGTGAACTCCCATATTATCATTAGCACAGGTGCTGCTAACCCCATGTGAAGCTCACAACATCTCATAGGTGCTGACTTTAGCTATCACTAAAACATTTGTCTTAATGAATGAGGAATGAAATAAAAAGTGTGAAAATACCTACTGAGCAAAGATATCCCTCACAGACAAATCCAGCATGTTCTGTAGTCTGAAGTAATGGTACTTTCAACTTGTTGTTGATCTCTAACACAGAAGTGCTACACCTGAGATGGGAGGGACTAGACATCAGAGGGTTACCAGAGGGCTACTAATTCTTTGCATAAATTTAATGTAACCCAATATGTACAGTGGCACATTACATAAAAATCTGCTTTATTTACTAGATATTTGATCATCTCTCCATGCCAATGGTCATTACTTTTTCCCTCTAGATGAAGCAGATGAGATTTTGAAGAGGAAAGTTGCATCCAGCAGCAGAAGACAGAATTCTCTGAAGTAACAAACCCTAGTGCTTCCTGTTGCTGCAATTGCCATAGAAACAGAAATGCCACTTGTACTCCTCTCCCTGCTTTGTAATGAAATATTGCCACTTGAGGGGATTTAGAGGGTTGCAAAGGCCTTGATCCTGCAGGGTGCTGAACATCCCTGGTCAGGTGCTGGAACCCTGGCTCCCAAGATATTTACATATAGCACATCTATTGATTTTCAAAACCAAAGGAAACTTGAAAAGAGGCTTCTGAGCATGTGAGCCTTATGTTCTTTTTAATTCTTGCTGAAAGGGCAGAGGGTTTAGTACTTAATTAATTTCCCCTTGCTACTGTCTGGGACTTCTGCTGTTGAAACAGTGATAGGTCTGGTCTCCTCATAGGTCTGCTTGGTGTTTCTCTGAGGTTAGAACAGGTCACAAGGCAGCCACTGATGTGGCACAGACAGATGCCAGTGTAGCCCGGGACCCTTGGTTTAGCTTACTATTTTCATATGCTTATTTCAATTTTATCCTATCAGGTGCCTGAAGCATTATATGTTCCTTAATTACTGCTGAAGGTACCAGAAAATATCCAGAGCAAGTGGACAGATAACAACTGTCTACAACTTAAATAAAATTTGGATATTTTTTAGATCTACAAAGGGATCTATTTTTTTACAGAGAAAGGAAACTAGGACAATAATAATTAAAGTAATATTTACTCCTTAATAAATGCTTATTTTTATACTGGTGTTAGAGGTTAACAGCACTGTTATTTACTCCTCTGCCAAAAAGTACTGAGGGATATGAAATGTAGCAGCCAATAAAGCTGAGCCGTCAGATAAATAACATTCATATTACTCTCTGACAAATTCTTTTGCTACACGAGGATATAAATAACACTAAGAAAGCTGTTCCTACATTACAAGTTTACTGATGTGTAAAATGTAATTTTAAAAAGAGCCCAAAGCACCAGGACTGTGACTCGCTGTAACATGATCTATAGGAAGGGTTATGTGACACATCTAACACCTGTAAGGAGATGAAATGGGGGAAGTGAGACATCTTTGTGAAGGTGGGATGCAGCCCTGAGGTGGAAAAAATAGAAAGAGCAACTCTCATTCAGAGAAGCGATGATAGCTTTATGCACTGAGCAAGGCTTCAGAATAAAAATGGTAATGTTTCTGTTTCTGTGGCCACAGTTCTCAGAGGGATGGATTGCCCAGGAGCTGCCAGAGTCTCAGAGCAAAACTGCATTGCATTTATGTTCAGAAAACAGAGGGTGTGATGAGCTCTTGGTGACTTACCTCTGACAGGTTTCTTTTCCATAAGCACCCAGGCTGCATCTTTTCAGCAGCAAATAGCCACAAAGAGGGACACCAGAGTGCCAAATTGCCTTATCTCAGGAAAATACTTTGTTGGTTCATCCCTGTGAAAGTGAGAAAGAGTGTTCTTTTTGCAATGGATTTTGGATGACTCAGTAAGAAGAGAGATATGGGCAGGTATGTAGGTAGATAGATAGATAGATAGATAGATAGATAGATAGATAGATAGATAGACAGACACACTGGAATGTGTTTTCTAAGCTAAATATACTGGCATTAGAATAAATTACTGGCCCTAGAAAAAATTTGTGTGGAAAATGGCAGCATGCATGAAATGAGCGTTGGAGACACGAAGAAAATGGAGAAATGTTCTTCAATGTTGTCAGTGCTTCATGCAAACATGTTCCTTTACAGCATGTGTGATGGAAAAAGAAGGAATTGCTTCTTCCAGGAGAACTGTACCGTTTCTTTTAATTACTCTGTCTCTAGTTTCTCTGCTGTTCACTTTTGGAAGCCTTTCTTTGTGATGCTTTGGATATGAAACTCTGTTGCCTGAACGACTTACCATGGAGAACACTGAAAATCCATGAAATCTTCAGTTTCTTCTAATACAGAGCATTAAGACTAAATTCATACCACTATGATGGAGAGGCCCTGCAGGCCATCCTGTGCACTCCTCTTCCTTCTGTGCCTGTCTGGGAGAGCCAGAACTGGGCAGGAGACCTGCCTCTTCCCTGCTGTGGGGAGCTGAGCTGTTTGACAGTCCTGCAGATCCAGAGGAGCTCTGGGGGATGGCTGTGCACCCTGCTTGAAGGGCTATACAGGATAATCCTGTGGATGACTGTTTCTAACAGGTTTTATTTTGGATTTTTACTCAATTTTACTAATTACCGTGTATTGAGTAATTACATCCCATGTGCAGTCTGAGGTAGCATTGCAATTTGCTGTACTTTTTTGCTGCTTTATGCCATCAGAGAAAGTTTTTATATTGTGTTGCCTATCAATAAGTACAAAATATAAAATTTTCCATTTCCTGAAAATCTGGTTTGGGAAATGTCAGTCTTGTCTAATGTTTGCTGCAATGAGTGGTCCTCTCTGTTATCACCCACCAAAGACCCCAGCAACATCTGCTCAGTGCCTGCTTTTCATAGGGAAGAGAGAGAGGTGAAAGAAGGACAGAGAGAAAAAAGAAGGGTGGACTGTCAGCTCAGCTATTGATCTGACATCTGAGCCTGGCTATTGCTGAGGTGGATGACTGTGAGTAGTCCTGGATTTTGTGGGTTTTTTTAATGAGAGATAATAAAAAGATAATTTAGGGTTACTGTTCATTGTATTAATACTTCAAAACTTCTTGGAAATATTATGTTAATATTTTAAGTTCTATGTTTCCAGAACAATTGTATATATATCCTCTTGCTGAACTCTGAAAGAACATCCTCAGAGCATTAACAAGCACACAAAGAAATAAAAATAGGAAAACCATTTCTAAACTGCCAGAAATGTCTTTGTCCAGCTAAGAAAAATTGCAGCACAAACCAAAAAAGGCAGAGTTTTTAATCTGTAGCAGCATAATGACAGGAATAGGCAAGTGCACTGATATTTTGGACTTAATGTGTAAGTAATACATTTCAATCAGATCTCAACACCATGGGATCATTTAGAGGTGAGTGCAAAGATATCCCTTCAGAATTTTCCTTACTAATGGCAAAAGCATTTTTGTAATCCAAACGATGTTATGCAGTCTTCTTCCAATACAATAAAGAAATTACTCAAATTAATACTAATTAAAGATATATGGGAAAGTATGTCTGCAGCAGAGTATTGAGACCTTTCTAATTTCTTTCAAAATGTGTTTCAAACTTGAAACTTATCTGCCATAATCAAAAGGATAAATTTTGCTGACATGAATATATCCATTTGGGAAGTCAAAACAAGTATGATTTAGATCTGGCTTTTGTCATAGATAAATAGTTCTTTTTGTAGTGAGCCTGGAGCACTTAAGGCAACCCAGCAAAGTCCAATGAAGTGCCAACTCAAGCCAGGAACATTATTATTTATTGTCAGTTAGGACCTTCATCACTTACAGACATCACTGGAAATATTACTGGTGATTGATACTGATGGCAATGATGATTACTCTTGCAATAAGCTTAATTAAAATAATAAAGTACTATTGCACAGAACTTGGTTGTTGCCCAGGCAGGATAATGTATATGCAGCACAAGGAAGTCATCAGCTCAGAGTGCTTCATATTTCAAGTGTGACATTGCTAGGGAAGCAAAAAGGCATTGTGTGCCATTTCTCCACTATTTCTGCTCCATCTCCTATGTGTATGCATACACAAATAATTGCTGGAATAGACTCTGCCGAGATTGCCTTTCAGATATTAATCCTGACTCTCTCCCTTAATGAAGTGCAGATTGGTCATAGTGGTGGTATTGCTGTTTTTATAACATGCTGCAAGCCTCTGAGAAATTCTTTTTTCCATTATTCTTCAGGGAGCTCTTCTCTGACCATTTAGTTGTGGCAGTTTAATTGATCTTCACCTGCCACAGAGTAGCCCATGCAATCAAAGGTTATAAGGGACCTGGAGAGAGGAGAGCAATTTCTGGCCTCTCTTCTTCTAGGTAGTAAATGCCAGCAAAACCCCCCAAGCACTAAGGTGTAACATCATCTCATTATTCTGTTCTATTCTATTACCTGTGTATTTAAGAGCCCAGAATATAGATGTAAACTCTGAACCATCCAGGCTAGCTGAGCTGATCTCAGACCCAAGTCTCCCACAGCACAGGAAACAGCAATAAAGATCATGGGCAGCTCCAATTTCAGAGCAGGAAGACCTGCATTTATACATCCCCCCATATTAAAGGCTTTTTGAATAAGGCTAATTAAGCTGGTATACTGTATAAACATTTAGGGGCAAGTTGATTATTAGGGTTTTTTTAACATTATTTCTATTTTTCTTTGGTGTGGTCCAAAAATTCAAAGTTAAGCAGGTATAAAATCATTTAAAGAGTAGCACATCTATAATATTATTTAAGACATGGATGCTCATTTACGAGGAAATTTCACAAGAGCTTAGTAAAAAGCCTTTTCTGAGCAGGTAAATGTAACTGTGCAAATTAGGAGCAAGTCTTGCATTACCACCACATTGTGCCATTGAGATAGTCTAATTTTGGATATTCTGTCTCTTGTCCTTTTCTATTTCCAGGTCAAAGACTGATGAGGCTTAATGTTATTTTGCCTGGAAGTTTGTATCTCGTCCCTTTGCCTGTCCATAGCTTATGAAACATGCCAAGTATTTGTTTTCCTTCCCTGCTACTTTCCACTTACTTTAATTCACTGAGCACTTCCCTTTGTACTCACACCACTATTTTGAATATAACCTTTCTCTTGAATGAGAAAATACTGTAAAGCTAAGCAGTATCTTGTATAAATTACACACCCTGCAAGTGAAAAGGAGGAGACAGGTGATGTCCAGATGAAGCAGAAAGGGCACAACTTGGGCACTTGTGTTACTCATACAGACCTGCAGATTCCTCCAGAACAGCTGAAGATGCATCCTCACCATTCCAGTTGCTCCAGCCACCACTGCTCCAGTACCACCAGCGTTCTCTTGATTTATGCCAATAAATTATTTTGTCTGAATAGATTATATTTTCTCATTAGTTAAACCTGTATCCCATCTCTGTTAAGAGGAAGGGAACCACAAAAGAGATATGCAATCAGCTCGGTAGTGGTGGTTGTAAAACTGGTTTCACATAAGATGATATCAGGGTTTGAATTTTCTTGTGCATAATGAGAAGGCATATTTGCCTTTTCAATGAGGTGTTTTGCCTGCTAAACATCCCATAAAATGCCAATTGAAGAGTGGGAAACCACCTGAATCCTCTCTTACAGTTGTTACAGGCAATTAAAGATATTGAGGTCTAATATTTCTTAAAGAAGGAAGAAATAGTTCAACTAAAACAGATGTGTTTGGCTAAGCATCCTATTTTCGATAGAGGCTGACTTTTTCAGAAGGTGCATTTGACCCAATTTTGCAGCATAATAAAATGCCTGTGGCTTTATATTTTCATATACCACCAAGAAACTGAGAAAAAGGTTTCCCCATTTAGGCCATTTGACAAACTCCCAGGAAAATGCACTCTGCAATAGTTTCTAAAGAATTAAATCATAAGTGGAGCAGCAGAGAGACAGCAGAAGAGAAAGGGGATGGTGTGGGTATGGGTGTGGGTGTGCCCTGAGAGAAGAGAATTATGCAGAGGAGAGAGAGAGTTTGAGATAAGCAGGAATAAGAAGTCTATTTGGTGAAGAAAAGTAAAGAAAATCCATTGAATCAACTAAAACTTGAAAGATTTGAGCTGGTATGAGTAATGTGTGAAGAAAAAAAAATCCAAACTAATATAAAGCAACTCAGTGCTTAAGACTGGAAATCTGTGGGGCATACAAAGCAAAACAGCACTGGGTGCTCAATTTTAAGTAAATGTGCTTAAGTGCTCTATTGAAAAAGAAGAAAATAAGCAAATTTTAAATGTATTTCTTCAGAGGAAAGTGGTGGATGTTATAAAAACTAAGTCTTCAAAGAGTTTCCACAGAGAAAGTAGTCCTTCCTTCAAAACATCCAAACACAGAAAAACTAAATTTTCCGTTCAAACCCCAAATGTGTCTATGCAGACATGCTATTCATAACCTGAATTCCTTCCTTTCAATGTTGATTCACCAGTTTTGCCTGTAATATAGTAAAGCAAGGAGTCTCAAAACGTGCCATCATAGCTCAGAGGGAGATCCCGGTGTAAGGTTAAATACATGGACCAATTAGGGAGTTAAGAAGAAAAATGAAAGCATTTCAACCCAGAAGGCACCTTTGCAATGTTCTTGTTTAATTGTTTCTTGAAGTGCAAGTTTTCACTGCTGAATGTTTTTTTTTTTTAGCGTGAAAAAGTGGACTCTTCAGTAGAAAATTTTGATGACAAAAATCACTTTCTCCTAGGTTTGTCAAATTTTTGAAAGTGCTAATTAAAATACCATATTGTCAGTCCTAATGTAGACCACTGACATTTTATGCACACAGGTCAAAAAGAACAATATCTTAGTGTTAAAAATTACCTATCTGTTATGCCTCAAAACATAATTATAAATGAATGAGGGTGTGAGAACTATCTAATCATGTCCAGTTCTGATCTTACCGTAGCTGTTCTGCAATCACCTGTCAGCAACATTTGAAATAGCAAAAAGAAAAAAAAAGAAAAAGAAGAAAACAGGGACTAATCCAGGGACTATTATAATAGCATGGTATAAATCTTGCCAGAATTCTTTTGTGTTTAGAGCTCAAAGATGACATAACAGATATCAGAGAGCTTGAAAATGGCTAAGAATGATAAGGAGTATGTAAATGCTTCTTATTTTGAGAGGATTTGCATTAAGAAGACGAATTTAACAGCTCATAACAAGATACAGCATCGTGTCCATTGTAAAGATAGAGCATGCACTTTTGGTTACCCTCTATCCTAATTAAAAAAATGAGAGGCAGTCAATATAATTAAAGGGCAACTAAACTTTTTATTTCAATTTTTTTTTTTTAAACAGAGCACAGCAAGTGTGACACAGACCCTTGTTTTAGCCAGGTACTTAATTGACTGAAAAAGGAAAGACTGTTTAGCTAGAATGGCCGGCATCATCCTAAATAAAATTTAAAAAAGGGTTTTTTTCCTAGCTTGCAAATAAACCCCCATGCCCCAGGACAAAACTCAGCCAGCAGACGACAGAGGGCTAACGAGCAGCTTCCCTACCAGAGCAGTTATTCCAGAAGGCCCCAGCTCAGCAGTTCTTCAGTCCCTAGGAAAGCATGTTGACTGGAAATGTTCAAAGGGGTAGAAAACAATTAGGTGTGTAACTCCCATCCAAAGCTGGGGGAGGAGCAGAGGCGAATGCCAGACTTCCACCAGGCTGTTGAAAATCTTCCCATGCCTGAAGTTAAGCATGTGCTTAAATGCCTTGGACTTTCACGGCTCAGACAGGACCCTGGATTAGCGCACTCATGGAGTGGATCAAGCATGGGGAGCCCTATGCTGCTGTACAATAAAGCTGAAGTCTCCTTTCCTGTTGTTAATCTCTTTCCTGTCTGTTAGCCTCAAGGCACAGTGAAGAGTTAATTGATTTTCATCCAGGAAAAGAGGACTTCACTGAAAAGTGCAGTCATGGAATTTTTTATTTTATTTTAAGCACCAGGCACACCTGCCAGGCCCCCAATTATTCCACAGGAGGAGAAAGTCTACTGTTTTTCCTGTGAGGAAACCCTCTGATCCAAGCACTTGCTGTAGGTTTTCCCCTCATCTATGCACTGTGTTAATCTGTCTTCCCTTTTAAAACCTAGCTGCTGGTGGAGGTTTTGAGGTTGCCTGTCCTTTTGTGTATGTGTTTAGTGGTTAAGGTATTTAACCAGGGAAAGATAAAGCCAGGCTATCTTCCTCTTCAGCTAGGGGTGCTAAAAGTCCAAGGAAAGGTTCCGTGCAGCCCTGCTGGCTGCCCAGCAATGAGGGAGAGTCAGATTTTGGGCCCCTTGGGCTGGGCATCCTTCCTGGGGACTAGCCCAGAAAAGGGCAGATTCCTGCACGTAATTCCTTTTTAAAAAAGCATTTTGTGGGGGACCTGACCCTGATGGTGAGTGCTGGGGCTCTGGAATTGCTCAACTGCCATAGGGAGTGGAGTTGGTGCAAACCTCACATTGGGCCAAAACAACCCCCAGAGATGCACTACATTTCTGAGGAGATTTGGAATTTGATGATTAGGAAGCACCACGAGGAGCCAGGAGCCAGGAGCCAGGAGCCAGGAGCCAGGGTGTGTTTCCACTATTTTGTGCAGCAGCATTAGATGTAAGGTTGAGCTCCTGCACAGGCTGTTGGAGCTGCACGGGGATGTTGCCTCATAGCAAAATCTGGACCATTTTGGGTAAAACTGAACTGCAAGATCTTCTTTGGTAGAGCACAGAGTCCTCCAGTAACTCGGGGGAACTTACCTGTGCTGGTCTCAAAACTCTTCAAGTTGCCCCCAGCCCTGACACAGACAATGTGGACATTGGGTCCTCAGTAGAAAAAAAAATTCCTTCTACAGATCCTCTTCTTTTGTATCTCTTTACATGTGGGTGAAGTCTTAAATATTCCAAATCAGTGTAATTTTTATTAAGGTGGCTTAATCTTTTTAAATGTTTTTTCTCAGTCACATTGAGCCACTACTGCAGTACTCTGACAGAATAGTTTTTATAGTATTACATGAGGAAATTACGCTTGTGTTGCCGAGGCTTGAAATAACAACAACAACCATAACAAAAAAGCAGGAAAGTAAAAAGTGAAAAATAATTGTGCTAAATTCAAAGTTGCACAGGAGGCTATGATGGCTTTACATTTTTTTAAATACCAGAACAGGTTCTGTTGTGTGTCTTGTAGCCACTAATGGATTTTAACTTTATTACTATTCAGTTTTATTGGAACTAATCAGAAGACTGTAGGAATGAAAGGACTCCCACATTACTGAAACAGTTAATTTTTTTTAAAGCCAGGCTACTGAAGAGCAAGTTAAAAGGGAGGAGCAGATCAAATCCATGTGTGGGTCATTTAAGAGCTCAGTCTCATTTTTGAAATATAGATTACCAAGGATAACATGAATTCAGCATTTCTATGTAATATTTCATTCATTGATTCCTTAGGCCAGCAGCACTTGGCTGTAGAGAGATACGTAAAAATGAGTTTTAAAACTTTACCCTCTTTTAATAACCTGTCAAAAGAATCAGTCAGAGGCTCTGTCTTTTCTCAAGTTCTGATAGCATGGCAGCAGATCTTCAGCAGAAATGTGTTTTTTCATACAACTAAATGGTAGTTGCCATGAAAGCACATGGCGAGTCATGACTCTGAAGAAATTCCTGGGTGAACAGTAGCAAAGGTGAAACAAATGGCTAACACCTGCCAAAACCTGCATGGAGAGTGCTGATGTCATCAGCAGTGCCATCACTTCACAGGCAAAGCCTCCACTCAGGTCTTGACAGGTAAGGGCACGAGGCTACGACCTTCAAATAGTCTATTTTAAGATGCATTTTCTGTTTGGCCTTTATAAGTCTCAGTGAAGCCTGGGCAGGACCCAGCCTTTTACTCATCAGGCCCTTATTTATGTTTATTTATAAGCTTTTCCATGGACGTCATCTTGTTACTGTGTGAGTGCATTATGTATATTAATGGCCTTGTCCTTAAGCTTTGCTAGGAGTGATGAAAGAGCAATACCTCTCTCTGACAACAGGGAACAGGGATGCAGGGAGGGGTGAGGTGATGGGCCAAGGTCACACACAGTGTCTTTTGTCCCCCAGCCTCAGCTTTAACTACTGCTCTCGTTTTTGGTTAAGTTAACTTAGCTGTTTACTTTGGTGGGAGCTGAAGCTGAAGTTTTCAGGACTCTTTTCAGGGTTAAGTTTAAAATGTTTCTGGCATATCAGTAATGTGATAGACAGGTACACATGTCCACAAATTTCAGGACTGAAGTTTCATGAGCTGTTTCACAGATACCCCCAAAAACACTGCTTGGAATTTATATGGAGAAAATGTCATCCAATAGAGAAGAAGCCAAAGGATGAATTTCTGGCTTTGCACCACAGGCTGACACTATAGGCTTAGCATGGGAGTATTGTCAATGTATTTAATTGTTTTGCAGGGTACTGTGAAACAGACATCCACAGGCTTCCTCACAAAGCCCTTTTGACCAAATCACTTAGACCAAAAGTAGCTGCACACATTTTTATATCCTCCATGGAACAATTGACTTTTCAAACCTTGGTTACCCTAAGAATTCAATACCATGCCCTAAGACACCATTCTCTGAAGCACTGGAAATACTCAGTCAGCAACATGATGATGCTTCATACAGTTAAGTGTAATATTTTCCTGTTTGCCAAGGCCACTGTTTTGGACAAAACTGCATCTAGAAGTAGTTAACCCACAATACAGTAAAATACTAGTCCTCTATATTATAGTGACATTTAATTATCAGTCAAGAAAGATCAGAAAACACAAAGCAAATCACAGGTAAGTTGAAAAGAAAAGCATATTGCTCTTATGTCTTGAAAGACTACCATGCTGCAGAATCCGAACTGAGAGTCCATGCTAACTGGCAACTGATTTAAAGTTTCAGGACACACAGCAGCTGAAATTGAAAGTAATGTGAATGAAGGTGATGTGTTTAGCCTCAGGAAGCATGGAATTAAACTGTCTGCTGGTAGGGGGTGAGAGGGGAAAAAACTGGAAATGGAGCATTCCCTTGCTTTGTAACAGCAGCCCACAGGAAGGTGGCAGGGGGAAGGGAAGAGTGGGATGAAACCACAGCAAGATTTCCCTTCAGTGTACCTAGCAGGAGATTAGCAGAGAATATGCTTAATTATTGCTTCCTGCCCACCTGCCTTGTTCTTTCAAGAACCAGAGCTCACTCAAACAACATTCACTCCCTTGGCAAATGCACTCCTAATGGAATTGGTTACAAATTAACCAAGTCAGTTGCTTCTTTTACCTAGAAGGATTTGCAATTAATTTTGTCTACCTTTTTTTTCAGATCTGCTGGTGAGCTTTCAGGTTCCAAGGATCAAAATCTGGATGTCATGCTGGGATAAATCAGCGTAACTTGTGTTCAAGGCAGTGATATTGCCTGTATTTATACCAGTCAGTCATCCATCAGTTCTGGATGATCAAATTCACTGTCCTATTTACTGCCTTCGGTAATTCTGCGTTGTCCTAGCCAGTGCTAGATTTATTTTGTTAATAATTCATGGGTTGCCTTCAACTTATGACTCTCTGTGCTACACAAATGATATGGAGTAATTAAAATACCTTTAAAGCACCTTGAGTGCTGTTGGCAGGAACAACAGCAAGTATTTAAAAGAATATTTAATATCGTGCACTGTCGGCATGCATGCTGGGAAACAAGCTCGCATCCCAGACCCTACCCTGGGCCAATCACAGGAGAATGGCTTAATTGGTTAATCATATAAATTACAGTCACTTAATCATTTTAATCACCATCAGCCAATTAGCTCGGAGTTATGGGCTCTGAGGTAACAGTTATGCAAATGTTTGCTCCACTGCAAGCTATTAACAGCCATATTTTCTATATCAAGCTGACAGTGACTGATGTGAAAACGGTAGTGAAGAAAGTGAGCATTTGTTTAGTACAAACTTCTCCTTCTGATTAGAATGAAGCACATTATTGGAATGGACTGAAAACGCAGCAGTTGTCTTCTCTGATCATAGAAAAAGCCTTCCAGTGGTTATGCTGGAGGGGGCATGCTGAGGTGCTTTCTGAGATGTTTTTGCAGAACACTACCATGATTGCCCCAGTGTCCCAGCATCCCAGCACCACGGGATGAAGGGTTTTTCATTAGTGTTTTGCACAATATGTAAGAGTTTTCACAAATTCTAAATCCTTGCTTGAACAAATTGTTCATTGTCCAGTGTCAATGACCACTCCCATTTCCTACTTCAGATTCCTGTGACTTCAGCCAAAGCAAAATATCATTCTGAAGTTTTACTAGATCTTTAGAATTTTCATCTCTCTTACATTAAAAAAGTTTTACAAATAATATGAAGCAGTAACTTTGTATTAGGACAAATAGTAAAATTGAAGTTACTAGGAGCAGATGGAACCTTTACCCATTAAGGGTAAAAGGATGGAACCTTTACCCCACTGTCACTTTTAATGAACCACTTCAATAGCAGGATCAGCATAAATCTTACTGGAAACCTGCAATAGTGGATGAGGGCTAGTTATTGTTTATCAACAGTGGATTACTTTCCAGAACAGAGGTGTTACTGCATAACTGGGTATCCCCTGCTCTGTCTCTGCCAAAATGATCCCAGTCTTGTATCCATGAAAGTAGTGACACCATGCTAGCTTAAGTGGAGACAGTTGCTACTCGCAGTGAAGATCACAATTTTTTGCCAGCTCTTTCTCAAAGGTGAAAAAGTGCAGAAAAGACTTTTCAATATTTTATGGCTCATTTTAACTGTTTGGGTAAAATGGGGCTGCATGACAAAAACCCAGAAACAGAAAATATAGACCAGCAGAAGTATCTCTGATACAGTGTATTGGGGCTGGAGTATATAAGACTTTTGGGTGCTCAACGTCCATTGGTGTAGGTTCTGTTCAGGAAATGTCTTGTTCTGACCCACTGCCAACTTGGTCTCCCTTGACAGTCGTGCAGAAGTTCCAGACATTCACTCCTATAGTAAAGTTGATATAGGGGAAAAGTTGGAGAGAAATGAGATATTTGTTAACATTGCTACTTTATTTTTTATATTTATCAGTCAAAAAGCACAGTCAGAAGTCTAGCAGATAAAGAGGGTGCAGCTGACATGATTTTCTGCAGTATTCAGAAACTTATCACTAAAAGAGTGACAAATACCTCACAGAGATACTTAGGAGTTGCAAAGACTCTAACACACACAGAAAATGCACGTATTATATTTTGGGTGAGAAGCCACAAGTCGTCCATTTTCAAAATCTCTCACTACCATTAGGAAGCTGACCTACATGATATGGAGGAAGATTTCCATGAAACTCTACAACATTTTGATTTTTTGTGTATGTGTGTTGTTGTTTTAACACTTTTGGGGGTTGCAAAATTCCATATTTGAAGCACATAGCAGTGTAGCTACATAGATAGATATATCACTGCCACCAGGGTCATGTATTATGGCTTAAATGAGACATGCCTGCTAAGGGCATTAGTAGAAAGAATAACAGTTTTAAGCTATGGTTATTTTGAAGGCAGTTAGCCTGTTGTAGTCTATAATATTCAATTAACAAATTATTACAACATCTATTAAAATTTTATTAGTCCTTTATCAGTTGCTCACAAATAGAACCATAATGTACAGCATGATCATTTTGGCTATTTAAATTAACAGTCAGTTTGGGGAAATGGTGCATGAGTTATGAGTACTGTACTTCAAGACAGAGGGGCTGATCTTGAACAGAAAAACCCAAACCCTCACTATATCCAAAATCACAGAATATTCTGGTTTGGAAAGGACCCACAAAGATCTTGAAGTCCAGCTCTTAAGTGAATAGTCCACACAGGGATACGACCTGTGTGAACCCATGACCTTGGTGTTATTAGCAACACGTTCTAATAAAATGAGCTAATTTAATGGTCAAATATTAATCAACAGAGAAACAACTAGGGGCTTGAAAGACTGTTCAAAGTGTTTCCACTTTGGAGCAGAGGAGGAGGAAATATGTTCCTGAGTTTCAGCTCAAGTTCAGTGATGCTGTGATGAATCCAATGAAGCAAGCACTACAAATAGATTGCTACCAGAGAAATGAAAAAAATATCTGGCAAAATTGGGGAAAAAATGCTGCTATAACTGCAGATGTGTCTGTACAAGAAAAATGACTCTGATGCCAACTAGTAAAGTCTATAGTAAAGGCAGCCAAGCTGAATGGCAACCACCCAGAGGGCAATCCCCTTCATAATAGGTGAGCTAGGAAAATGCTTGCATACAATTTTATGGAGGTAATTGATATTGAGATTAAAGCCTTAATCTTATAAAAAGATCAGACCCACCAGGGTTCTACAGTGCCTACAGAGACAGGATCTGTCTGTAGCACACCACGCAAGCACAGTACTGCAACTGCACCAGCATAGACAGCACAGCCCCAGACAGCTTGGTGGTAAACCCTGACCTAAGGATCAAACCTCAAGAAAAAGACCAGACTAGGAATGACACATCCTCTCCCTGTAAAGGAATGAAATGCCTCATTTTACAGTTCCAATGCCCCAGTACTATTTCATCTTTCAACAACCTTGTTTCAGAGATATCCTGAAAAATACTGAATATTTTAAAATTTCTGCCTTTAAGCAATATCTTACCTTTCTGTAGCACCAAGGAAGCTCCTGTTGAGTAGCAGTATCTTTCAGCTGTGTTGACAGGATCCCCTGGCCTTTGCCATGCCCTCAGCAGAGATACTTATGCCTGGTAAGCACTGCTTACTCTGTCAAGGTCATTCCACAGCTTCAGAGACATGCTCTGCCTGAAATAAATTAGTAACAGAGCACACCTATCAATATTTATTACAATTACTCAGGCAGAATGTAAAACATAGGCTTTATCCCTCAGCAGAGTGCAGTCAGACCATTGCTATGACCCCAACACCAGGCCCCCAAAACCTTCAACCCTTGTAAGTGGTGTCATGTCCTGGCACAACAAGTGTTGGAGCTGCTCATCTGCTTCTGCAAGGAAAATGGAGCCAGGTAAAGAGTCCAAACAGGAGAAGACCTTCCTGCAGAGA
This sequence comes from Onychostruthus taczanowskii, assembly GCF_017590055.1. NCBI lineage: Eukaryota > Metazoa > Chordata > Aves > Passeriformes > Passeridae > Onychostruthus > Onychostruthus taczanowskii. The sequence goes on from NW_024501015.1 coordinate 2,094,159, forward strand.
AGAGAGTTGCTAGGGCTGTAATTAGCTTTCCACTAAAACATTTCCAAATACCAAAGAGGTTTTTGACTAGGATATTCCTTTACCCTGTTAGGCTGGAATCTTCTAAAATCTTTCTACGACCCACATGCCAGAAGATATCTTTATGATGGTGGTTGTAGAAAACCATTGACTTCTCTAGCATAATGCCATTCAGCTCTAAAAAATAAACACAGCTATGATTTTGAATGTGTCCATGCAGTCTTTAAAAGCCTTTAGGAGAAGAAAGACATTATTTTCTTGCTAGTTTTTTGAATGATCACCAACAGTCAAATTTTGCATTTGCATTTGAAAAAAAAAAGGTTTTGTGTATGCTTAAAAAATACTTTAATGACAGGTTTTCTTCACTCCTTTACTAGTGCTATGATTTTTCTGTTCCAACATACACATCAACCAAGCAGTGCACAAGGAATGCCAGATCAGGCTTCCTAAAAATTAGCCTCAGTTAAGCCAGGTGGCCTTTGATTGTTAACGATTGATTAGAAAGCAAAAGACAGATTTACGGTAAATTAGTCGATTAAGAGGTTTTTTCTTTTTTATTGGTAAAAGAGATCTTCTTTTTGACTGTTATTTTTGTTATTCCATTAAGGTGCCTATATTTATGTCACCATGTCTCAATAGAAAGGCTTTTTTATTCTATTGACAAATCTGTCACTTAAAGAAGAACATAATGCTGCTGCTGGTTTTACTGATTAATGATAAGTTTGACTGTATTAAATACAATAATGATCTTAATGTATTGTCATTTAGGTACATGATGGTGTTTGGTTTTGCTTGCAGGGAGGTCACACTGCACCACATTATTTTTTTATTAGTGTGTTAAGGGTGAAGGGGTACGTTGGTGCATAACCCCAGAGCAAGAACAATCTCCTTCAGGAGCAGGGCTGTGCAAATATCTTTCTCTCTGAGGTTTCTAAATTTACAAAGAACGTGATGGATCTTTGACCCATCTTAAGCAACGGTGGACCTAAGAAGTGGCATGGAGCCAAAACTTGATCAGTATTCTTTCAGGCATTTTAGTTCACACAGGCAAGTTGTCTGAGGCTGTGAATATCAGCAAACACAGGTAGACAGCTGGAGTTAAATTCAAGAAAGAGCTGTGGCAGCCCCAGTGCAAATTTTGGCACTTCAGGGAACAGTGTCTGAACAGGGGCCTTCTGAATATCACTTTTGGCCTGAATTCCTGTTTGAGTTGAAGCTTGGGTGTTGGTACATCCACTAGCTGTCCTACTGGTTACAGTTCAGCAACAAGCTAGGTCTGGAAAACATCCCAGCCACTTCTGGTTTTAGAGGCCTTAAATATTTTTTTAAATCTGGCCCCATAATCAACTGCATAAAGAAGGATCTTAGAGACCATCACCAAAGCACAGCTGACATGAATAAGATTTTCTGTTGCTCTTCATCCCCATCTCCTTGTCTCTGACATCTTCATCAGACTGCTGAATGGTATCCAAATCTGAGAGATGGGTGCAGGGCTGGTTCTTGCATGGCCTGCAGTTTGAAATCAGATACCAAAATCGGGAAGGATTTCAGTCAAAGGACAGGAAGGAAAGGAAGGAAAACAGTCAAACCCTGCTCTTTGGTGAGAGTTAAGTATGAAAACCCATGGCCCTCCTTCAAGCGCTAGTATAATTGGGTAAGCCTTGTTTTGGGCTTGTCAAAGCATCAAGTGCACCCAATAGCTATTCCCCTTTTATACAGGACATGCTTTCCCAAACTGACAATGCAAAGTCAATGTATGACTGCAGACTTCTCAAAGGCACACTCCCCTTTCACTTTCTACCTTGGCAGTGACTGCAGGTATGGATGTGAAAGATGTTTAAGGACCTTAGGGAAATTAAGACAAAATCACAGCTGTACTACTTAAGAAATGTAGGAATAGAAAGGACATGGTTAAATTAATAGGGGTGTTCTGTTGTTCAGATCTGGGAACATGGAATACAAGCCAGGTCTGGGCAGTGAATGTTAAAGCAGCAGTAAAATGGGCAACATTAAAAGTATAAAAAGACTATTATAAACTCCTGATTTAGCCTTCTTAATGAAATCTGAAAGCCTGCATTGCTGCCAGTAAGGGCTACTGAAAGTGTGACTGTGTTAGTACAGGTGGGGCCAGGGAGAGGGAAAGAATGACAAAACAGAGCATCAGGAGAAAGTGTGCTTTTATTGTCTGATTTTGGTTTTTATTAGCAAAGTTTGTAATGCAAAAAGGGTAGCTGGATTACTCCACTTTATGTAGTGAAGAAAAGCCTGAGGAGTCCTCAGAGAGAAGGAAGAGAAGGAACTCATCCTTTTTAGTGTGCTCAATTTTTCATCTTTGAATTCAGAGATTTTAGGCCCTAGGCAACATCTAAACTAAGGAGAAGGCAGAAGAGTTTACTTTCTTCTTTTTGGTCTGGCCACAAGGAAGAGGTCATTTGATGTCTCTTAATGTTTTTTTTTTTTTTTTCACTGTGCACTGCTGTAAGCCAAATGACCTTGGACTTGTTATGGGGTAAAGAAAGCAAGCTGTTCTTAGTCCTCAAGAAAAATGACTGATTCTGAAAGGTTCCCCACCTGTGCCTCTGTTGACTGCACAAGGGCTTCATCAGCTATTCTTTGTCATGGAAGTGCCTTAGCTAAATGCTGAACTAAGGTGCTGTGAACCTGGGGGAACTGAATGACAACATGGGAGCTTTTGGGCTCTCGTCAGTGTCGCTTCCACCAGAGACAGCAACCTGTTCTTTATGGGCGCTGGATTTCTTGCAGCAAGTCACCAGTCAAATATTCAAAGTGCCGAAGGCCTGACCCTACTCTGAACAGTGGCTAGAGACTTTATTATTAGCTTATGACTAAGAGAACTCTGTTCTATTTGCTTTTTTTCTCATACACCATATGTTGAATCAACTGATGAATTGTCCCCTGAAGAACTCTGTCTTCTTCCCATTGCTTTGGTCAAAGTCTCCTTTGACTCTTTAGGATAGCTTCTAAAATAATCATGAACTAGAATTAAAATAGCTAAAAATTAAACAGATGCTGACCCTGATCTTTCAACTGTTCCTTTCAATTTTAGTAACTCTTGTTAAGACATTTAATGAGGGACACAGAGTAATTTTATTATCCTAACTAATTCCAGTAATCTTCTAATTTGTGTCATGCAATTGCTACTATTGATTAAGTTAAAGCAGCTTTTTATTCTTAGAAAAAAGTAGGATAGGTCTATTTGTGACTGGCCAAGGCATTTGGTTTATTCTGGTGATCAGTGACAGAAATCAAACAGACAAATCATTGAAAGACCATTTCCCACAGTTTTGAGTTAGTAATGGATTTAGATTGACCTAAATCTTCCATAATGCAGGCATGAATGAGGATCATTGAGTATAATTAATTTTACCTTCCTCAGTGAACAGTGCAACATATTTATCTGTATGAACGTCTGCATTTACAGGATAGGGCTTCCTGAATAATTTGGCAGATCAGATTCAGAGAAATGGTGTGGTTTGTTAATGTGAAGAACAAGGTAGGTGGTACTGAGCACCTGCCCTCCTTCACAGAGTGCTCATCATCTTGCAGCATTAATCCCTTACTAAGGGCTGATATGATTCATGTTTGTAATGACTAGCTCACCCCAACAAGAAACAAGCTATGTTTCAAACTTTGATCAAAACATGAATTGGCTGCTGGTCAATTGAACAGAAATTAGATCATCACTCACTAAGCCAAAGGCATCAACAATATGTTGATGTATTTCTCAATAGCAATTTCTCAAAATCGTTCTGCAGTTGTAACCAGAGAAGCCAACAGAGGTTTGTTTGTCTGCTGCCTTTCAGCTCTGTCCCTTTTGGGTCCAAGAGGAGTCAGCTGTGGTCAGCTCTAGTGCATGGAGAGAGCTCTGGAAAGACGAGGAAAAGAATCAGGTGAAAATTTGAAAATTCTGGTTCCTGATGCTGCAGTCCTTAACTTGAGCACAGTGTCACGCCTCCTGTGCTGGGAGTAAAAGCCTTACAGAGCTAGACAAAAAACACATTATCAGCTGGAAGATGGGCATGGACAAGAGTTGGAATTTCTGGAGAGTTAGACCCCCAGAGAATCCAAGATGTTATAAGGACAAAATACCCTGATCAGTCCTTGAATTTCAACCAAAGAAATTACCAACAGAGGTGGGGAATCAACATTAAGTGAGATACTAGTGCAATAAATACAGTTAATTTTATGTCAGGAACACATTGTAAAAGGCAGGAAAAGCAGCTGTTTGATCCTGTGTTCATGAGTAATACATGTCTTACAGGTCTTACGCATCATGTTCTCAGTATTTCCATTTTTATTTTATTCCAGAAATTATAAATGGCTAATATTCCCATAAGTACAAAGCTACAATGATGTACTTTCATGTCCTTCTGAGGACTTCATGTCATTTTAAGAATAAGAAAACATCCTCTTACTAGACTGTTTACTCCAGACCAGAAATATACCCACAACTGTAACAGACTCCAAGAGTGTCTCCCATTCTAAAGGGTGTCTGAAGATTCCTGTCAAAGATCAAAGGACTCTGCAAAGGGTTGTGTGCATGTGGGAATCTGTGTGCAGTTTATGCACTCTGCTGGATAAGAAATGCTGTGAACATGCCTGGAAAAAAAAAAAAAAAAAAAAAGAGTCCCTTTTGACTGTACTAACCTGTATGTACCACCATTATCATAATTTAACCTTTATTTTGAACTGAAATATCAAGGATTATAGAAAGAAAAATAATACTGGAGAGCTGTTAAAATGGACAATTTTCCACAAAAGGCATTAATTTCCACTGGTCTAGCAAAGGCTTGCACTTGAGAATGTGAAGATACTTTCAGAGCCATAAATGATGACTGAAAACCCCAACCTGAGTTTCACTGTTCCTCTGTCAGCAAATAATTATGAAAACTGGTAAATATTTCTAGTATTAATCTCCAAGAATGATGATGGCTTAGTATTATTATTGATTAGTTAATTCACCTACTAGAGATCCAAAGGTACAACTCTGATCACTCAGAGAAGTGTCAGTGTGATGCCATGTGATGCAGTTTATTTTTCCATATGCTTTCCTGAAATCCCTAGGAAATTACTCTCACAAAAGCATAATAAAAGGTCTTTATTAATATAGCAGAGTTAATCAGAGTATAATCTAGGAAATGCCTGAAGTGCCACAACCAGCCAACTGTTACTCCTCTGAGGTGTTGAAGCCTCCACAAATAAAATATCACAACCAAAATTATAATAAAAAAGCAAACAGATTTTTTTTTTGGGTCAGTCATGCTGTGCTCACTTTGAAAATGACTGCATGGTAAGGTGAGATTTTAAAAGTTCCAAACAGAAGCAATTAAGTTGGTGAAAGAAAATATAGCTATTTGCAAATCTGCCTTCTCCTCCTTCACTCTCCAGCACAAGAGTACTCCTAAGGGACCAGTTAATTTCTGCATGTGTATGTACTGTTCTTTAGGTCACAGTACAGCAGACTGAGACACAGAAGTTCAAGCCAAAATTGTTTTGCAATTAAGAAAGTGTTGCAAGGTGAAGTTGTGAGGGAAATAATAAAAAGGAGGTCTTTAGTATCATAACTTGTTTCAGTGGGTCTGAATCATATGTTTTAATCTAAGATACATACCTGAGATATATAATTCTGAATTATGTTAGACTTAGATGTTTAAAAGAATTCATGAAAGAGGGACCAAGCTATATATGTTACACAGTGTATTGTTTTGGTTTAAGAGTCTCTAGTTATCAGTGAGTAAGTCCAATGTAAATTGTTATTAGTGACCTACACTGATAATAAAACCTGAGAAAACACCGATGCTTTTTAAGTAGCCCAGATTCTGAGCACTTTACAGCTAATGGAAGCCCTGCCTTACAGCAAGGAATAATTTTCCAGCAGGCCAATAAGATATCAGCACAAATTAAGACTTTTCCACTGTCACAAAGAACACTTTGGATTGAATCAGGGTCTCCTGAGTCTTAGCCCAACCTTCACAGCCCTAAGCAATCGTAGGTAAACCCCCTCACGCTAACTAAAAATAGGCTAAATACATTATAAATGGCAAGCTTTTGAGAATTGTATTTTCTCAACAACCAGCCATGGAATACAGAACAAAGCAGAGCCCAAGTGTTAATTGCTCCAACCCCATAATTAAATGCAGACATACTGTACTCTGACTGTGATTCTTGAAAGCATGCCCACTCGGTTTTTTTCTGTGCAATAAAAAAGAACTCCATCAATATTTTGTTTCAGTAAATGCAGTTAGCAATAGCTGACGTGACAATAGGTTATTGGCGTAGTTATGATCAGAAATGCCTTCATACATTAACCATAAGCTAAAAAAAAAAAAGCAGTAGTCAAGCCACTACAAATTATTCTGCTCCTTAAATCCGGTGTACTCTAGAAAGCAGTGAATGCGCATGTGTTGATTTTGTGGTTCTGTCAGGGAATGGCCCTGGGATCAGATTTAGTGCATGCCTGTCTGCATGAGCCCATGCACCGAGTTGGACTGATGCAAGCCTGTCTGGCCCAGAAGTCAAACACTCACATCAGCACAGCACCATGAGCAACCTCATGTGTGTTGCTTCTTTGCTGTTATGTCTTCGTTGGTCTGGACCAAAGGCCAAGCTCCCCACACCCGGACCAAAGTGTCTGCAGCTGGAGCCAGCGTCACTCCCCCTGCACTCGTGTCCTGTGAGCTGAGCTAACACCAACAGCTTCCACCGACTGACAGCGTGCAAGTCCTGTTATCCCTCTCCAAGTCTGACCTTCACTGTTGGCTTTATTTAGGTGCTAAATGAAAGTTGAATATTTATGATTTAAATGTGCCAAGATCAAGACTTTACTTTCCAATTAATTTCAAGTGGTTGGTTTAACAAACAAGAAATCCCTTCCAAAAATTGAATCAACACGTTATATGCCTTCAGGGCTTGGACCCCCTAGGCTACCTTCTGCTTATGTTTTATTTGCATCCTGCACATTTGCTTTGTGAGTGAGTGTCTAGGTCTGCAAGAACAACCAGAGCTGAGATTTTGTATGATTACTTGTGGATGCTTAAGTCAAACACCAAAGTTAATAGACTGCTGTTAAATACGGGCAATAATTTTCATTTCCTTTAGAGGGTGGGCAGCATTAGGGCATTGCTCTCATCACCGCCTATATGTTGGTGAGGTCCCCTCCAGAGGATGGGAAGGCAGGGATGTTGTTGCTTTCACTGAGGGGGGCCTATGGGGAAGCACTGCTTGCTCTTTTGGAAGTGCACTGAACCAAGATACAGATTACCTGAACCAAAATGCTTATGGTCCATCTCCTTCCTCCCCCCTCAGCACCACCTGTCCTCTGGGCATTTACCATCTGTTTCCAGATTCCCATGCAGAGAGGGTTTAAAAGCATTGTTACACTTACATCTTATGCTCACGTGGACTTTGTACCACAATGGTTTCTTCTGTGCCCCAGCAGCACTGGCTGGTAATTTGAAAGTTGCTTTATGATCCCTGCAGAGTGAAATAAACTTGTAAGTGAGAGGTAAAGCCTTGTGCCTGAATAGTGCTATAAAGCTGTTTAACTCCAGCAAGTTATACAATCCCAAATAACATCCCCTTGGGGGCTGAGTAAATTCTTGTGGGAGAGGAGAAAGAGGATCAAGATATTGTGAAGGAAATGCTTGGTAGCTGCTCTGCTGCCTGTGGTGTCAGGGCTTTTCCCTGTGATGCAGACTGTGCATCCATTATTCCTCCTTCTGCAGGCCACTTGCTTACACACCCCACTGGCAAAGCTGTTCCCTGGGATTGCAAAGAGGTCTGACTTTCATTTGAACCTCCCATGTATCTCTAACTCTGATCTGATTATTTCCTGAGCAGGTATACCTGGGGGTTTTCCCTCATTGGTACCCAAATATAATCCAGCTAGTGAATTAATCAATGAACTTTCCCCTCCTGTATCAGCATTATACCCTACTGTCACATTTGAATTCTGTCTTACATATTTCCTTAGAAATAAGACACTAAACCTGAGAAACCTGTGTTTACGTTAGGGAGACTCTGACACATTCCAAACATCTTCCTGGAAAAAAATATAAATTGTTCCTTTCTGATTTGTCCTGTGGTTTCAAATAAGAAATATAATTCTTCTGAAGCTGTGAAATATGATGCCTTTATTAAAAGGCAGATGTGAGCTCAACCGAGAGGCAATAGGATCACTTTGAGCAGGTAAAACATCCTTGTAAACTGCCTTAGAAATTCTTATTAATACCAGTGGTATTAATAAGAATTCTTATATCCAAACTGGTTTAGGCCCATGGGAATGCAGGGAGAGAGCTGACTTCACCAGTGAGAACTGCAGCCATTATTTTGGCAGCATTGAACCTAGATTTATGGTATTCCATTAAGCAGGAATGCATTAACTCTACAACTGTCACCACTGCATTGATGTCAAAGGAAGTGCTCTGCTTGGCTTTGCTGACTTGATTGATGGAAAATAGTATATCAGTCTGGTTGCTCTCTCTCTGATGAGAAAGGCAAGTATCCTGGACCCCTGAAGCTATAGCAGAACTCAATTTTTTTTCTACTCTTGGCAAATTTTCCTGCATTCTTTGGCCCTGGCCATGGAAAAGGAAAAATAATACGGTTTACTTTTTTTACATTGCCCAGAGAGGAAGCAACCCAACAGGCAGAGCAATGAAGTTGAACCCGTCTCGCCTTCCTGTCCAGTTCAATTTCAAGCTTCAGCTTTGCACAAATGCTATCAAGAGTGGGCCAGACTTGAACAGCAAACTCAAACAACTGCATACTTGGAGATCTCTGCAGATTGAAACTCAGACAGAATCTGGATTGCAGGGCTAAGATTTCTTACCATGGATCCACTCTCCCAGCAGACTGAAAAAATATTGGCTTCATCTCTGGTGAATACTTAAAATAGCACCTATTCCTGTAGCACATTAAAAAGGCACATATTTTTTGTAAAGGGGGGAAGTTCTTCTCTTGCTCTTGAACAGACTGAGAACTGAGACACACAGGAAATGTCTAGTGAGTAAAACAACATGGGACCATGCTCTGGCCCTGGGGCCAGGCAGCACAGCACGGCTCAGCTCTACATACCACAGCCTCTTCTTTCCCTTCCCCACCCCCAAACTCGGGGTGTTTGAGTTGAAATTGCCTGATGGGAATGGACCCTGGCACATGCTCTCCCCTGAAGTATGTCTGTGTGTTGTTTGGAAGAAGGGCAATCAGCACAGCAGCCCCTGTGCCTGGGAGCATGCAGGAATCACAGAGCATGGACAACTGCCTGCCCTTTGCTGCTGCCCTGCTCTGCCTGCCAGGGTACGCACAGCAAAAGGAGCTGTGCATCCTTCTACAGCCCCTAAAGGGACTTGGCAGAACACCAACATTCAAGTCTGTGAATATGATCCTTGAAACCTATTGGCATTTCAACTTTCAGCAGCAAGCTGAACCAGGTGGGTAACATTCTGCATCTGGGAATGTTCCCAGTCGCTTTGGTTGTGGCAACCCAAGATGTTGGGTTGAAAGCCTTCAACAGGATCATGGAGGGCACCACTGTCAGTCAGGTCAAAAAAGTGATGTAAGGAGAAGGCAGGATCCATTTGATGACATTTGATCCATTGATTTGATCCATTGATTACATTTGCCAATGAGTGTACACCCATACACGTGCACACACACACACATACGAGGTGTGCACCTGCGCATGCACACTCCAAGAAGCAGTGCCCAGTAAAATGCCTCAGCACCATCTACAGCAAACAAGTTCTGCAAAAACCAATGCCAAGTGATGTTCCCACAGTCACGCAGTGGGGGGGACTTCCCATGTCTCCCCACATGCTCCCTTCTGTAGAAGGCCCAGTGGTTATGGTGCAGATCAAGGACTTGAAAAATCTGAATTCTGCAAACACCAAAAGGACAGGACCACAGCTGGCAGATTATATTCCATACATAAGAGAGAGAGGAAACAGTAAAACATATTTTTTCAGAGTTTTATTTTCATTTTGGATGAAGAAGTAAATTCCTGTTATGGAAGATAACATTCAATCAGCTTCTTGCCCATACTCAATGATGGTTTTGATCCTATGGATGAAAAATATTAGAATGCTTTCTGTTAGATTTCTTTCTGTGTTATTATTAGAAATCCTCCCTGTGGGCTTAAAACTAATGTTCTCTTTACAGAAATAATGTCTATTATTCATAATATTTTTGGCCTGAAATTAGTCCTTCCACAAAGCCTTCCCATCTCAGCTGGGAAAGATTAGTCTCTTTACTGTCTTCCTTCACTGCCCTCTTCTGTTACTCATCTGCTCATTATTTCATCCAAAAGCAAGAGGCCTACACTGAATGTGGGGAAATCTCACCCCTGCACATCCTCTCACCATTGCTGTGCTTATCATCATCTTAAATTGGTTTGTCAGCCAGTCACTCACCTCAGCTGATGTTTCTTGCTATGCCAGTGTTACAGTCCCTAAAAGAAATCATAAATTATGGCATGTAGAGAGGTTGATATACCATTGAGCCAAAAAAATCACTCAGAATGTCGTTGTTGACATTTCCCTCACAGCATCTTGTAAAAATGGATGTTTCTAATTTAAGTTTTTACCTTTTTTTTTCCCAATAATTTTCATTCAAGTCTCATACTTTTATTAAAAGTGAGCTATGGAGCTAACTCAGTTAATTGAGTTATTTCAGAAATTACTGACACATATTATTCCAGAAACCATAGTATCTTGATTCTTTATCTTCTAAAATGTATTTACAAACTAAGTTTCTCTAAATAGCTCCCGTGTAAGTAATGGTACTGCAGCAATTTGGTGGTGTTGCCTGGGGGCTACTTGTACTCACTGTTCAATGTGAGACACATAGAAAAGGTTATAAACAACTGTGTACACAAGGGTTTGAAAACAGGGAGCAGATTTTTCTCTATATTTGCTTGGTCATCATCTTGCCCTTTCTAATACACTTAGTCATTGCTGTTTTAGATACCAGGCAATGTGATTCAGCAATCTTCAGGCAAAACATAGTACAGATGTGTTTGGCCAGTCTGCTGGCTAATTGATAATATATCAGCTGACAGTCCACAGGGGCACTGCCTGCAGATGTCTCTCCTTGAGAGTTCTGATGACCATTATGAGAGTATTAAGCTTTAAATTTTGTTTGTTTTTTTGTAAAGAATTCTGGTGAGCTGACAGACATTTAAATTCTCTGAAAAAATGTGCTAAACATATTCCTGACTATCAGATTTTACGACCAAAATCTGCAGTTGCCAGGGCCTTCTTTTTTTTTGCATATTCAGAGAAAATATTGATGGAAAGAAGCAGCATGAGCTTTATTTGATAATATATGTTTTTAATTGTTTGCACAAACCCTGGTAGGAAACCAGAAAACCCTGTGCAGCAACCTAAGGCACACATGCTCATCTCTGTTTGATTTCAGACTTTCAAACAACCATTGGCAGGACCAGCAGAACACAACGCACATCTGTGTCTCTGCTTTGCTTCCCATTGCCATGACAATTATCTGTGTGAAACTGGTTCATTACAGTAATATGTGCTACACCATAACAGACATAGTCAGTTTGGTACAATAGCTCTTCAGAGGATTTAGCTTTTATCACACTGAATCAAAGTGAAAGAAGCAATCTGACTGTATAGCTGACTCTTGAGCTGAAACATGAATTTTATTTTAAAATGAATTTTATCCATTCATTTTCCAACAAGCTTTCAAAACTGTATTGCTTAAAGTTTGTTTTAGCTATCAAAAAAACCCCTATCAAGATATGTTACTCATTTTAAACAAATGTTCCTATTGTAGTGTCAGATTTACATGTTTTTCTGGCTCTGACTCAGATGGATTCTTCATGGGGATCAAAGCGATAAAGTTCATTACATCAGAAAACTCACTTAGATCAAAGTACTTCAATGAAAGAGAGTTTCCTTTGCTGGAACAACTTGAAGTGTATGCATATATTTTGATGTTCTTGGTTGCAGTCTTGTGATTTTCTCAGCCCCAATACTCTGCTCTCTAGAGACACAGAAAAAGTCATGCAAATATTCCACATTTACACCCATTATATGCAGGAGGCAATGTTGAAAGTTCTAGCTTTAACAGAAATTGAAGTTATTTAGCACTCTACCAAGAGCTTGAGTGAATCTTTGGGGAAGGTTTTTACTGTCTTCACAGGGCTCACGATTTTGGCAGCAGGCAGACACAGATTAGGTTGCATATTTAATGAGCTGTATAATTTTGGGTCTGACAGCTTTTCCTACAGAATATTGTCCTACTGTTCAAACAGTACCATTCCTTTGCATCTCCCCACCTACTCATAAAAATGAAAGTAAGATTGGGTAAAGAATGTTTTAAACCATTTTTAATGGAAAAATGCAGATCCATCAATTTGAACATTTTATTGGAAGATGTCATTTCCAGAACTTTTACAAAGGTTTGAGGGATCCAGAATGGAGCGGCTGCAAAGGGAATAGGTAAGTTGTGAACACACAGGATGAAATTCCCAAACAATCACATTTCCTGGGTTTGTCTCAGCTGTTAAAATTCTGCATCTTCTGAGCTGGAATTTTTTCCTTCTATTAAAACTGGTTGAACCTGAGGCCTCATTGCATTACAAGACAAAAGCGACCGACAAACACTTTATATTTTTTTTTCCATACCAGAATTCTTGTTTCTCAGACATCCACCCCTCTATATAAGTGAATGAAACTGATGGCCCCATCATCTTTTATTTGTACAAGATTTCTGATGTTATGCCACATCATTTTGTTGGACAGCATTTCTTCCCAAGTTGATCCCCACAGCCCATGATTACTAGTCAACTGTGTTTTCAAATAGCTAAGTATTTCTGCCAGCAGTTCCTTATCACAGATCTATGCATCACAAACTGTGATACAGCTGTCTGACTTATCCCCAAATTAGCTTTTTCCACCACTTTAATCTCTGGAGGAGAATTTCCTTTGACATGCCCACCTGGACAGAGCCCCTTTTACAATTGCCAGCTAGAAAGTACTTCCATTCTATGCCCAGACAGATCCTACAGTAAATGGAAGAGATGAGGCAAAGACAAGATTTGAGGAATGAAGAGTGGCTCATGCCATGATTACAGAGAGTATTGATCAATTACTATATTGCCCAGACAAGTACCACCAGCCTGTGTGACAGAAAAGTGCTGACCTATGCAAAGATAAGGAAAGTACTCAGCAAAATGGATTATCCCAGAGCTAGAAAGTGATGGGTTAAAGGCATGTGTTTCCCTGCATTCTTAAAGTGCTAACTGTGAGCAATTGTAAATGATGCATGGATAGTTTAGGTCTAAGTCTAAGTGTGCATAAATACCTACACAGTTTTGCTTACCAAGCGAGTCTTAAAAGTGACAAGTGAAAACTTGCAGAGTTATGTTAAACATGGGTTCAGTAAAGCTACAGGGTATTGTATATGAGTGTCCTCTCTCCCTCCTTCCAAAACCATTTCTATGTCTGGCATTCAAACCAAGGCCCAGAGATGAATGCAGGCATGAATCACTGCTGTCCAAGGCTTGGCACTAAGTCATATTGGAAAACTGAAGTCCAGTCCTTCTGCTCTCTTGTCTTTCACAAGCTGGGGAGAAAAAACCTATTTCAAAATGAAGAAAAATGTGAGAACCTCAGGAAAACAGATGATTTCAAGAAATTTTCACAGTGTTGAGATGAAATCTCACTGGAGATTTTTATGGAATTTCATTGCCACTAAGCCAGAATCTGAATCTTATACAAGGTTCAGCCTTTAACTTGAAGCCCAAAGCTTGACTTAAAGGTGATCTTAACCCACATCTGGTCAAACAATTTCTGAATTTATGTCTTAAAGAAGCCTTGAGCTACCTTTTCTTTCCTTTTATTGTTGATGTGCTCCTGATTGTAAAGTTAAGAAGAGAGTGTTTTCATTTTATTATTATTATTATTATAATAACTTACATTTATGTGGTATTTTTTATCCCCCAAATTCTTAAGTGCTTAGGAAACTAGACAAAAGGATCTCTTAATCCACTTCTGAAAAAGAACTCTTAATGCACTACCATACAACAGCTTAGTAGAGGATGTTCACCAGAAGTCTTTAATGACAACAAACAAACAAACAAAGCCTTGGTTTTAAGTTTCACCCAAAACCCAGCAGCTCCAGCAGTGTCCTAAACTCCAGACTGAGCTGGCAGTTCAATTCTAACTCCACAGAGAGACTGCCACCCACTAAATCACAGCTGCCACTCCCAGGAGCACCAACACATTCCTCAGAGCCCTTCTACTCAAGCCCTTGTCAGCCACAAATCCACTCCAACCCGTGAGATGCAACGTGCTGGAAAGTGTACAAAAGAGTGATAAAGGGGAAAAGAAGATCAGAGAAAAGATACTTCCCACCAAATAATCCACCTGTCACCCCTACTTTAAGTCATCATCCTGTTTATAAAACACACATAAAGGAACTTGCTTAAAATATAGTCCTACTGAGGCATAGGTGTCAAGCTATTAACACATAAAGCTGAATCAATAAATTACATTAATTCATGTATTGATCACACAATCTATTTTAAAAATAAGCATAACAGCCCCTCTGGTAATATAAAACATGAACAAACATAGTTTTCAAATGATATGTAGTAATCCCTCTCCCCAGAAATACCTAGACTCATTCAACAACATTGGCAATTCACAGAGGCTGTCTAGTTTTTAACGGAGTGCATCAGCAAAAATAAATTCCTGAATCGACCTGAATATTTTGATACCAAATTATCGAAAAAACCTTTTTGCACTGTGTTAAAACTCAGACTTAGGACCCTAACTTTTTCAGTTACAAATCTTTTAAAAATATGCAGTGATGAAAAACATTCCTTGAAATATTTGGGTGGCATATATGTATGCAAGTCAAATAATGTAGGAGCAGAAAGTGAAAAAAAATTTGTTATGAGGGCAGGTGAGACAAGCAAACAAAACCAAAATATGTTTCAAAGGACAAGACTTGCAAGTGCTAAAACTGGAGGCATTAGCAAGGCTAACTATCAAGTTGGGAAACTTCATTTTTAATACGTCCAGCTAGATACACCTCTAGTTTTCAGAGGAAGTCTTGAATTTGGCACTTCACATTGCAAGTTATTTGAATATTTAGTTTGAAGAGTGAAATTCTGGGAAACAAATAATTAATTATTTTTGTGAATTTAATCTATGATGGAAAAGCAGCAGACAAAACCAAGTATTTGTTACAAGTTTGAGACTCAGCCATTTTCCTTTTCCAAGCGGAAGGCCATAAAAACAATACAGGAATTGGGTCTACTTGCATGAATCTGGAAAGCCATGAACACTGTATCAGGCTAAGGCAGCTGCAGAGCAGGAATCCCGAGTGATAAGCAGCAGTAATGCTGGAATGCAAGAGCTAATGAATTGAGTCAATTGAGTCTCATTTAATTCCCTTCAACTTGTCATACACTTCTCCTGTAAAGTAATTTCTTAAGAGCTTAGCTTGATGGAGAAAAATTAAAAATACAGCACTAAAACAGGAGAAAGAGTATCAAGTCAGCTTTTTCCTTAGTAAACTATGCAAAACCTTACTGTACTATTAAGGTACACAACCCAATTACTAAAATATGTAAAATTGAAATAATAAACATGTAGTTTGATTAGACAGGGATATAAAAGCTGTAGTAGTAAAATCAACATTTGAATCAATCAAGTTTATGAAAATTAAACTAGCAGAGCCTGCATATATTACTTAAGCATGCAAGCGTTACTAAAGCATTCAACATTTATTAGGGAAAATACTGAAAACAAAACTGGATGAAAACAAAACTGGAAGTTTTGTTGTCATCTAGAATGGTATCATACACAGGCATGACCTTTGTCACTTCTTCAGTGCTAAATAAGTGAGCTTATCATGAGGAGAGGTTTTCATTAATTTTCATTGTTTACTTTCTAATTTAAAACCCCCTGGCATTGCAATGCATTCTTGGCACTGCAATGTATTAAAATAATAATCATTTTACCCATGCAATGACAAGCATTTTTTTCACTCACTTGGAAAGTGCAAAAGAAGGCCCACCCTGGTCAGACTGCCAATTTGGGCTGAACACAGAAATGTTGTTTCTGAGTTATGAATGCCTTTTTCTATGACAGAATCTTTCTGTAAGTGAAGTTATTCAGGTTGCTGCCCTGAAGCTTTCTCAGTTTTCAGACTTCAGCCTCTATTGGTTGCAATAGAAAAAGGAAACCCAAAATTAAAATTTTGGGTCAGTCTTCATATTTCATTTGCAAAAAATGCATTCAGAAAAAATGAATGCACCAAAACAGATGGAATGTGGATAATTTTCCCTCATGTGTTGACATTTCACAAGATTGTTTCATATACACAAAAGCAAAGGGTCATATATTATGCAAATGGCAATAAGAAGAAATGCAGTATCAAGTCTGACAACTCATCATGTGTAACAACACCTTGAGGGCCACTGTCAATTGCTAAGAGAAAAAAAGGTGGATGCTGCCTAGGGATGCATATCTGCTCTGTTTATGGCCCTTCTGCTTCCTTTATTATCCCAAATTGACACATTTTCCTTGATCTCTTTCTCCTGCTCCAGAGATCCATTCAAAGGTTATTTTCCCAATGAGGAAGCAAAGCTTCAGGCTTTTTTTTAGGCTTTTAGACTTGTTATCCTGAGTTTAGCAACTGTAAGGCTAATTCATCCCTCTACTTGGAGGGGAGCTATCAGCTCATCTGCTGACCACTGTAGTCTTTTTTTCAACCCTTCCCTGTGGCCCTTGGCAACAGATTTGAGTCGCTTGTCTTCATATCAGACAAGGTAGGCTATCTCCTCTCAACCCTGACAAGTGAAGCCAAATTGCTTGAGGGTTTAAAACAGTTAAAAGGGAGTTGGGATTTTTTTTTCCTTCTTAGTAGCTGCTATTAGCCTTACCCTCATGTTTCAGTGAGTTTTCTCCCAGCAGGGAAACTGCCTGCTGCAGGGTGCTTTGTTGCTTTCATAAATCTCTAATTAGGTCCCTATCTGATTTAACAAGAAGTCAATCCTGTCCCCAGTCATCTTGAAAGCTTTACAAATCTTTGCTTTTTGAAGATCCCAGTGAGAGAACAGCCTTCTACCTATCCCACAACTAACCTTTTCTACTTGCTTTGAAGGTGTTCCCTAATACCTCCTCTCCAAATAATATTGGAGCAATTAAATAGGAAGACAATGTAACACACATTTCCACACTCAAATGACATCTGTCGGGTTGTTAGGAACGGTTCCTGACTGAGCACAAGGCTTTTTACTGGCGACAACAGTTTTCATTACAATTCCACAATGCTGTGGCAATAGCAGTATATTATTTGAACTTCAGAACCTTTGGGTTTTTTTCTCGGGATTTTTTGTTTGTCCATCTTTAAAGGGTTAATTTACTTTAATGTCATCCAATAATCACAATTCTAGAACTGACAAAAGAGGGCCACCAATGGAATTTGTTAACATTTTCTCCACTCAGATGTTGGTTACTCCTTGCTTAGCAGGTATAGGAGAAAAATGAATGAAGCAGCCTTTTAAATGTTGGAGCCTGGAAATCGAGACCAGTAAAGTACAAGCATTGATTGTGTGCCTGAGTTACACCCTTGGGCTTTTAAAAGGAAATGTAACATTTCCAGAGTCTGAAGACATTATTGCTGTACATGTAACACAAGTGGAATTAAGAACAAGCAGTTTCCCTGAAAGCAAACACTGAAATAGTCATAATCATGTTACACTCCTCCACAACTTACATGAGCACTTCTTTTGAGCTTTTGACCCCAGGAGAAGCCCATCTTAACCCATTCCTGCCTGCGAGGCTCACCTTCCTCTGCAACTTTCAGGTCAAATGCCAGGGACTTGACTAGATTAATACATTTATTAATATTAATACATCTATTGATACAGGCAAAGCAGCTGGTGAGAGGTGCTGAGCACCCTCCACTCACTGGATAAAGCCAGTAGAAAACTGGAAAAATGTGTACAGAACAGTGAGAGAGTAGGAGCAGAGACTGGAGTAATTTCCTGGCTTGCTTTTCTTGTCATATGCCTCTGTCCACATCCACCACTTATTCCTGTGTAGAACAGGAGGCAGAGATACCTGGTGCACCTGACCTGGTACTTTTCAATCCTTACACTCTTCACAGAGAACTACCTCATAGGAATTGTTTCACTTCAATTATATGAGCAGACATTAACATAGGAAATAATATAACATAGGAAATATTTCCACAAGGTGCAAGCTTCAAACTTTTATGGATTTCTTCTCCAAGCAATTCTATAAGCACTCCTGAGTCTGACCGGGAAGGGAGGAAGAACTGGAGCTGAGAACATAATTAATGTCACTAAGAACTTCAGTTCTTGATATCATTAAGAAGATAGACCCAGAAATAATTTATATTGCTAGGACATAGCAGTAAGTGCCAAAATCCACCAGAAATGTACTTGTATCCCACGTTTAGCTATCACTGGGTGCTAGTACCACAAATCATTAGTACAAAAGCTGAAAAAGCCACCCCAAATCCTAAAGGACAAATGTATTGAACAGTAATTACTGCATATTAACAAGGCCAGAGCCTCTGTTTAATATTGAATGCAAAGAAGACAAAGATCCAAAGGTGCTGTCATGCAGCCTGCAGTGATCCTGACTGTGAAACCCAGAGGCTGGGTGACTGAGCTAGCATTCCCAAGGATGAATTTGTCACTTTTTCTTGTGAACTGTTTGATGATAAATTACTGTTGCTCTCAGCAAACAGCACTTATATTTCCCTCACTTGAACTTTTCAGGCTTCAATGTCAAAAGCTGGAGGGGAACTGGAGGTTGATCTCTGTGCCACTACAGGACTGCCAGCCTTAAATGTGTTGTAACATGTCTGTTCTTCACCTCATCTTTTGAAAGCCAGCAGACTCACACTTCCTCAGCACTGCTCTTCAGGACTTTTCCAAACACCAAGACCATGTTTGCGCAGCAGGATGCCACTGGCATGGCTTCTCTATGCCGGGTCAGGGAGTGAGGTGCCCTTGGCCAAGGCAGCAGCACTGGCAGAAGCTCCAGAATAGGTGATGTTCCAGCAGTAAAATTACACATCTGCTGGTGTAATCTGTCTGCAGCTACTCAAAGCATGTCTTTGCCTATCATAATGCATTGATGTGATGAGTATTTTCCAGGTTGTTGTTCTTACTGTATCACTAACATATGCCCTTGTGCATTTGGCCAAAACACTCTGGAACTTTATCCAGGATCACATCCAACTTTCTCATGTGCGCATATCTCTAAATATCAAAGCTAGCCACCTTATCCTAAAAGTAACACTGGGACATCACCAGTACTAAGGAGGAGCACTAGGATATTGATGTGCAAATGAGCAGACTCTCTGAAATCTCAGGTTAACTGTAATTTAAAAGCTACTTGGTAGAGAAATTATCAAACACAGCAGGTCACTTTGGAGCTTGCTTTTGCATATCAATACACAGCATGCTCTCTCCTTAAAGGTAGAAGGTAACTGAAGAGGGAATATAAGGTAGCCAGGCTTTTTTTTTGTTGTGGAAAGTCTTTATGGGAATAGAGACTTAATTTTGGGGGGAATAGTGTCTGGAAAATGTCTACACATTGAACATGCAAACTAACTGTGGAATAAAAAGAGATTTGTCACCTGGCACTGTTTTGGAAGTGGATCGAGTCTATTGAAAGGGGCTTGACCATGTGCAAGTTCTTTTGATCTGAATCAGAAGAAACAAAGTATAAAAGCAGCTCATCAGCACACTAAAGGCCCAAGAATCCTGTGGAAAAAACCTGTAGATACATTCACACATTACAGCAATTCTGATGTCATGTGTGACAGTGATGTGCTATAAAGCAGGGGGCGGAGGAATACACCCATTTGTGATCCCACATAAAACCCTCCTATGAATGAAAGAAAACAAGCAATCTATTAAAGTATATTGGATCTATTAAAAAACTTGCATTCCACATTAAGAAAATAAAAGAAAACAGTGACATTTCTGCTGCCTGGCTCTTACCTCCTGTAAGGTACACAACATTATTTCCAAGCAATGACAAACAAAATTGAACACTTCTCCAAAGGTCACATCTATCACAGTTTTTATTTTCTCATTTGATTCAGTGTATTAGGGTGTTGTTATTTTTTCTATTTTACCTGTTTGGTGAAGTAAGTCATTCTTCCTCTGGAGAGAAACAAAACATTATTTATAGAGTTGAGTGAATCCTTCACAGCAAATAGCTATCCAGTCAATTCAAATTTTCCTTCTGTTCGTTATTTGTTTATGATCAGTTTCCTATTTGTTATCTCAATTTAGGGATAGTATTTCAGCCTAGACCAATGGAAGATTTAGGCTGTCACATGCAAAATCATCTTATTTAATCAAATTACAGAAAATGAAATTATTGACAGTTAAATTCTAAGTACATTCTTCTGCCATTAGCAGAACATTTTCAGATAACAAATCACCACTACATTCAGGTGGCCTGGCAAAGTTTGCCTTTCACCCTGATTAAGATTTTCACAAGTCATAGAGCCAAAAAAGGAAAAGATGAAATTATAGCACCCAGTAGAGTATCAGGCAAAAGACCTTCCCTCAGTAATAAACATTTACTTCACAGTTAAAGCCACTGCCTAGTAGTAAAAAAATCTGTCTTGGACCGCTGTCTCCTTTTACACAGCTGGGCTGGGACCCAGTGCAGTTCTTTCACCTAGACCCTGTTTTTTGCTGGCTTTGGTTATTATAGCACAAATAGAACAAGTTAGTTTTATTATAGAAAGGATAATTCAGTCTTTCATTGAGGCCTTGTAGATCTGTACAGCTGTGAAGTGGTCCCTTTGTGGGCAGAATGCTACAGTGAAGCCACAGATTTCTAACCTCACTGTGGCACAGAGGAGCACGAAGCCATCTCATTGCAGACCAGCATGCTCGGATGCCTGCGGGAAACACCTTGGCAGAGGACGTGCAGAGAACCAGAGCTTGGTCCCTCTTCCTCCCAAGAGAAGCCCTAAGCTTGGGAATTATGCTAATATGTAGTTTTTTACATGACAAAAAACATTTTGAAAATAATCCAACAAAGAGCCAGGAAGACGATGAAGAGACTGGAGCATCACTTCAGGGAGGAAAGGCTCAGCAAGCTGCTTCAGCCTGGAGTGGGGCTAAGTGAGGATCTTACAAACGTATACATGCACCTGAAGTGAGGGTGCAAAGAGGATGGAGCTTCTTGCCTTTTTTCAGTGGTGCCCAGTGACAGGACTAGAGGCAAGGGCACAAACTGAAATACAGGAGGCTCTGTTTGAAATCAGGAAACAGTTTTATTGATAGCTGGCACAGGTTTCCCAGGACGTGGAGTCTCTATCCATGCAGATATTCAAAAGCCACCTGACATGGTCCTGGACAACTTGCTGTAGATGGCTGTAGCTGAGAAAGGGGGTTGGACCAGATAACTTATAGAGTCCCTTTCAACCTCAGCCATCCTGGGACTTTGTGATTCTTCACACACTGAAGCCTCAGGGATGACAGAGAGTTATTGAACACAGCAGTGGCTGCAACTTTCAACACTGGATAGACCTTGTTTACCACTTGACCTATGAAAATGTTAAATAGCCCACATTCCTTATTCTGACCCCCCCCACTTCCAGATATCTAATATTTGGCTACCTTCCATCAACAAATTTGTTGATATTACCTTTCAAGTCCAGACAATTTTCCCCATTTTGAGAGAACCTGTCATACACTAATATAAATCAGGAGTCAGCTTCACTCTTCATATACACCATTTCCTGAAAAATTATTTGATTAAATGATAGAATTTGATCTTTATAAAACACCTGACACTTTTTCAAACTTGAAGAGCCACACTTAAATTTAAATTGTGCCCCCAAAAATTAATATGGGAGAAAAAGTCACTGAAATATATGCTAAAATTTCCATTGACTTCAGAGGAACTCAAGAGTTTTGACTTGCTTCAGGTAGAATCACATCCACGTGGCACAACTCAAGAAGGAAATAAAAATGTGTGCATGCATCAAAAATATCTGTTACAGTGATGAACATGCCTAATGCTTTCATAATTTTTCCCACAGAGGTAAGGAAGTCCAAAAGAAGCAGAATTACTTTCAATATCATATATTTTTTCATAAATACTTTTGTAATAGTCTTTTAGTACAGTACAATTTGTTAGGCTTTATGATATGCAGTAAATTAATAAGGACTACAAACTAAAGATTTTTACTACTTAATGTAGAAATATCCCAGCCATCTTAATGTAATTGACCAACTGTAAATTACTGTTAACAACTTCATGAAAGAGAAGGAAGTGGAAAATTCACCTCCGCATTGATAACTGTTTCCTATTCTTCCTTTGTGGCTTCTGGAAAGAAAAGCTTTCAAATCAAATAAATAAATGAAATAAGGTGGAGAATAATGTGTTGGAAACCCTGTGTTACTGCCAGGGCTACCAAGGACTTTGTAGCTCATGATCAAAGGAATTCCTTACAACTAGCAGGATTGTCAGCCTTTATGTTGTTAAAATACATTTTTCATGAATGCAAATGTATTTTGAAAACTTTTAAAATCCAGGGTCATAAAAAACAATCCTCCACAGAGAACAGTTTTAAAATCAAGTTACTATATCTTGTTTCCACAATAACCTGGCTAGCTCCCTAAGAATACAAAGCTGAGTGTTGCCACTCAGAAAAACAATTGTTGAGGCCAGTATCAGAATGCTTCCCAGACTGAGCATTTAAAAAATGCAGAATATAGTCACAGACATGACATTTCACCCAACAGAAGATACATTTCCATGTGGATCTCACTTTAGATGACATAGAGGGAATCCCTGCAGAAGCCCATAAATGTGCTTGGGTATAAAATCAATGTCAGTAAAAAAGGATCAACTCCACACTGCTAAAAGACTCAGGCTTGCAATCTTACATTGATCTGGTGAGGCACAAATACTTCTCAAATGTTAAAATAATAAACTGAGGTTTAAAGCATCAGTGAAAAATCACATCTGCTGAAAGGATGTACAGGATCTGCCTAGCCCAGCCGCACAGTAGGAGAAAATCTGGAAAACTACACAGTTGTTTTTGAGGAGCCAATGCTTACATTGTAAGTGTTCTACATCTGGAGCTTTTCCCCAGACCAGCTGCAGTCTGCTCTGGTACTCAGAAGGCCCATGAGCAGGCAAAGTGCCTGAGACAGACCTGGAGCACCATCCTGCTCTTTTGCCTCATTTGAGAGAAAACCCACTCATGTAGTCTGGGATCCCTTGATGTGCATGCAAGGATGGGAAATGGGTATGGGCAGAAATATGCTGTAAAGCAGGTTCCTGCTCTGGACTACATCACTGCTTTAGACACAGCCTTAGAGACTGGTATTGATGCAGCTGCTTTTGAAGGAGAGGTGAGAGGACACTTGATGCTAATTTAGTCGAAAAGCCAATTGAGGGAGAAGGAGTAAGATACAAGATGTGAAAACAAGAGTGAATGTGGTGACATAAAATCCAACCTCCTTAATGACTTGAAGAGTGATTTGGGAATCACTCTTCAGTCTGACTGTACAGCCTGCACAACGTCTCTGTGAGCATTAAAGGTTGCAAAGCTACAAGAGAAATAAGGTGCAGTTCAAGTGGAGCATCAGAGCCATGGGAGACAAGCCACACTACTAACAAGGAAAAAGAAAGGAAAACTAGCTAAGGTGGATTCATATGCTGCCTTTAGGGATGTGAATGATGGATCTTTGTGGATGGTGTTTTGGGACAAAGAAATGCACGTTCAGATGCAATGGAATAAATGATAAGATCACATGACAGAGTGGCTATGGGAGGAGGCAGGTGAGAGACACGTTTTACAGACTGTAATCTGGAGGCAACAATTAAAGAGAATTGTCAGAGAGGGAAAATGGAGAACCAGTAGCAAGAGCATCAACAGAAAGGTCAGGTTTATGCCCACTAAAAGCGCAGGCGTTTCTTTGTCTGCCTTAGAGAAGACACGAAGCAGTATGAGCAGATTGAGGCATCTAAGAAGTGGCTGAAGACAGGTGACAGTTTCAGAAAGTTCAGAAAAACTCAGGTACTGTTGGATTTGTGGGACACCCAGTGTGTGAAGCCACGTGGGTCCCTGAGCCCACTGCTGCCCCTGCTTGGACACAGGAGGCTGACAGGGGGTGAAGGGAAGGTGGCAGTAGCTGTAG
This sequence comes from Onychostruthus taczanowskii, assembly GCF_017590055.1. Taxonomy (NCBI): domain Eukaryota; kingdom Metazoa; phylum Chordata; class Aves; order Passeriformes; family Passeridae; genus Onychostruthus; species Onychostruthus taczanowskii. Next base: position 2,118,394 of record NW_024501015.1, read on the forward strand.
ATCTCTGGGGTGAGGATGTCTCACAACTTTGTCCCTTCAGGTTCCACTCTTTGCCCATAGCCATACTCAGCACTCAAGACATCAGAAAAGCAAGGCCTGCAGTGATTTGCAATGAATATTGAATAGACATGGTCTAAAGTGGCTAGAGACAAAATATTTTTCTGCCAGCTATTTATATCCTTAAGCATAAGGTTTTACTATGCCTTTTGGATAGCTAACTATTTTACTGAGACCTTTAAAATAATTCCAAGAATTTGGCACACTGGTTTCCAAGAAGAGAGCAAAGAATTCCAAAAGGTGTTTTACATGCTGTGAAGTTGCAGGTTCTTTCCTTTGTTCTAAATTTACTAGTAATTAATTTCCTCTAGCAATCCCATATTTGAATCTTGGCACTATAAAATGGAGGGGCTGAACACAAGTCTTCAAAGGCAGACGGTTGATGGGCTAATGCAGAGTGCCCTGTAATAATTCAGATTTTATTTTTGGAGGAAGTCATTGGGTAATGTTCTTATCATATTCTACATGAAAAACTAGCATCTGGCTGATGAAATAAATGATGAAAACCAAACTACAGGGAAGAATTTGTAACTATATTTAGCTTGTGAAAACAGTTTAGCTTGTGAAAGTAGTTTCCTCAGTCCAGCCCTTCACCCTGTGTTTTCAGGCACAAAGGCACTAACCTAAGTTTACTTTCCAAGCAAATGGGGACACAAAACGGAAATAATGTAATCAGTGAAAAAACAGATCCATAATATTTTTCATTGTTACTAGGGCAAGGCAGAACTACACAATTTACTCTCCTGTGTCTAATGTCAGTATTCTGTTTTAAAACACACACACCTACATAATGTCCTTATTTGTAGACCTGTCACCCCAAAGTTTGTGAGATCAGTAATAAAGAATCTAGTCTATAATTTTTAAGACCTTTCCAGCTGCAGCAGGTTTGCACTGAAACTGCTTACAATTGGTTTCAGGAATACTGTGCATTTTTCTTCCCACTTTTGATGTATTTGTCTCCCCATTAGAACAAAGTTGCAGTCTCACTGCTTTCTTGATTCAAAGAAAAGCAAACTGCTGGTCAGGCTGAAATCAGTTGAGAAGTAACACATTTTAAAATGCAAAAGGCTCTGAAGTTACTTGCAGCTTTTCTATACTCTAGGGTCAATCTCACCATCTGCTGCATTTGTGGCTGAGACTGACCTCCCTTTGTATCAGACAAAAGTAATTGTGGGGATCAAATGAAGTTTAAACAGGGAAAAATGTGAGTGACAAATCTGAAGGCTGCACACAGTCTCTGCACACAGACCAACAAGCACCCACGAGGCATTTATTTTTATTCAAAGGTGATGAGAATTTTACAGCCTAGCGAAATCCTCTGGAGTGAACACTTCAGCTCTGGGATCCTTCTCTGCAGAGACAAACGTCTGCTTCCCAATCCTCTCCCATGTACGCTCTTTATCCAGCCGCCAATGGCAGAGAGAAGTAACTGTTCTCCACATTTTCAACTACCAGCTATTTTTCTAATTCCCACAGCTGTTCACTAAAGAGGCTCAGCAAACTGCCAGTCACCACTTGCCTATTAACATCCATGCAAAGGAACAGTGCTATTTCCAAATCAGGATCCTGCTCCTTCTCACAAAGCAATTTTCTACTGAGATTTCTAACTAAAAGGAAACCAGTAGCCTTCCTGCAAGTAAACAGCTTATTAAGGATGGAAGTAGGGTTTGTGTGCAAAGACTGTCCTATGCAAATCAGAGCTGATGAGCACTTAACTAATCTGTTTACAGACCAGAGCTGCTGGGCAGGCCTCAGCGATTTTCTATCAAAGCAAAGAACCATTCTTTATGGGCATCTGGTTGTCCCTGAATTGGTAGTTTAAGCATATACCCTTGCTTCAAAGAAAGATCAAAGGATTTATTACTTCTAAATGAGTGCATTATTTCCACTTACTACTTTCTTGTTTGCAATGTGTTATTAACAGCACCATGGCAGGGTTACCTTAAGACTCGAGTTTCTCACAGATCCCTGAATGTGATTTTAGATGTTATATGTAGCCTATAATACACAGGCTGTTACACAGATGGAGAAGGAAGTAAAATACTAGCAAGCAGATTAGAGCATCCATTTGCAGGAAACTGATTTAAAAAGTCCAACAAAGCAAACCAGCTATATTTTAATTAAAAAAAAAAAAAAAAAAAAAAAAAAAAAGAGGCTTCTTAGTTTTTACTGTAAATTTTAACAATGAGTCTGTTTCAAAGTGACAGCCACAGGTCAGTGGACAGAGCCAGTTTTGGCTCCTCTTCATCTGAAAAGAAACCCACACCACTCCTGCTCCCAGAAAAAAAAGCTGAGATACCACAGTCACAAAGTAGAACAACAATTAGTTCAACGAACAAATTCCTACTACCCCATAAATGCCTGCCACCACCATCCTTTTGGCTTACTGTTTATGGCTTCATTTACTTATTAAGTCTGGAAGAAACAAGGGAGACACATTCATTATGTGCTTTCTGGCAATATTGGGAGCACATAGAGTGCAAGTTAAGACCTAGCATCTTATTTGTAGGCATACTGAAGGCCTACAGTCAGCTCGGGCACAGAACTGGAAAAGGAATTTTTGGGAAGAAGTGTAGAAGTAGATTCCAGGCAGCCAGGGCCAAGGCAGACAAAGCTGCCAAAACTAGAGCCACAAGTGGCCCCAGGGAGAGTTTGGAGAGGCTGGTGTGATGTTTATTGCTCAGAGAGCAGAGCTGGGTGGTGTGACTGCATTCTGCAGGCTGTGACTTTAGTGGTAGTATCCACAGATGTCTGCAGACTCACTGTCTCCATCTTTATCATGGTGCTGGAGGGAGCAGATTGCAGTCCCCTTATCTGTTTTACAAGGAACCACCTTCCCCTGACAGACCCAGTGGGTCACACAGCACAAGATGCTGCTTACTTCTCCTCTTTTATAAAACACAGACTCTGCTTGCATCCACATAAATGAACACAGTTTATCTACCCAGGGACAAGCAGAGGAAAAAAGTCATAGCAAGAGGAGGTGCAGACAGGGTCCAATGGCTTTCCAGTGAGAGTAACGTGTTGGCATCAGGTCCTGTAACCTAGCAATCTCCATTTGCTTAGTGGTGTTTTTCTCCCTGTCTCCTGAAAGGATCAGAAATTGGTTTTTCTTGAGCATGAATAGCAAATGTAGCTTTAACACAGTCAAATACAGGGAAAAGCTCCAACCAACTGATGTACTGTGGGCTCTTAGTGCCTTGCAATGTATAGGTTCAAATAAAGTAGCGCTTGTATGAAAACCTTGAAAGTAGAAATGGAGAGGAACCCAAGAACATTTTAAATACCAGAGCTGAAGCTTCAGCTTTAGTCACCAGAGTGTGACTGATGTCAGTCTTTTTTGTGGACTGCAGTGTGACTGCTGCCTGACACAATTATACAACACCAAGGGGACCTCCAGGCATCGTACAAGCAGAGGAACGAGTAACAGGGCACAGACTGCCAGAAGGATGCTGTAAAACAGGCAACAGCTAAAACACCCAATGCATTCACCTACTAAACACTGGTCATGGAAAGCTTCCAGGCTTTCATGAAAATAACATGACTGAAAAGCAAAAATGGCCCACTGTTACTAGCCACAAACTGGACAGTTTAGGTACTGGAAACAGAACTGCTGACCCAGTATTTACCCAGGAAAGCCTCTGGGCTTAGGGAGATGCAGATATACAAACCAGTCACCTTACAGCTGGCTCAGATATGCCTACATTCAGTGGTTACAGCCCAGTTAATGCTGTTAAATCAGTTGGAAGGAGACTCAGAGCAAAGCAAGCAGCTCAGAGAATTTAAGAAGTATTCTTTAAATTACTTCCCTACCGCTGTGGGTGCCATAAGTTGCCTGCATGTTTTCTCATCATGCTCTCAAACTGGAGACGGACAGCAGCAATATTTGATTTTGGCCAATTAAAACTTACACCTGGCCACATTTAAAGCCTACAAATTTTTTTCACTTGTCTGGTTTCTTCTTTGAATTTCAACAAGACAAAAATACAACTATTTTATTTTCTAAAAATGCTGTAAGGACTGAAATGTATTCTAACACCATTTGCATTCCTTTCCAGAGTAGCTGCATTTTAGGTACAGGCAAACATTTTTTTATGAGTTAGATTTCAGTCGGTTTTGGCCAGTGTTCCAAGTCCTTTTGAAATCAATGAACTTCATAAAACATATGTTAGCACATTTCTTATCTCCATATACAGCATTCACTCTAACAAACCAAACTCTGTCATCACTAATGGAGGCTCAGTAAAACTAGATGAAGAAACAGACTGAGTTATTTCTTACTTCAAATGAAAATCCAGACCTCATCTTAGGGTCAAGGTCAAAAGGAAGAGCTAGGTGAAAATGCAGAAAGAGCCAGACGGCTTTTAATTATACAGTAGTTGTTATGAGACATTTAGTACTTTAGAAAGGTTTATCCACCTGTTCCAATTTACCCAAGTGCTCACGATCCATGATGAATGCCAAAGCCAAAAAAAAATCACTGCCATATGGATGCTGAGCTCCATGTCACACATCTATTGAACACACCAGTCATAAAAATATTAATTTTCTGTCCACCCAAGAAAACTATGTAACCATTGCTATTATTCTTATTGGAAAAAATTTAATGTGTAACTGTGCCAGCAGGCTGGACAGGTTGTGACAAAGCATACATAGAAAACAACAGATCTTAAAAATATCAGCAGCCTTTAAATACCACACTTCTATTATGGTGTTCCACAGAATGAAAAGATATTCTTGCTACTGAGAGCTTGAGCTTTTCATAAGCTTTTATTCTAACTTGTAGATGTTGAACTAAAGTTCAGCAAAAAACTAAAATAGTGCAGAGTGCTCTAACTCCACATTGCATCACTGAACCAAGTAAACACAATAAAGTTTCCAAACTGCTTCAAAGTTTCCTCAGCTTACTAGCCAGTCTTATAAAGGCAGACAATATTCTCAACTTGTCTTGAGAAAAGCTGAGTTTCATCACTCTTTATAGGAGAAGATCATGATGATGTAAAAACAAATCAAAAGCAATAGGTATCACTGCTGATTAAGTCAGTACCCTCAGACTTGTGCCTGGATAGATTTGATCTCACAAATCAAGCTGGCACACTAAAAGGAAGACATCTACTGCATAAATACAGCAGCCTTGTATGATGTCAGCCTTCCTCTGCCTGCTTCAGGGGTGGCCCCAGTCTTTCAGTTCTGTAAGCCATTTGATAAAAACTCCTTGTGCCAGAGCTCTAAGATGTAAACAGCTGAAAAGACAGGTAGTTCTGTGCTCATGCAGGCAGGGACAGCAGCTATTTCATGCTCCTCAGTACCTCTCTCTCTTTCATCCAGTGTGGGACAAGGCTAGGATGGAGACTGGCAATACAAACTTCAGTGGCTTGTGCTGGATCCTTCCTCTCACAGGCACCACCCCATCTTCTCATAATCCTAATGCCAGTAATGTGGAACAACCCCAATCAGAGATGTGCTTGAGCTGCTCAACAGATGCATCCAGGACACATTTGCAGTGTAATCACGTGGGCATTCAACACACACTGTGAAATTTCAGCAGTATTCAACTTAATGGCCAAATTCCCATTGATTAAAGCAGAGCCAGACTAGCAGATATAATATTTTTACTTGGTCAGAACACCTCCTCCTGCTCCTGAGGCTTGTAAGAGCCATAAATAAGGTTAAAGCAATATAGTACTCAGAGGTTTTAATAGAAGGCCTCCTCTGTTTAACAGTCACCAAAAATAGTTGCTTAAGATGGGTTATACTGAATCATAAATGAGAGAAGGCTGCTGAGAACTTTAAAAAAAACCCATCACTACTTTTATTGGTTGACAATGTTTTCTTATTAGTCAATAAATGCATTTGATATAGGTGAGTTTCCAAAGTAAGCATGATGGGAGGGCTAGTTTGAGATTCAAACTAAAAAGAAGTCACTTCAAGTTTCCCTTTGAGACATTGACAAAATATGCCATTAATTTGTTGTACCCAATTTGTGTGTATGTACTGGATGGCAATTAGTGTAGAAATTCAACCAGTTTTACCATCTTTCTGTTCAACTCAACAAATTACAGTTTTCAAAACCTGTCTCTGACAGTGACATAAATTGTTTTAGTATTTGCCTGATTTCCACAGAGCAGAAACATACCTCAAGCAAAAGATACATTACAACATACACATACAGAGTACCCATAGGTAGCAGGTACTATCATCACTATACATACAGTCATAAAATATTCTCCTGCAGAATTAGTAAAAAAAAAAAAAAAAAAAAAAAAGGTGTTCTAATATAAATCATGTTATTGGCTTCAGGTATTGTACATCATTAATGTTTTCAAGGCACTTTCTATAACAATATTTATTTGAGAAGTTGTTTCTGACTTTGCCAAACAAACTGCTTGGTCTAAAACTTTATGTGCTGGCTGTCTGCCCTGAAGCTGGGGTTTTGGCTTTTTTTCTTTTGTTTGTTTGTTTTTAATTTCAGCCACAATCCTCCACCAAGAAGGAGGACTGGAACACTTTCTTGATTTGCCAAAATGGCATTCTGGCAGCCTTTCCTCCAACATGAGCACCCTGTGCTTTGGAGTGAGAATCAAACATTTGATGAGGGATTGTGAGGGAGGAGAAAAGAACACCAGGAACCCTGTGCTTTGGAGTGAGAATTAAAAATTTGATGAGGGATTGTGAGGGAGGAGAAAAGAACACCAGGAAGCCTAAGCTGCAAGCCTTAGGAACATAAAAATAACAACGAAGGTTCCACATATTTAATAGAAGCTTTATGATTTCAGAGGCTAAAAACTTCAGAAACTGTCTCACTGAGCATATTCTCTTCTCTCATGACTCCCAACAATTGTATGTGCCTGTAATGTCTTCAGAAAAGAAATGGTCACACTTCCTGCAAGCCCAGGCCTACAGGTAAACTCAAGGGTATCAGCAAACACTTTCATAGCAAAAGCTGCCACAGGCTGGGGGGGACAGCAGAAGGAAGAGTCTCCCACAAGTGCTGCGATGCCAGACAGATCTCCAAGCCAAATACAGAGGATAGAAATGGAACACTCCTACAATTTCTTACCTCATTCATCACAAAATGTCCAAATGAAAAAGGATCCCACTGTCAAAACCAGCCTTCACTACTTGACCCCAGATTCATAACAAGACTAGACCTACCCTTTGCATTATGTGAGGCAGGAGTGCCACAAGAAAAAAATGTAGTATGGGATCTTGTTAGCAAAGGTCAGACCACACATCTGCAACTATGGTGCCATGTTGCACCTGAGTGGCTGTTTGTGGCGCAGGGAGTTTTGTGTCTAATTTCTGAATGAAGGCAATCCTGTAGAAACAAGATTGTTAACAAAAGAGAGACAAACAATTTTTTAAAAGTACAATTGCTCTCAGTAGCCCGATACTCATATATAAAAACATATGTAGATTGAATGAGGATAATGAATCCCAAATCCTTGAATCACCTGGAATGTCAAACAGTTTTCAAAGAAAGCCGAAATGAGAAGAGATCAACTACTACTGTTTAATAATTTTTGCATGATGCTACTAATTTGTTGGAAGACAGCGTCCAAGCTGTCTGATTATTGACAGAACTGAGCTAATTCAAGCACACAATTTTGATAACCTAATGTGCATCTATAAAAGGATCCATCACACAACCAAAATGGGAATGTAGATGTGTAATTGATCATTAAGCATAGAGTTTGAATGTGAGTAGTTCTAGTACAATCAGCGTGAGTATTTATAAAGCCAAATATGTACCTGTACTTTGGCAAGACCAATGGGATATGAATGGTTAGGGTAATATGTATGCAAATATATTTGCACATATTATATATTTGTCTGCGTTTCACAACAAGAGCTTTTGAAAGACTTAGGTTTGCAAGATGATCTGATAATCTGTAGAAAACCCAGCAAATTAGAAAATAAGACCACGTTGTATAAGTTTTGGTTAATACTGTGTGTACAAGACTCAACCTAAACAAAAAGCAAATAATATACTTGTGCAGCAAGTATTTACCAGTATAGATTTTATTTCTTTTCAAAATAATAGGGTTTGTTAAGATTTAAAATACTTTAGTAATTACCTAAAGCAAATGTACACTTTGTTAGAACTTCTGGTAAGTGCTGATCTTGAGTTCTGAAAATGCGTGACAGAATACAAGAAAATATAAAATTGGGTTAGCAAAATACAGTAACGGAGCTTTACAAGAGGGACACACATTCTATATTATTTGACCTAAGCCTATCATGTAAACATGGTGTAACAGCTTTCCACTTACAACATGTGCCTATAAACTTAATCTGCAACCTGAATCCCAGGAAAAATTAACTTCTGATCAACTCAGGGCTACTAGGTCCAAAACCAAAAAAAAATCCATCTCAAGATGTGTGTTTCCTCATTGAACATATATTCCCTTTTTCCATAAGGTATTAATTTTAAATTTTAATAGATCACTATATATGATAAAATTGCAATAAAACATTCTCTTATTATTCATGATTCAACTAAGTCTGTAGCCATAACGTAAGTTATTTTATATGTGAACAGTTAAGTGTTTCATAAAAAAAATATTTATTTATTGCGTCTAGTGAAAAAAACTTTGATGGTACTTAAAAAAAAAAAAAAAAAAGGACTTGCTCTTGGCTAATTGCCAAACAATCCCTTCCCTTGGATTGCCTTTTCAAGAATTATACAGAAACTCTGGAGTTCGTTGTGGTCTGGACAGCCAAAGATGATTAATCTGTATGGAAGCAGGATGCTTGATTAAATCCACAAACTTCCCAAATGAACTAAAGGATAAAAAATGTGGTTTGTTATTGCGTCCATTTCCAAAGGACAGCTCACAAGCTTTCCTCCTCACGTAAAAACTGGAACACAGCTGAGAAGTCTTTCAGGGCATAGCCTTTGGCACACATCATCCTGTAGATCTGATGTGCCTGGGAGCCCAAAGGAACTGGTGTCTTCGTGTTGGTGGCAGAAATCTGGGCCAAGCCAAGATCCTGTGGGGGGCAAGAAGAGGGAGGAAGAGGGCAGAGAGGAAGAATGAAGGAAAGAAAAAGAGAAAAAGTCAGGGGAGAAACAACAAGGACATAAACAGCCATATACATATCATAGGTTATTTGGCTTCCACTGTAACAAGAACTCTAATGCCAACAAGTACAATACTCCAGCCTTAAAATTTCAGATCTGGAAGAAGTAGGTTTCATATAGTTTTTATTTTTTTAAACAGTAATTAAATGTTATTCAACAGAAAAACCTCAAACTTTCCCAGGCAGGCACCATCTTAAGAACAGGAGGAATTTTAAGATTCTAGATCACTATATAACCTGGTAGCAAGACTCAGACTCTTTTTCCCCATTGAGTATGTCATCTCTAGTAAGAAAATCTCCTTGGCTATTCACTGAAGCATTTCACATAGATTCTAAGAGTATAATTTAGTTCTTTTGGCAAGAGGAATTTTTATTATTATAAACAGGTTAAGAATCAGGCAGAAGAAATTTCAAGAATAAGAAAATGAAAGCCACTTAAGAAATATATATTTACTATGATTTAAACAGTTAATAGCAAAATGACACTCAGGTCACTTAGTGAATATAACTGGTTTGCTGCCTAATTGGAAGGATGTATTAAGAGAATTGCTTAGGGGGCAGTCCCCCGTCTGCTACAACTCAAAATTCTTCTTGAGTGACTTTTTCTTTAATAGAGACACATAGAGAATAGTTCCACTGTGTTTTTAAATACTGTATTTGGATCAACAAAAGGAGGGAAGGTTCAAAGAGGACAAATTTGAAATGTGTCCTCCTTGGTCAACTACTGTTATAATCTGAAATCAATACGGCAGAACGCAAAGGTGAGTACCAGGTACTATGACTAATCATAGCTAGCCAGAAATAGTCAGCTGCCAGCTAGGCCGTAGGATGTCTTGAACTCTAAGCTGAATCAGACATGAAACAACCCAAAGAAGGAAGCACTAACAAGGGCCTGGATATACACAAAAAGATCCCTTGACTACGTAGGAAAGTAATGCCTGCACTGAAGTCTGTCTTTAAGTTCTTGTTAATGAAATCAGTGTTTGGGGTCTATATTACAACAAAGCTCCAAAAGAACCTCTCAAATATTACTAGGAAATGCCTATAATTTCCTATCCATTCAGAACTATGGTGATTTATAGAATCTGCTGTGTGGTTGATTTTTTCTTGTTTTTCAGTGGTTTGGGTTGGAAGGGGCCTTAAAGATTATCTAATTCCAAGCCCCTGACCATGGGAAGGGACATCTTCCACTTGACCAGGCTGCTCCAAGCTCCATCTAACCTGGCCTTGAACACTTCCAGGGATGTGGCATAGACAACTTCTCTGGGCAACCAGCGACTCACCACCCTCACAGTACAGAATTTCTTCCTAATATCTAATCTAAATATCCTCTTTTTCAGTTTGAAGCTATTAGCCCTTACCCTGTCACTGTATTTCCAAAAGTCACACTCCACGTCTCTTGTAGGCTTCCTATAAGTCTTGGAAGGTGCTATAAGGTCTTCCCAGAGCCTTCTCTTCTCCAGGATGAACAACCTCAACTCTCTCAGCCTTTCTTCACAGGAGAGATGACCCAGCCCTCTGACAATCTTCACCACTCTCCTCTGCACTCCCTCCAGCAGGTCCATGGCCTTCTTATGTTGGGGGCCCCAGAGCAGGACACAGCATTCCATGTGGGGTCTCAACATAGCAGAGCAGTGGGGGAGAATCACCTCCCTCAACCTGATGGTCACGCTGTTTTTGATGTATCCCAGGATGTGACTGGATTTCTGAGCTACAAGCACACATTGCCAGGTCACACTGAGCTTCTGGTCCACCCATAACCCCTAAGTCTTTCTCCCCAGGGTGCTCTCAATCCATTCTTTGCTCAGCCTGTATTTGTGCTTGGGATTGCTCCAACGCAAGTGCAACACCTTGCATTTGGCCTTGTTGAAATTAATGGGATTTGCAAGGGCCCACCTCTCACACCTGTCAAAGTCTTTGAGTATCTCAGCCTTCTCCAAATTCTGGGCAACCAAGTCCTAACCCTTATAAGGTCCTGTATCTATAGAAGTTTTTCTTGCTGCCCTTGAAGTATCTGGTCAGGTTTAATTTTATCAGGGCTTCAGCTTTCCTAACCTGATTCCTGGCTGCTTGGAAAATTTGTCTGTATTCCTCCCAGCCTACCTGTCCTTGTTTCCAACCTTTCTTTTTGTGACTGAATTTGTCCAGTAACTCCTTGTTCATCAGCACAGGCCTCCTGATGGTTTTGCCTGATTTCCTCCTTGTTGGGATGCATTCCCCCTGGAGGAGGTGATCCTTGAATATTAACCTGCTCTCTTGTGCCCCTCTTCCCTCCAGGGCCTCATCATGTTACTGTACAAAGCAGATCGAAGCTGGCTCTCCTGAAGTCCAGGGTAGTGAGCTAGCTGTGCACCCTCCTTGCTGCCCTAAGGACCTCAGACTACACCGCTTCATGATCACTGCAGCCAAGGCTGCTCTTGAGATTCACATTTCCCACCAGCCCCTCCTTGCTGATGTGAACAAGGTCCAACACAACAACCTCTCCTTGTTGGCTCCCCTGTCTTTGGAGAAGGAGGTTCTTACCAACGCATTCCAAGAACTTCCTAGACTGCTTATGCTTTGCTGTGCTGCCCCTCCAGCAGGTATCAGTGTGGTTGAAGTCCCCCATGAGGACCAAGGCTTGTGGATGTGAGATAGATCCTATTTGTCTATATTTGTCTCATCTGCTCAGTCTTCAGATCTGATGGGCTGTAGAAGGTCTCCACTAAAATGTCACCTGTCCCTACTCTCCTGTTAATCCTGACCCGTAAACTCTTAGTCAGCTCCTCCTCCAAGCGAAGCTCCATGCATTCCAGCTGGTCACTGACACAGAGCCTGAATCCTTCCCCTCCAACACCACAGTCAGAGGAGTCATCCCACCATGTCTCTGTGACGCCAGTAAGATCACAGCCCAGCAGGCATGCACACACAGCATTTGCAAAGGATCATTTAAACTGGGCCCTGATGAAGCCAACTTACTGGCTGTAATTCTTTTGTGCTGCTCTTCAGGTGCTCTCCTGCTGCACCTGCAATCCACCTCCAGGCTGTGGACAGTTATTGCTGTTGTTGGCATCAGACTGGTAGGAGTGGGATGAATGCAGGTTCCCCCTCCTCTAGTAACTTCAGCTTAAAGCCTTCTTCACCACAGCTCTGCAAGCCTGTAAGCAAAGATGCTCTTCCCTTACTCTGACAGATGGCTCCCATCCCTGATACAGAAGAACTGAAAGACTAGTACTGCTGAGAGCACCTTTGACTTCTCAGGGATGACTTACAAGACAGGTCTTTACTTTCTGTGTGTCTGGATTTGAATTAGCACAAGGAAATTCAAGATCTTACTCTATTCTCTAAATGTCACTTCGATCTGTAAATCGGCTCTATAAAGGTCATTCTGATACAAATCAGAATTATAGTTACTTTTCCTATTACCCTCGAATGACTTCAAGCTCTGGGAAAATAGGAAAAACATACATATCAGATGTCACAGAAACCAAAATAGTTTTCATCTACATCAGGGCAGATCACTTCTTCTCTGTTGAAGGACTGATGAGCTGACAAATCTAGGAACACTTTCTTTAACCTGCATACAGTAAGATATTTCATGACATATATAAGCCCTCTTTGTGAAATCTGTACCCATATTATTCATTTTATTCAAGAAAGCTTAACTCATGTAATGGAATATTAGAATGGCAAAGTCATCTAAGTACTTGGTATTGGTAGTGGTGCTTTTGATCTACTTCTCTCTGAAAGGACATTCACAGAAACAATTCCTGAGAATTTTGAATGGACTGTTAGCACAAATATAATTTCATAAATGTCCTGGTTTTGGCAAGGGACAAGGTTAATTTTTTGCAGTAGCTGTGAGGGGGTGGAGCCTTGCACCATATGGGCATGGCCAAGACCTCAGTGTTATTTGGTACCATCCCATGTCATCGCTGGGATGAGGAAAGGAACTTTCTCTGGCTTCCTGGAAGAAAGGATGCTCCTTTCTGGTTGAGGAAAATCGTAGTGGGTGTGTCTGTCCACCACTGCTTTTCATTGTCCTGGGCTTGGTGAACATTTTGCATTTAAATAATCCTCTCTTTTATTATTAGTATGGTGCTAATAGTATGTTATGTTAGTATGTTAGTATATTAGTATGGTGCTAATAGTATTAGTATGTTACTATTTGTGTTCTTATATCATGGCTGCTTCCCATAAATTGTTCTTATCTCAACCCATGATCTTTGTGTCTTGTGTCTCTGACTGGAGGGGGAGGGCAGCAGCTCACAGGGTTTTTTTAATGGAATACTAAACTAGGGAATTGCATTCCTAAACCAAGGCAATAAAGTAGCTCTGTTCACTTCAGTACAGAAAGTGTGACTCCAAGATGGTTGAAACATTCAACAACATTTCAACAGTCAAATGGACAAGGACTCCTGACTGAAGTGCACGAAGGTTGTTTTGCTTTTTTTAAAGTTCCATTCTATAAATTAGAGCTTTGAAGGAAAAAAAACCCAAGAAAATGTAAGTAAAGGTTATATTTAACTTCAGATTATGAAGTATTTTGCACCTTTTCATTTGAGGTTGGAGATCCCTCAAGTGAAATAGTACAAAAGAGCTTGGAAAGAAATTTCCCTTTGCTGACTTATTTGGAAAAGTAAAAATGAGAGCATAGTTTATGGCTTCTCTCATAGTTTTTGGAACTGGCAACATCTTCCAGATGTCTCAGTGCACTGAATATTCCTTAGAATAGGGAAACAGATTCTCTTTCACAATTTGCTTCCACTTTAAAATTACCTGGTTCCTTACATTTATTTTGCAGTTGATGTAAATGAAACTGCCATTTGGAATAATGTTCAAAGGCTGTCTTGACATGACTCAAGAGTATGATATGGATCTAGCTCTTCTCAGGATCCAAAGTTGACATTTAATTAGCAACTGTGCTGTCAATGAGAGACGGAACTTTTGGCCTGCCAATGCCTTGGACACAAACATGGTGTGGTAAACTAAACTAGATTTTTTTTAAATGCAAAATTTTTAGAGCAGGTTTCACAGTAAGTTGACTAAATTGTATGTTTTGGTATCAAATTTCAAGGCCAAAGAGCTTCTCAGAGGTATCTGGCAAACTTTTTTTACCCAAACACTTAAAATAAAGATCTTCTGGCTTTGTTTGAGAGATTTTGATGACAAAACATTTTTAAGAAAGCCTTCGACTTCTACCATCTGATATGTGAGCAGGAGTTGAAGTTTAGTAACTGTGTTCAGTGACTGTTACTGAGACTTCCAGATATTTTCACTGTGGAATATTTTCTCCTCAGTGTCAGGGTTTTACCTACCTCTTTCTCCTTTGAATACATTCTTTTTTATCTCTTAAGTGGCAAAATTGTGCTCTGCATTTCCCTTAAAAAAAGTCCCCACCTCAAACAATTTACAAACTGCATAGTATGTCACACATCAGGATGAAATGGATAGCAGCAAAAGTCTTTCCACAAACTAAAAGGCAGTGTCTTAGAAGGGTCACCACTGCACCAAAGAATAGCCTGAACATGACTGGCTCTCTTGGCTACTTATTCAAGATTTATTCCATCTATAGAAAAACAGAGCATAGTTCAAGAGACATGAGAGGAATTTAATGCCTTTCCTTCTTACTGAGGATTCTAGCCTAAAGAAGGCAGTCTTCAGGACTGTCAGGAGAGGCAAGTAAGAAGAGTGAACAGCAATTACAAATCTCTCTGAGGAGCTCTCTCTTGGTTATCATTGATGCTTTATAACCAAAAGCTGGCAGTTTCAACAGGCACAAACCAGGATGCTATTCCTTCAATTAAAGCAAGATCTTTCAGGGCATTCTTCCACGGGAGATGAAGACCAAAGGGAAAAAACCAACCCTTTAGAAAGAAACTTAAAAGGGAGGGAAGAAAATGTGTGCCCCTATTGCATCTATACTATGAGGCAACTCTGGACAAGATTGAGAGCTGTCAATCATGAGAATAGAGATTGCAGCATGGAACATGGTACAACAGGCAGAACAGATTCTGAAAACAACACACAACATGGCAACAAGCTGTTGGCAGGGCCAATATCAGGTTGCTTATTTCTAATTGCCTGGCAAACTCTAAGCAATAACCTAATGCTTTTTCTAAATCTGTAATTTAAACAACACTTTATTGTCCCCGATGTTCAATGACATGAACATAATGCAAAGACTTCTACTTCTCAATATTTTAACACAATATTTTAATATTTATTCCTCAAAGAAATGGAAGTTCCTGGTCATTGGTCCATAAACATAAAATGCAGCAGCCATTGAGGGGCTGTGAGCCATGCAGCACCAGCAAAGTTTTTTTGTGCTACCACATGCAAAACACTCTGGGCCCACTCTGAGAAGAAGCTGGCAAATTTAATTGAGTGTGCAAATGCACCAATTGTCCTAAATCAACTGCAAAATGACATGAACAGTATCAATAAGCAGGTATTATATACAGGAGCTCCAGCACTTTGGAGATTTACATGGTAATATCTGAGTTCACCAGCTTTGAGAATGCTGTTTGAGTTTTAAGTGCTACATTTCCACTCAAATGGAAGAGCTGAAAATGGACAGAATTCCTAATCAGCTGGGAGCACTCAATAAACTGGTATGCATAAAACCTATCCTGTATGAACTCAAATACCTCCCTTAGGACAGTATCTCCATTAAATGGATATTCAGTGTGAAATTATTTCCTGCACTTAAGATGAGGCCTCTCTTCTAGAGCTGATTTTATAATTTACCTTAGGCAATCATTGTGCTCAGTGCAGAAGTAGTTCAAGAGTCAGAGTTCTGTATCTCTTTCCTCCAACTGTGTGTCCTATCAGTGGGATGCAAAGCTCTGACCTCCTTGCCTACTTTCCTTTGGCCTCTAAAAGCTTTGCTTTCCTGACCACAGAGTGACTCAGGACAGCACTTTTCCTGGAAAAGCCAAGAGCATGGCAATAAGTGCATTCTCCTGGGATGGGATAACAGTAGGTTTTCAACTTCCTACTGCTGAAAAGGACCTAAACCCCACATCTCCCACTTTGTGGACAAGCAATTTAGATTACTATGTAATTACTCATGAGAAGCCTTCTTCTATCACCAGCTAGGACAGTTCAGGAGAGTTCACAGAATGGTGCAGAAACCAAAATCTGAGATGCTTATGCCACTATCAGCACCTAATTAAGTAACTTGGATTTCCCTGAATTCTCTCTTGAACTTAGGCTCCTAAATTCTAGAGCAGTCATGCAAGAGGCGAAATGGCTTGCTGAATGCTCACTATACCCACATGTCCATCGGGACTCCTTTATTAAGGCAGAACTCAAAAAGATCATGCATATAATCTCACCGAGTGGCTCAGCAGTAATAGTGGCTAGAAAAAAGCTGGAGACTAAAGAAATGCCCTGTAAACAACTCATTAATTCAGATCTACAGGAAGAGCTCAGTTCCCCTCTATTCATGCCTATATATTATCCTATAATCACAAATTTTCACTGAGAAGACCGTTTGCTAGAAGCCCAGAGAGAAGCAATTGCACATACTTGACATGCAAGTGCTATGTACCTTAGCCATGAGTGTTGTTCCAAAGCCACCTTGATAATTGTTAGCTGAGGGTACTCCTTCCATCACTCCAGGAACAGGGTTGTATGTATCGCTTGACCAACAGCGACCTGAACTCATATTTAGGATTTTGGCCAGCAGCTTTGGGTCAAGGCCTAATCTGTCAAAGGTCAAAGAAGAGAAGTGTTAATGTCAAAACGCACAAGACATG
The DNA here is from genome assembly GCF_017590055.1 of Onychostruthus taczanowskii. Classification (NCBI taxonomy): domain Eukaryota; kingdom Metazoa; phylum Chordata; class Aves; order Passeriformes; family Passeridae; genus Onychostruthus; species Onychostruthus taczanowskii. Next base: position 2,135,277 of record NW_024501015.1, read on the forward strand.
GGTGACTTGTTTTATATCTTAGGACCCTACCATCATTCCTCTCCCTTTATTATAAGTCATGAAAAATGACAGACTATTGATATTGGGGGTAGGGATGCTGTATCTTAAATTAAAGAGCATCAATCCGCCCTTTAAGCAGTAGGTTTTCAAAGCTTTTTTCCTTTTGCACTACGCAAATCCTCTTCACCTAGCAATTTTGACAGTGCAAGCAAATTAAAGATCCTTTGAGAACAATAGTTACCTTGTATTTCAATTACTGAAAGGCATTTTCTGTTCTGCTACCTACTAGGTCACATACTTGTTCTTCATATAAACAGTATTCTCTGAACGAAGCCAAAAATTCACAAGCAAGTGTGGCATCATGGAAATGGTTGTGCAATGTGTTTATATGTGAACACTAGTGCATTTCTAAAGTAAACAAGATAACACAATTGATTCTGCTCTAATAATGTGAATAAAAATGCTGCACTTATAAAAAAAACTTTACCGTCATATACAGCTGTGCATTCTTGTCTTTGCTATTATTAAATCTTCATTATATGCTCCTGCTTATGAGGCAAGTCTGCATTTCACTGTGACATATGTTATCTATTTGCAAACATATATTATAGTTCTGGGTCAGCTGCTGATAAGGTTACTGATCCCGATAAAACAAAGCTTGTCCAAGTAGAAACGTCATTTGTTCTACCATGGAGATGATGGCATAAACTGCTGCTCAGTGCAGACCCTGAAAATTCTTCAATATTATACAAAATTAACCCTCTTATGAATTCACATTTATGCCGATAATAAGTTGCAGTGTAATTTTACATCAATTGCATTAATATCAAGGACAAGCAGCAGCAGTTTATCTGGCAGTGTACAAATGTTCAGCTACATACAGGACAAAAGAGAAAGCAAGGGAACTATCTCCAGTAACAATTCAAGATAAGGAAAGGACACTTTAAAATGGATATATCACAACCTTATACAAAGTTTATTTAAATAGATTTCAATGTTTTTTATGTTAGTTCTCACATCACAGACTTCTGCAGATCCCCATAGCCTAACAGGGCTTCCAGGCACTGTAGCACTCAAAGTTTTTTGTAGATGAGAAAAGCTCTTTACCAGTCGAACAGTTGATAAAATGCATGTCTATCTATTCCAGTAGGCATTCTGGATTTGAAAAACTACATTTTAGTCAACCTACAGCATGGCTCCTACTCCCATAGTGGCACTGTGTCCTGCAAGTCTGCCTTTCTAATGCTAAGCAAGATAATTTTCTGTATTTCAGATAGCTTTTTAGCAGAACTGCTGGGCACTCTTATGAATGATTTGCTGCAGCAGGCCCTGGAATTCAATGGAAAGTCTCCGCTGGCCTAAATGGGATCCAGCTTTATGCTCTTCCCCATTTTTTCCCAAACCTCTGATTCAACTGAATGCTCACAATGATCATTTATTTAAAAATACAAACTGTATTTTCCAGCACCAGTATGTTTTCACAGTATTTTATTGTGCATAAAAGTGTGCATAGTGCATCAAAGTCCTCACCATAAAAGTCTTCATCAAGAGCCACTCCAAATAATGGCTTTAATTGTTGTAATCAAAAAAAACCACACTGGGAGCATTCAAAGCCTGAGCTTTTAAATACACAGAGGTTGTTTTTTTCCCCCTCAAACAAATCTCTTGACTCGTGTGTTTCCTTATCATTGTTACATCCAGATCAGTATTTTTACCAATGTAGTGCCTGCTTGTGCCATATCCAACTGCATGGAGTGGCCTGCAATTACAGCTGTGAGTATACTGCAGGACACTGGGCTTATTATTTCAAAACACATAACCCTCCCAAAGGATGCTCTTTTTACAGTGTTCCAACCACCTCTCTGTGAAAGTGTACTTTAAAAGATATGCATGTATTATACAGATATGTAAAATACTGTCTTGCACTAGATCTGACATATTTTTGCTCTGGGAAAAGAAAAAGGAAGATAGTGTCAGTTTGTATCCCTGCTTCTTCAAAATTCATAGCTCTTAAACACCATGCAGCTTCTCTTCAGGAGACCTGAACCTATTTTTTTTTCTCCTTTGCAGCAAGTGTATCATTAATAAGAGCAAGTTAGAAGTGCTTTGCATTTCATCTTTCTGAAGATTCATCCACTGGTGCATATATAACTGACAGTTAAAATTAGACATATATTAAAATCAGTTACTGAAGAAGTCCTCTGTCTTCCACTGCGCCCAAAGCTTGTAATGGTCTGAAACCAGCCAGAATATACAGTAATTGTCATTCAGCAAGAGTCTATCCTAGAAAGTCATGCTTCAGTGGAGAAGACTGAGTTTCCATTTGAAATCAACAAATTAATCCAAGACAGGTATCTGAAAGGGCAAGTTTAATAGGAAGCAGCTACTGGGCTCTCAACCATGATAAAATGTTATTGCTGTTTCCCTGTAAATTGGCTGGGAACATACGATACTCTCTGCATAAGAGCTCCATTGCTGTTCAGGAGATATACTGCTCAAGCTATCAAAATGATGACAGTCTGCCAGTCCCCATAACAACTTGCTATTGGACATGGCAAGCGCTTGTGCATGTGTGTGTGAATTTACAATTACCAAAATGCTCTTCTCCCTTATAAGCAGAAAAGAAGCTCATGTATTAACTGTACTTATAATAGAACAAAAACAATTTCTCCCTCAAATCAATGCTTCTTCAATAACATTCCTAATGAAGTGAACAGCAGAAACTAAGCAATAGATGCACATACTAAAAAAAAAAAAGTTCAAAATAGGATCCCTTCACACCACAGCTCAAAACTCAAGTTTTGCTGAGCTCTAATAAAGCTTCAGCCTGAATTTTTCACACACTCCTCTGAAAGCTCCGTCTGAAACAGATACAGAAATTAAAATAGTGTCTCACAAGAAAGATACATCCAGGTCTCATTCTAAGGTGTAACAATTGAAGTGGCTGAACTCTTTTCCCATCTCAAGGTGCTTTGGGTAAACACTGAATTAAGGATGTAAATATTCAAGCAGAACCTTACAGCCCGTCTACCACAGTTAAAAATTACTTTGCCATTGGTGTTTTAAACAAGGTAAGTGGTCTCCAGCATCATTACTAACCTTCATGAGACTTAGCTATAGTCCCACGCCAAAGACAGCAGGAACCACACCCTGGAGTGCTTGTTCAAGATACTCTTTCTAAACTTTGCAGTGGGGATGTGTCCAGGACTAATTATTCCTCAGCCTGTTGGACATGCTCCTCTCGACTGTCAGCTCTCATTTCTGCTCATTTCTTACATCCATAGCTCAGGGGTGCTCACAGAAACCAGATCTAGAGACTGAGACTACATTTAACTTAGCATGAGAAGAAAAATTCTTTTACTGTCTTGTCACTTTATTTATCTAAAAAAAACCCAGGTGGGCACAAATCAATGGAGTAAAATTGCTTAGGAAGGAGCTGTATTTGCGGTTTTTGGTATAAATTTGGGTGGCACTGCAGTCCCTCCTCATAGATATGATTTTCTCTGCTATTGGATGTACAAACGGATTTTGCAGTGAAGTTATTGCCATAGAGCCCTTACTGCTCTCCTGGTCCCTTATATCCCAACCACATTAGGGAACCTTGAGCTGTCTTGTGTCACCACATAAGCCCTTCCTTGAGTCTTTGCAGGCAGTTTCTGAAGGGACCGCAAACTGTCTGTCAGGCAGCAACTTCCATCTGACCTAAACACAAACCAGGTATCAGCAATATTTCATTTCCGAGCTTTATTTTGCTAGTATTAGAAATTGTTTTACTGGAGCCCAGGGCTCAGCAGAACAAAGTTTCTGGCACTGAGATGATCAGCAAAATGAAAAATATTTTCTGACTGTGGACAGTATCCCTTCATGTTTGTACTTCTTATTTGTGCAGTTTACATCTAGTCTGTGTCACTTTGACACAGTAAGTCAGTACTTTGCAATATGCACACTACTTGTAAAACTGTACAGCAAAATGTGCTCAAGATTTTTCAACTGACAAGATGCACTAACATGCTAGAAAGAAAATATAAATGACAATGTAAATTCATTTCCGCAACATCTGCCACACCTTTTAACTTTTACTATAACATTCATAAATCATCAGGAAAGTAATGGAAAAACTGAACATAACAAGCATTTCATTCATTTAATCCAGAACTATGGATGGGAATATTTTTAAAAAGTATTTATGCAATTTAATCCAAATAACCTCCAGAGAAAATGGACATCTTCATTAGTAAATAAAGATGATGTTTGAGTAAAGCAAGTGAAATATAAATGCAAAATTGCATAGCAATATGGCCTATTTTTCTGGGAGTTTTTTGAGGAATTCTTGTTCATTAATGTCAGTTTTCTTTCCTCCTCACCATATTTTATTTGCTACTTATGTCGAAGTTTGGAAAAATTCTATAATTTCAAATATAAAATAAAGCAATAATTTAAAAATACTAAATTACTAGAATAGTCACTCTAACTACTTCAGAAAATTAAAATTTAGACTGTATGGTTTACAAAAACATTAAAGAAGAAGTGGCTTATTAATAGAATTAATATCACACTGCTTTGAAGACTTAAGTTTAGAGTATATATTGGTTTATGGAAGGTGTTGTAATATGATCTTGTAGCTACATCTAGTTCTGACAGTAGTACTTTGAATAATTAATTATTCAAAGTCCCTAGGACTCAATGTAAATGACACAGCAGATATATACAATGTGTGACATAAAGACATTTTATATTCTATATGAAAGTTAAGAACACACCTAAGTTCCAAAATTCCTACTCTAAATTTTTAAGATTTTCAGTATCCTTTACCATTATGAAGTCAAAGTCTGACTTTCTTCACCAGATATGCATCAATCTAATAAATCAAGTTCATCTTCCTACTCTCTTCAGAGCAGCCAACCACACTATCCTTTGAGCTTTAGAGTAGAAAAAACTTCCTAAAATTATTAATAGAGCAAAACTTCTAATAATTAGAATGACAACTGTAAATTTCTATATTAGAAATTTTTCCACACTCCAAGTGGAAAGCACTTATTCTAGTTATAAGCAGAAGTCATCTTCTCAAGATCTAAATCACAGTAAATTAAAATCAATGCAAGGATTCTAAATTACTTCTTAAATAACCATCTCTGTTTTAAACTTAATTCAGTTTTTGACTAAATGAGATTCTGCTATTTCTATACTTTGGTTTAAAATCAGCAGGTTTCATCTACAATAAATATAGTTCCCTCTTGATAACCTTAATTGTAGGGTAGGGAGGCTTATATATTGTTACTTTCACATTGGATTTTTGGTCACAAATGATGAATAGAGATTCAGCCAAAATTTAAACTGGAAAAGGAAAAAATTCTAAACATCTTCAAGCTACAGACTGCAGACATCAAGTTGCTCTTCACAGGGCTTACACGCCCCAGAATACCCCTCTTCCAATTGATTTTATTTTAGCCATTCCTACAAATGTAGATAAAACTGTAACAAAAAATTAGTTGCATGTGCCTTAGTGAATCATGACTTAAAGCAGAACACAATGCAAGCTTTCTGGATAACACTAGATTTAAAAAGTTGTAAACAATGTTACTGGTTTTATTATGGCTTGATGCAGACATGCTTCAGTATATTACAGACTCTCAATTTTAAAATGTAAATGGTACAGGATATTGATAAACCAATTAGCACTGATGCAAAGCAAATTCCTCTTTTATCTCAATTACAACATGACAACTTAATAGGTCAAGACAGTCTAACATCTGAGACAAGGGCAATTCAATAAAACAACTGCATCTTGATATGGTAATTAAGAGGAAATGTGAATCCATTACATTGTCTTGTGTATGTGCGCATACGTAGGTGTTTTTTTAAATTTATGTAAGCATTTGATGCCCTCTTGCTGTTTTTACAGTGTACCAAATCCACATGAGCACAGTTGAGCCCAGTTGATAAGTACCTACAGTATCTGTAGTTTTAGCTAGCAAATTTTAAGGATGCAACTGTGCAGATAAATAATTCATGAAAATCCCCTGAAAGATACACAATTGCAAGATAATGTTTTCAAACACAGGACTTCTCTGTCTATAAATTTGCAAATTATTTTGATCTTTGGCTACAAGAATTTATCAAAGGTTCAAATACCTTGATCTTGAAGGTGTACTTGCACGCACTCAATAAATAAAACAAAATTACAAAGACCACAGCAAAATAAATACATCACAATTAGAAAACAAAAATAATTTTGCTCAAATATGACGTCACTGAAAAGTCAGATGTAGCACATCCTAGAAAAGAAATGGTAGCCAGTACTGGCAAGAGAGTAGTGGAGTATACTGCAGCTTTTTGACAAACTAGGAGTTTTGGCAAATAGGACAAAGTGCTCTCATAAAGTCAAAAAAAGGTAGATGTTCTGTTTTATGCTTTCATCTTAATTTGATATACACACTGTAGTAGAAGTTTCACTTTCCAATAGACCTTGGAACAATTTAAGAAATAAGCAAAGCCAATGAGAGCCATATGTGAGTAAAATATTCTGAACAGACTGTACATTAGCTTAGAATACAAACAAAAACTTACCTCTATATTAGCTCTGGCTGTTTATAGTGAAAGACAAACATTATTGTACACTACACTACAGCAGAACAAATAAATTCTTAACTTCAGATGTAGAATGTAACAACCAATGCAGCCAATACAAGAGAATATTCCCATGCTGAAAACACCTCCTTTAGCTAAATAAATAATCCCTTTAGCCTGTTCATGGCTTTGTAAGACAACTTCTGGCAAAAAGTTTACCTATTTCTTTTAATCATTGTCTCAGCAAAAGTCAACCATAATACATAAAAACTGTAATGGAAAAAATGTTATTGTGGTGTTCAATCCACCACAAAAAACAAACCAACCTGATTCCAAGATTCATAGCCTCAGCAGTTCCAATCATACTGATGGCCAAGAGCATGTTGTTGCAGATCTTTGCAGCCTGAAAACACGTGAAACCATCAATTAGTTTATGCATTTTTATAGAACTAACATACAGGAATCCACTAGGCCCAGGACAATATGTTCAAGTATGCTCCGGCAGCTTTTTTCTAGAGTAAACACAGATCTGTGATAGCACAAAGTTAATGACTCCTTCACAGATTAAAAAATACCTTTTTTCCTTAGTACTGCTCAGTTAGCATACATGCCATATTGGAGCTCTTTGTTCTTCAGAACACCCAGTAAATCTAAATTCAGATAAAACAAAATCAAAATGTCTCTCCCCTAAGAAGTCTAATCTCAACAAGCCAGTGTGGAGAAATACCAGTCAGAATTTCATACAAAGTTACACAACATACTGGACAAAAGTGCCACGACGTTATGTACAAACACAAGGTTAGAGACAAACAAACAAGAATGAAGATATATTATCAAGCATTTAGTTCTTGAGTAAAAGAGTAGGCACCAATAAATAAAAAGGCAGAAAAAGGAAAGACTGAGATAGCTATTAGCCCTTCAGAAAGCATTACCTGTCCGGTTCCAACCTCTCCACAGTAAACCACATTAGAACCCATGCATGTCAGCAACTCTTTGGCAGCATTAAATTCTTGTTCCACTCCACCAACCATGAAAGTAAGGTTTCCAGCTCGAGCAGCTCCAACACCTGAATCAAGATAACATTGGATTTAATAATATTATTAAAAAGCCTCAAAACTTAGGCAGTTTCTCTTACCAGTAAGGGTCTGATGATGCAAAATTAATACTTCTCTTACGATGAACCTCTCAAATTCTATGTAAAATAACCCTGCATTCCCAGTACTCAAAGGATCAGCATTGTGAAACATCTGATGGAGATAAAACCACCTTATCTTCCATGCACACTAGCAGAAAAGTCATAAGACTTGCATAAAACTGGCAGTCACTTTTTATAGTTTATACAAAGAAACAACTAACTTTTCCTGCAACTTTGCGCTCCACAAAATTCAGTGTCTGAATTACTAAATAAAATTTCTCTTTTGTCAAACTACTCTTCACATACAACCATTAACAAACTACTGCTCAAAGATAACTCTGCTTTTATCAGCCTTTCCAAACCTAGGCTAATTTTTATCAATGCTTCCTGATTTTCACATGATTGAACAGCTAAGAGACACAAGCATATAAAACCAAGTCTCCTGAATTTCTGCAGTTTATGATGTTCTTAATCTGAAGCAAAAGTCTCCTTAATCTGAGAAGCTTTAAGTTAGTTCCCACACAAACTTAATGTATTTACAATGATGCAGTTATTACATAAAGATGATGTAAAAATTATTCATATACATACACACACAAACACGCTATTCCCAGTTTTATTCCTGTAGTCTGTCCTGTCTTCAGTACAGTTCAGTAAACACACCGTAGTTCTCCAAATATACAATTCCCAAGCACAACATCGGCAAATTTTTCATGTGATATTTATTACCTTCACTCCATGAAATACTCTATTCTTTAAAAGAAGCCTAATTCTAATATGAATTACTCTTACATCCCTAACTTCCTCATCCCTGGTATTTAATGGGTATAACTGCTAGGAAAATTCGGCCTAAACTGATGAACAGATCAGCTTCCTCACTAATTTTCACTCTGGCAAGAAGCATAGCCACAATAAATTTTCTGTGCTATGCATCAAACATTGGCTGGTTAGGGTGTACAGCTGCAGATAACAACTGACTTTCAAATTATACATGCTCAATTAGGTACATTGCTCTGAAGTGCTGTTCACAGCTAAGGAAGTGGACAGTTTGGGACTTTGTTTACAACATCAAGGACAGTTGCACTGCAGCTTTTCACACTGAAGAATCTGTTGAATTTTTTTTTTTTTCAATAAAAATTTCAATTGATGCTCTCACTGTGTGCAACTGCTCTATGTGGCTATGCCTACAAATGCCCCTTTCTGTATCTGGCAAGTGTTTATTTTTCCCATCCTGACTTTCAACATCTACTATCTTTTAAGTCACTGAAGAATTTCAGACAAATTTGACAGATCAAAGTCTTAAAAAGAGTAAATACCCACCAGTTATGCAAAACTAGGCAACAGTAAAGATGCTCCCAGTGATGACCTGCTCAGCCTATATTAGAACCTAGAATCACAGGATTTCTGGGGTTGGACGTGACCTCTCAAGATCATTCAAGCCCCTGCTCAAGGAGGGCCAGCTGAGGCATGATGCCCAGGACTGTGTCCAGTCAGCCTCTGAGTGTCTCCAAGGATGGAGACTCCACAGCCTCCCTAGGTAACTTCTTCCACTCTTTGCCTACCCTCACAGTAAAAAAAGTATTTTCTTGTGCTTCAGAAGGAATTTCTTGAGTTTGGATTCGTGCCTCCTGTCCTGTCACTGGGCACTATTGAGCAGAGTGTAGCTCCCTTACTTAATTCTCCCCAACAGGTCTTTATACACATTAGTAAGATCCCCCTGCGCCTTCCCTTCATGCTAAACAGTCTCAGCTCTCTCAGTCTCTCTTCGTATGAAAGATGCTCCAGACCCTTTGCCATCTTCATGGCCCTTAGCTGGACTCACTCCAGTAAATCTGTGTCCTTATTGTGCTATTAAGTCCAGAACTGGAGCATGCAGAAGAACTCAGACCCACAGCTTTAACGAAACAATCGGTCTGTATACAGAACACCGCTGAGGTACTGAAATATATACAGCAGCGAAGATCTTCCTGACCAGGTTGAGAGATACCCAATTTTCAGCCAATCCTTGATCTCACTTGAACAACTCCTCTCCAGGCAACTCACAGGAACTGGGCAAAGAGCAAAGCCCAAACTAGCTAGCACAAACAGGTCATTGTTGTCTTTTTGGCTACCAGTTCACTATGTACATGACCGCAAAGATTGCTACATTAATAAACACAATGATTTTCATTCCATTCCTCTAGCTATTTTTATTCAAACCACATAATGGCCTTTACCACTAATCCTGTGATCTGACCTGCAGCAAATTAAGTAGACAATTTAAGTCAAAGCTTACAAACAAAATCCAGTACTATCCATCATAGGTCAATAGCCTTGTATCTAGATTACAGACTGCTAAATAGCTTCAGAGATTCATTTATTAGAGTAAAATTAATGCTGACAATAGTTTTCAGCTGGTTAATCTTCTGACAGCTGCACTCTCTCACTTGTTCAAACACATTTCAAGAAGCAAAAATAAATTAGTTAAGTAGAAAAAAAAGAGACCAATTTGTTGTATAATGGAGAAGGCTTGGAAAATTCTTGTTTTAAAAACAAAAATCTATTTACTTCATGGTAGATTTTATCATCTAGGGTCCTTGCCAACTATCTGCTATTTTATCAGAATCAAACTAGCAACGCAGCAAATTTTTAAGACTGGCAATTAAAAAAAAATTGGCATGGAGTCTAGGAGTACCAGAACTGTAACTTCAGCTAAAAATAGAAATAAAAAAAAATCATTATATAAGAAGGCACAGCCTTCTTTCACAATCACAGCTTCCATACCAACAACACAAGCCAGTTAAGTATTACCAGTTTTTAACACTAAAGAGAGCAGTGGAGATGCAGAGCAGCTAATGCAATTTAAATATGTTAACTATTATTTTTCATATTTTGATTTTTTAAAAGAAGTTTTACCACCTAAGATAATGTTTTATGTACCACTACCATGAGGGTCAAAAGTAGTTTAAAATCTAGCTGTTCTTTCTAAAATACAAAAAGTCTTTTCACATCCTTGGGGAATAGTTTTCAGAGAAACAGTATCTATGAATAGCACGCGTTAAGATTTCCTCCTCTGCTGCAAAGCAAGACTGCTGCAGTCTTATACTTGGTTTCTCTAGGGATAACCACAGCTATATGCAGAATCCTGCGAGGTCGTCACACCAGCAGATCCCACAGAGCAGATCAACTCCAAGTCTGCAGGTCACAACAGGACCAGATTTTGTCCCAGAGATATAAACTGACAGGAAGAGGATTGCAGAAAAATATAAGAGATCTAACTAGTTGAGGGGATATGCAAGAAAATGACTCTGGGAAAAAATATGGTGAGAAGTTACAGAGTAGCACCAGAGTATGGCATATCCACTTGGAGATGGGTTCCCACTTGTGTACCGGCAGGTTTTGGATGAAAATCTGCAAAACTAAGTTTTTTATCAAAAGAGGTACATAAAGAACTGCACTTCAAAGCATCCTGTCACATCTGCCTGTGCTACTAGTGGGGTAAGTTCAATCCAGGCACTTCTCATTTGATTGCCAATGGATTGCTCAGTGAACCTGCTACAGAGCAGTTCTTAAATTCAACATTTTTAGACAAAAATAGGAATGGAAACTTAGGAGCCCTCACATGACAACAGGAACTGGATGCAGCTACCCTGGAACAGTCTGAAGATGACCTCAAGTTTTAGCATCCAGGCCAAGCAGCCTCGTTTGACAGACATGCTGCCCTTCCACATTCACTTTCCTGTGCTTATTTAAACAGTATTTCATGTTGCTGCAAAAAGCCTTGAAATTTGCCACTGATGTTTCCAGTTCCCAAAAAAAGCCCAAAAAGGTCTTAGCTCTATAGCTACATCATTAAAACCCTTAGTTTCTATCAGTTTGCTTATTATTAAGAACATAATTTGCTAGAAAAGAGATGTTAATGTAAAGGTGTTGTATGAAAGTATCTGCTTTTGGTTTCAGCGTTATTACATTTCTGTAAGAACAGAGGGCAGATGAGTTAAAAAGAAGTGCTATTGTAAGGCTATGCATTACAGCACCATCACAGTGGCAATGCTGAAAACAGCAACACTGCTGGAAAGACAATGCACTCAAGCATGTCCCTGTGCCAACATATTTAAACCACTGTTGCGCTGCACCTGCAGATAAAAAAATTCATTGCTGACAAAGTTGAGACCGAAATGATACGAGCTGAGCTGTTTCAGAGTCTCTGAAGGACAAGTAAGAGATGAAGGCTGTAATATCAAGAAGCTTCAGCAAAAACTCATCTATTTTGTTGTTTGTCTACTCAACATTTAGCTGCAATTTTAACAACTAATTTTGGGATCTAAACAAAATAAAAAAAAAGCAAACAAGAAGAACATTGCTAGAGTTTTAATCCTCTGTCTTGTTTTACGATGTTGCACCTTCAAGCACAGGAGTTGAGGCTTTTTTGCCTGTTCCACTTTGGGAAGTGCAAGGGAACACTGGTCTTTTATTCTGATTCTTTTTTTTAAAATGCAGTTTAAGTGACTGTAGCTGCCTCAGACAAGCAGGTTCTTGTCATGTTTGCTCTCTTTCACATAGGCTGAGCTTGAGAGGCTGCATCTGTGTACCTTGTGTGAGTGTGTATTTTTAAGGACTAAGCAGATTTTTTTAAGTACCTGCCAGCTCACACGAAATACTTTGTCTTTGCAACTCACAAAAAGTTACTAAGGTACACAAGGAAAGATTAACTGCAAAGGTTACTATTGTTTTGCTACATATATAAACTAAAACCAATTAAAAGGCATGTAAAGGCAAAATCAGCTATAAATCCCTGCTGGAAATAAAAGAATATTTAAAACTATACTATAAAATTTAAAATAACCATGAAGAGACTTGTTATTTTATATAAGTGGGGTATCAATGTTTTTTACCTGCTTCTTAGACAAAGTCTGCCATCATCAATCTATTTGCAGGAAACAAGTAAATGGAACAGACCCAGAAAAAAACCCACAGCACACTGCCACTCCAAGGGCTTGTGTTTCTCCCCATTATAAAAATCAGCATCAAAGCTAGACCTATGAAGCTATTCTGCTGCCTTATAACTAAAACACAGTAAATCACTTAATTTGCTCAAAAGAACTTAAATGTTGTAACCAGTCTGCCATCAGCAGAGATAAAGAAGAGGACCGATGGGACCGGGCTGCAATGTGAGCCGTCTTTAAAATGCAATTGTTCTAATCATTTTCTACAGATGCAGCCTCACAAGGGGCTGCTGTCACAGGGACCATTTACGACTTGTTATGGTGTCTCTATTGTTTACCAGCGACATTCGCTAAAAAGGCGACAGCTGGGACAGAAAGCTGCTCCTCAACGAACAATATAATCCCGTGAAAGTAATCAACAAATTTAAGGGTGTTAATTAACTTTACACTTTATCATGTTCAATTAGTTGTCCTTTCTCGAAAAGATTGCCGTGCACAATCGGTTTAGAGCGTGCCATGTTTGATTTGTAAGTGATCACTGTTTCTGTTTCGAAGTCCATGTCAGATGTTCTCTTGGGTTTTGGTGACACAGATGAATGGCTCTGCACATGTTAGGGGGTGATCTGGTTTAACATAAACCAGCATAACATAACCCCTTGTTAACGTATTGCTGGCCTTTCCAAGCAGGCACAGAAACGCCCGTGCCCGCGGATGCACACAAACGTGCACAAAACCCTTGCGGCAGCACGACAGTCAACGAGTCCAAGTTTCGTTTTTGCTGAAACACAAAGACACAAATAAATGGGCAATTTTTCATCATTATATCTCAAAGCAAGACTTGTCTTTTAGGGGCACGCTTGGGATCATTTCTTCCCAGCAAGATCCCTAGTTCTGCTGCATTATGCACTAATGCACAAGTGCCTCCGCACATTTTACATAATGCACGCTGCCTTTTCTAATGGCAGCTGAGCAAATGCTGGGTAGATGGACTAGGTCCTTCTGTATATAAAATTCTGTGGTTTGTACTGCCTTTATAATGCTGTGAATTCTAGAAGAAAGTTGAATTAATCTATTATTAAAATCTGCCATTTTCCCTTTAAGGTACCATTCCTACTTGCTAACGGGACAAGGCTAAGCTCATGATGAAGCGACAATGTACTTGGAAGTGCCCCTTAATGAAAGTCATTGCTGTTTCCCTCTTCTGACAAATAGAGCATTGCATCACCATACCTCATAAGCTAGTGATTTTTGAGCCAAAATGGAAATGGTGGTTCAGGTCAGTGATTTCAAGATTTATACAACAAGCACTCAAATATTAATCCAGACAAAAGCATGCTTAAGGAAGTAGAAACATCTCTTTTACAGCATAATCAAATTATACAATTTGTGAGATTATGGCTGTACAGAGAAAAAAAAACCTAGTGGATTTTTATTCTGCAGCAACAGGCAAATTAAATTCACATGATCATCATTACTTAAGCAGTTACATTGTACATAAAACAAACTGCAAAAAACCCACCCACAAAACAAAACAAAATGAAAATGCAAAGAAAGCTCAATGGAAAAGTTGTTAACTCTGAAAGCTAATAATGGACTAGGTTAAATATTTAAGAGGAAATTATAGACTATATTAGAAATAGCTGAAACCACAAAACAAAGCAGTATAAAACATTAGTTTTCTGCTAGGAAGAAGATCTGCAGGGAAAAGGGAAGCGGTCGATAGATCCTTAAATTGGAAGCAATAGCTGTTCTTCTATCCCAAGTTGGCAGCTGCTACATTTGCAGACCTAGTTCATTATTTACCCATAATGACCATCAAGCTCCAGTCAAAGTCAGATCACAACAACTGTCAGCAGCTCTTTTAATTAGCCTTGTTTGAATTCAGATAAATATCACAATGGCCCAGCTTCTGCTGAAAAAGCAACAAGAAGATTGCAACGAATAAGCTATAAGCTGCCCTGACTTCCTAACAAACAGTATTGGGAAAGAGTCCAGAGAACCAAAGTTGTTTTTTTTGGTTTTTTCTTTTTTTTTTTTAAATTAAGGAAGAGATGGTGATGTGCACATTATTATATTTCCCTCACATGATATTCATATTACTACTTACAATTCCTGTTTATAAGCAAATTTGTGCATCTCAAATGCCAACTCAAAACACTACTCCACAATCTGAAAGGTAAACTTGAAGAGATGGTTTACAGGTATTAATTAAATTTCTAACCTCTGTGAAATCATATGTTTTGAAAAACTGAATCAGAATTAAGGAATGCACATATTAACAGGATTATCCTCTCTCCTAATTTATCTCCTTCTGTTTGTTTATCCTCAGGGAACATAATCTTCTGTTGCATCAAGCCACTCTCATTCTCCCTGTGTCAGCAGCAGAATAATAATTCCCTCCTCCTCCTCCTCCACCCCCTCTCCCACAAGCACTGGCAAGAATGAAGACGAGTGGATCAGACTGTGTGCATCAGCATTAATGCTCCATGCAGCTATTTTCCTAGCAGTAGTAGACACTGAAAGAAAGATGCAAGAGAGGTGAGCAATATGCTACCTGTTCTGGGCAGCCCAGCATGAGAGGGCGTAATTAAACAGATTTTGCCTCCCAGAATAATATGAAGGTAGAAGATGCAGGCAGAGACTGCTCTAAGAGCTTTTCTTCAGCATTCCACTTGCTGTCACAGCTGAGTCCCAATTCTGCTAGGTGCTGTCTAAAGACAAAGCCAGTTCCAAACTTTCCAGTCCTACATGCCAATATGAGAAGTGCTGCTGTACGTGCAAGTAAGTTTGGAGGCTTCAAAGAAAACATATGTAGGGATTTATATGAATCGTAAGGATACATGCATATAAACAATAGGTACATATATTTGTTACAGTAGAAGAGGATATCCCTTTTGGGAACAAAAAAAATAAATGTAAACATAATCAGAAATGGAAGGTACAAAGTAGTGGAAGAGGAAGAACAAACAACTGATTAAACAAAAGCAGCAAAATGATCATGAGGTGCTTAATGTTTTTAAAAGAAGGCCTGAGTAGATTTGTATAGGGATTTATACTTGAACTTGGCCATGGATGGTGGAATAAAGATCTTCAATTTGTTTTAGATGTATTACGGAATGATGCCAAAACACAGAAAAGAATATGCCCTCTCAATAAATCATGCAAAAACTAGAAGCTCTTGTTGAGGCAGTTTAATATGAGGGGGATGCACGAGG
Organism: Onychostruthus taczanowskii; assembly: GCF_017590055.1. Classification (NCBI taxonomy): domain Eukaryota; kingdom Metazoa; phylum Chordata; class Aves; order Passeriformes; family Passeridae; genus Onychostruthus; species Onychostruthus taczanowskii. The sequence goes on from NW_024501015.1 coordinate 2,151,119, forward strand.
AAAATTTTACGAGATGGTATTAAGTAGCAACTGATGCCTCCAAGGGATCAGCCAAAGAAAATAAGTTGCAAAAGGCAAAATGCACACAAAAGATACTTCAACTTTTTCAACAGAAATACAAGCTGAAAGGCCTGATGAAATTGTTCTGTCTGCAGCATTTTGTAAAAAGCACTACATTTAGTTCTAGTCATTGTAATGTCAAAGAGAAATATCAAAGCACCTGAAAAGTTAGCAAGTAAAAAGGTTAACAGCAGTGCAATAAGAAAGGAAATACAGTATGATTGATCAACTTATCTACTTATTTTTACCCAAAATATTGTATTAAAAACATTAAGAAACAGCAGTTCATGACAGGCATCTTTCCCATTCTCCACCTTTGACCCATACTCCACCACAAAATCATAGACAACACAAACATCCTTTTGGTGTTGCTGGAGTACCAGATTTAGCTACTCCTTTACTCATCATTAATATTTAGATACCTGGTCTAAATCTTACCTCCAGACCTACACAGAAATATGAAAACAACAACAGCTGCATGCATCTACAGTTGTGGACAGCAAAACTACGTGCACAGAGCTCAGCACAGTTCAAAACAAGTACCTAATTTTTTATCTGAACATTAGCAAGAAGGCTGGACAGCTAGGGATGAACAGAAGCAATACATTCCACATATACAAGATCCCAAAATTTCAAAGCCGATTTCAAACAGTCCAACTGTAAAGCACCTGACATTGAGCTGTCTGATTAACTGTTGCTGGGTTCTGATCAAGCACAGCATCAAATACATGTGAAATATTGAATACGAAAGAAACAAAGAAAATAGTCCTTCTTCAAAGAAAAGAAATCTCGCCCAGCACTATTGCTTGAAATTCTGGTCCTTTAGGAGAAGTTCAAAATTAAACATGAACATGCATGCAGTTCCTCCACTATGCGGGGCACTGTTAACCCTCCACACAACTAAAATTCAGTAGACTAATCTTGACCAATGAGGCTTCAAGTCCTAGAAATAAAAGTTTATCCCACTCACATACTGCAAAATCAAGAATAATTTTTGTCGAGTGTTAGAAAGAGGGAAGAGCTGCATTTCCAGTATCATCATAATCTCGCCTTCTTGAAAAGCTTCTACTCTATGCAGAAGATCAGCAACGAGAAAACAGACTTTTGTGTGGCTGTAGAAGAAAAAACTCAAAGGGATGGACATTTATGATGCTCTCTTTGAAAAAAAGAAGGCAAAATCCCAGAAAAGCGATTCTTATATTATTACAGTTAGTTGTTCTAACTCAAGTTCACAGACAACACCAAAATGCCTCCAGAAGCTTAATGTTTGCATGGAATAACCAAAAGCCACAAAGAGATCCAGCAATCCACCTTGTAATCACAGCTTTTCATCTCATCCATTTTGACTGAACAACATACATGCAAATGCATGACCAGCAAAACCAGATGTGTGACCAGTCTTGCTGAGCTCTTTAAATCACAGGAAGCAGTCAGCTGTATGTCACCAGGTTTGCAGATTTTGCTACTTGGGACTTGAATGTCTCTGGAAAGTACAAAATACTTGCACATTGTACTTTAACTCCACAGCAAAATGCAACTATGTCTACATAGTTCTGTGGAATAGATACATAAAAGATGAAGAAATCCCTTCATTATAACAGAAAAACAAGAACCTTCAAGAAAAAATAAACCAGGGATATTTAATATTATTGCCAGTTTCTCCAGTATTAGTACAACTCTAACAAGATATCAATCCTCTTTTACAAACACAAAATACTTGAAACACTTCAGTACTTTATGATTTTATCATATTACCTTCCTATAGGCCCCTAAAACCAACAAAACATGGCATATTTTTTTTTTCTGAATAATGAAGGCATTAAGCACATCACTAAAAAAAGAAAAATATAGTCACACTGAAATATGCATGTAAACTGCATTATTCAACAGGTATGGGTTCAAATATTCTTAATAAAAGGTCTGCTTCTTAAAAAGCCAGCTGTAGAAGTAGGTAAATTTCTATTGATGCGTTCATTAGTCCTTTCATGTCATATAAGAAAATCAAGACAATAAACACACAAAAATGAAACAAAAAGCATTTAAATGGGGTGGATAACATAGCATATATGTTCTTAAGAATTTCTTGTTTATCTTAAAAAAGCTGAAGATGTAGCAATGCCATATGCCAATCCCAATCAATAGGGGCATATTTACAATCAAAACATTTTAGAAAGTACCTAGTATTTAACAGCAGGAATCTAACAAAATTTAAAAAAAAATAGAAATGTATAGCCAGAAAGTAGTGTCAGACAGGTAATTTAAAAATAAATGAAGTATTTCCTCCTGGAGGGTTGCTCAGCTGAAAGTTTTAATTTTACCTGTTTTGGGTACAGTCTATGAGAGGACAACTGACAGAGGTTTACCAAATGAAACTGGAAAGAAATGCATAAATAATAGTAGTGAGAATTGCATTGAACATTTTTGAATGAACTTTTGAACTCTGCCCCTTCAAGTGTCATCGATGGTATGAGACCAAGAATTTTTCTGACAATCTGAACCATCATCAGAGTGCATTGCTTCAGATACATCTATGCTTTCTTCTTTCTTTAAGCACTTTGGCATTGAATCTTGCCTCTGGATACAGTCAACAGCCCACAGAGTCTTATCTTTCAGCTTCTCCTTTAAAATACACGCTTATTTTAAAGCATGCCTAACTATTACCTACAAAGTAACAAATCACTTTCTGCTCCCTAATTTCAGCATAGCCAAAGTTAATCCTCAAAGCTTTAAGGCACTGAAAGGCAAAGCAGTACAATAACGCAAGATTATGACAACTGCTAGAAAAACAGCCTAAATTGGAAAGATTCCATTTAAAGATTCCCTCTGTTTCAATGCCTTTCCCAGTTCTATTTCCTGTTCAGGGATCCTCTACACATAATTCTATTATTACCTCTCTTGCAAAACAGAAAGCACATCTCTTTCAAAGAACTAGATTTAGCATTGCCCTCCAGCCTAAAATGCAATGTACTTTTCAGTGTTCTCAAATGTATTTGATGCCACTTATACAATGGGTTCAAACCCTTGTAATTTAATTAAAAGTCATATTTGTTTATATATGAACTAATTCTAAATTTAATATGGAAATATTTTTAAGAAGAGATACTATTTTTATTATTACTTTTATTGTTTCAGGATGAGCCAATATGCAATCATATGGTTTAAATTTACAAATGTCTACATGCTCCAAATGCTGTACTTTCACAAAACAAAACACATTTTCATATTTAACTGTGCTGAATGACAACTTAAGGAGAACCACTATAATACTTATGTATCTCCCTTTTCTGTACAACCTGTAAGTATTCCAACACTGTAACTTAGGCAATTTTGCACAAAACCAATTTAACCTTTTTTTCTGTAATGTAAAGGTATTGAAATCAGTACTTGGTCTGGCCCTCTATTTAAAAAACAAGAAAAGAAGAAGATTGCATTTTTCCAACGAACAGAATCAAGAGGGTAACAAAGTTAATTATTTCTCATAATCAGTAATTATGATTAGATAAGAGACTCTTTGGTAATGAACTGCTCTAATGATGGAGGACCTCCATCCTAAGAAATATAATAGTACATTAACATAACTGTGTATGCAAAGTACATAGAACCACTGCCACAGTTAACTTGTCATTGAATGATTAAATAGGAATTCATAATTAGAAAAATCCACAGCGTAATTTATTGGCCTTCTCGACAGTTCTGGTTCATTAGAAGTTGATTACCAAATAGTGACCTCTAGCGGCCTACAGCTTTTTCATGTTATCCCGGTTCTCTTGGCAGTTTTAGCAGCTATTGAACCTTAAGGAAAAAAAAAAAAAAGAGTACATCTATATTAAAACTCCACAACTTCTCAGTTTTAAAGTTAATGCTGAGGCTAACATGGTTCTCATGGTAATTAATATTTATATACTGATTAAACATAATGCCTTCTACTAAGAATATATCTTATATTAAAATAAAACACTTTTCAAGTGTCAACTATGAAGACCTTGAGAAGCTCACACTTCAGGCCAGCCTGTGTATACCTTAAGGTGAAGTGCCTCTAAGTGTTGCCTTTGAACAACAGTCAGTTTTGCACTAACACAAATTAGTGCAAAATTAGGAGGCAGAGGACAGGGAGAGAGAAAACTCTGCAGTTCTCTGCTCCAGGTAACAAATTACACTAACTCAGTTGGAGGAGGCAGAGGACAGGGAGAGAGAAAACTCTGCAGTTCTCTGCTCCAGGTAGGAGAAAAAAACCCCAACATTTCTTGTTATTTGCTGGACACGTGCCTTGCAATACTCTTTACTCAAATTTAATTTAAGAAAAATGCAGCTTAAAAGTCAGTAAGACTTGCATTTACCGACAAAATCTTTTAAGCACTAGGGTGGAATTTTCCCTCATTCAAATTAGTTAATCCACTGTTAGGCTATTTAGATGGTGTTCTATTTTAAAATGTTCCATTATGATAGATACACTCTTTTTTGAACTAGGACCGTATCTAATTTTTTTTTTTTTTAAGTATGAATGTTTCTAACAGGAAGTAGCACATCTGAAACTAATATAAAAGCCCCTGAAACACAGTATTAAATAAAAATTCATACTCATTGAATACAACCAATTTGAATTTCCATTGTTTTAATTTTCCATCTTGCTTTTTTTTCCAACACTAACACTGTAGAAATGATGCATATGTATTTTTCTTCACTTTTGTCTAACACAGAACTGGCTAAAAAAATTATCCCCCATTTTTGGACAGAAGCTAGAAAATAAACAGCACAATCCTGTTTCATACAAAAACAGATTTTTCAGAGAAAGCTATTCCAGTCTCCCAAATGGGGAGATGTCCATCATCCTTGTATGCTGGGAAGAGCTTTAACAATTGCTATAAACAGAGAAATGGATAGCTGCAGGACAGAGATCCCCACCCTGATTTCTGTGTGTGTGTGTGTGTGCAGATGTGTGCAGGACTCTAGCTGTTTGTGGCGATGATTTAATATAGTGACTGGATAATGAGCTGTGCTCCCTGCAGCAAGTGAATCACCATTTAATGCTATTATCAACAGTTCATGACCCACCGGCATGAAATGTCAACCTGATTAATCTGAACACTGCTGACCTCGGAGAGGAAAAGCTACCTTATTGTCAGAATTTAATATATAATAAAACCATACACAGAATATAAATACCTTATCAAGCAAGGCCATTAACAGCAAATCTACTTTATTTTGCTCTACTGTTTCTTTTAAACTTGCTTGGGCATACATTAAAAAAAAAAAGGAAATAAATACTTTTGCCTAGTCAAGCAGGAAGCAATCCATTAGGACTTATTATTTTGATATACAGTGAAACATTTCAAAATGGCTGTCCAAATACAAACCCCATGTTGATACAAATAAGAAAAAAAATTAGCATATGCTATTGTAGGGCTTGCTACTGTCAATTCATATCAGGAAACGATCAGAAATTGTTCTTGCTTTTCTAAGGTCACTGAGGCAATAAAAATACTGATTTGTAAATAGGAAACAGCTTGTACAAGTGATGTTGCATAGGTCACATAAAAAAGCTACCTTAGCTTTGTAAACTGAATACACTTCAAGAAAATTAGAAACTTGTGCGAGTTACATTCATTAACATAAGGGCAACCTCCCCATTTTTTAAAGTTTATAGCAAAGACTTTTTCTTTTGTAATTCAGTTTCCATGATAGAGCCCTACTCAACACAATTTTAATATTTTTTTTTCTGTTCTATTTGGAGAATAAATGAGGAAAACAAGAAAAAAATACATGTTTTACCAGTCACAATGAGGTTAGTACTATCTTGCTATGCATTCTCCATATGTCTTTTAAATTTAACTTGGCTAGGAGCCTTATTAAAAGATGCAAAACTTTTCAGACAGCTTTTCAGGATTCTCTACATAACAGTATATAAATAACCCAGACTGAAGCTAGGAGGACTGCATGGCATTTATCTGTCAAGTTATATTAACTGACACAAGCATAGTAACTACTATGATTTATTGTTAAAACATAGAACAGTTATTTTTAAAGTGAAACCTACAATGGTTTCACCCCTCATTTTTTATCGTTGTCACCTGGTACCGAAAGGGCTAAGGGATTTTCAGGACAAGGTACTGGAAGAAAACTAAGTGAAATCCCCAAAACTGCCCACATATGAATGGAATGACCGTGGGTGGGACGAGAATGAACACTCCAAGTATTGACTTATAACCACCAGCAGCCAAGGAAAGAGGAACATGTCAAACTGACTTGACTAAAACTTGGACAAAGCCCTGATGTCTGAATTCCCAGTTGAGAGCTCTGCTGGAAATGTAAAGAAGGAATAAAGGAATTCTGGACTCTTAAGCAGGAAAGTAATTCATGCTGCCAGCACAGACACATGTTTAAGCTTTGCTTTTCCATTCAGAAACCAAACAGTTCTTGTGTGCCAGTTGACTAGTAAGTGTTGGCCTGTTTTGCAAAGGCTGTCTTGTGTAGCTGCAAGTACTGCTGGCTGCAGTGAGCCTGAAGGGGTAACATCTGACAGCCATTAAAACCTCCCCTGCACCCCTGCTCCAAACGTCCAGGCAAAGAGGGGTTTGCCATACAGTAGCACAGCCACAGTGCTCACCCTCAGCAACTCCAGACACAGTAATAAGAAGAGTTAACACAGAGGGGCTCTTATTTAGATCTCCATCAAGTACAAACTGTAAACCTGCTAGGATTTCAAAAATATCTTCTGTTTCCTGCAACTAATGACCACCTTTAAAATGATGGTGCTCTCTTGGTCCACTGCAGATTAGCTCACCAGGAGTCTTGCAGCTAGATTGCATTTTCTGCTCTCACAAAGCCATGCAGCCCTGCCCTGCTACACAAGCTGCTTTGCCTCTGCGATTCCTCACTGTAGCCTCATTCTATGAGCCCTCTTAGAGACTCTGTTTGCCATACACATTTTTGTTCTGTTTGAACAAACCCCATTTCATCCCTTTTACCTTCTGCAGAAGAAGAGCAACAAGAGATTGGGAACTTGTTCTTCTCCTTTCTAAACAGCTCCTTGACACAACCAAAGCCCAGAAACTGAGCAGTCCCTTCAGACTAAGGTGACAACCCTCCACAGTCCTGACTGTGCTAAGGAGGTGCTAAAGTCACATCAAGCTGGTGGCTCTGCACCAAACACGGTATCCAATACACAACCTGCACTAAATAACAGTTTACCCAGAATTCCCATGGTGGACAGACACACTGCCAAACCATCTGACAAATATTTTGAAGGTGGTGGTGGTTTCCTATAACACTAGCAACATAAAGTTCACTGATGAACTTGGAGAAAAAAGGGACCTGCCACTCTTGCTAAAGGCAGGTAGATGACAAACAAATAAACATAACTTTCCAAACTGTGTAGTTCAGTCTACTCTATTTTCCTGCTATGTTAGTTTGGCTTTCACTCTTCCTCATCAGAAGAAATTCAACCATTGTAAATTCAGTAAAATTGCAGATATCAACTCTAGAGTAGAGGTGTAGCAGTCAAGGAAAGAAATAACTAGGATTTACAGGGGGGAGTGACAAGGATGAAGGACAGAAACTGCATCCTGTCTGGGAATATTGTTGAAAGGAAGAACCAAAAATGAAGCAGAGAAGCTACATCATTCATTCCATGGAAGGATAGAAGCAGGCAGCCTTAAGGGCAAACAATTTTCTCATCTTGAATCACACTGATTTTGTATTTTCAAAATCTTTTATTTAGAAAAATTAGATTGCATTAGAAATGCACTCAGTCATAAGCTCTGAAGAGATGGAATTATGGTTAATACTGAAGAAAGAAGACAAAGAATACTCCAAACCCTCTCACGTTCAAGTATTCTCTAGAATACTTCAGCATGCATATAACTGATTCAATAGATTCAGACTGGCTTTTTCTCCTCACTCAGAAAAAAATAATGAAGAAGTAAGGACATGGAATAAAAAAAGTAATTTGGCTTGCTTTCTACTGGGTTTATAGCTATCTATAAAATGCACAAGATCATTCTGAAATGTTAGCAAAAGATAAAACAGTGGCTAGAATAGTTTTTAAAAGTATGCTTTTAAAAGCTCTTAAATGAAAAGAAAAAAATAAATGTACCTTCACAGGGAGATAACATTACAGTTTCAAATTAACTTTTTAAGTACACAGAAATGTAGATGAAGAAAGAAGAGCACTTCCTTGACATAAACACAGAAAATAAGGTTTTTAAGAGGTTATTCTGCAATCTTTCTGTGCTAACTCTAGTCTTAAAAAAGGTAATTAGGATGCATTATTTTTCTTTGTTCCCAAATGTAACTCAGGCAGCGATCTGGGCTTTTAGTCATAAAGAATGACAGGAAAACTGGGAAGGATAAATGAACTACAGCAATTTATTTCAGAATACAGACTTAATTCTAATGAACAGTCTCCAGCACCAAAGTTCTCCTAATTTTTGGATTTTGCCTCTTCCCTTAGATTAATGGGGGGATCATGTATCCAAAGTATGTCTCTGGCTCCTTCTGTGTCCATTATTCATCAACATACTACAGTTCTGGAGAAACTTCACTAAGGAAAATAGAGAAAAAGTATCAGGTCAGTATTTGGTACAAATTTCTTTGGCTACATATTCAGAGTATCAGCAGGAAGTCAATCTGTGCTTTCTGCACTGAGAAACCTCAAAAAGCAGCTTTGATGACACCTACATCTCCCTTTTCCTGGAGAGCAGGGGAAAGAATGAAGAGAGGAGATGGTTGTTTATTTAACTCTATGTAATTTCAGATAAATAACTGCTCCAAATTAGAATTTAGTATTCAGAATTACATAAAAAATTAAACTTCTGAACCAGCTACTGAGCAACTGGCATAAAAGTAAAGCCTCTACACCAGAAATCACTAAAATTGGCACAGTCTATGCACCAACACTAATCAGACCTGCTAAACACAGCCTAACATCACGCTCTTATCAGGGAAGGTAATCATACCTGCTACAACATCTAAAATACCAGCTCCTTAATCACTTTTGGCTAAACATGTAAGGTGCACTTTGGTATTGCAACAATTCATTTTGCTGTGTGAAGAGTACAGTTTTTGAGACTACATTCCTTGTCTCTGTGTAGTCCCTACATATGTGTATCTAGTACAACTGCTTGCTTTCTTTGTGTAAAATACACACACACACAAAAAGAAAAAAGAAAGATACATCATTTACTCTTAAAAAGGCTATTTTCCATCTTGTGTCAAGGATTAGCTAGCAAAATGATCATGTAATCATCTCCAAAGATTGCCAAATCTCTCGTTTTGAGGTAGCTGCTCAGTGTTTTGATTAGAGATTTGCACTATCGAGTCAGGAGAAAATAGTCTATTAATGGTATTTCTCAGTAATATTACCTTTAAATTAATGAAAAAAACCCATTAAATCACAAGTTGATGTCCTAAAAAGGACATTTCTGGCATCAAATAAAAGTGCATTCAAAAGGTTTCTTCTTATTTATATTATGGTCTTACAGGGATTATATACACATCAGACTTCAAGTACAATACCCAAAACCAATACATGTAACAAAAACTCAGGGGTGGCAAAGGAAGGCAGTTTTGTTGAGTATGTCCTCTACCTCTCTCTCTTCTATGCCTTTTTTTTAATCTGAGGGTCACAAACCAATGATTTTCTCATTCATCACTGCTGTTTGAACAGAAATGCTTTGAGGTTCCCATTCTACAAGCCAAATCTTGCAAGGTTTATGTTGCAGCATCACAGGATTCAACAAAATTTATAACCTGTTATTTCAGCCTTCACTGATGAACTGATATAAAAATTAATTAAAAGGTTTAATGGCATTATTCCACTTCTTTCAAAGTAGAACTTTCTGTAAAATACTTACTGCATGCTAAGCATTTTTTACAGTCCACAAGAAAAAATACAAGTAAAAATGTCGAAAGCCTATAAAACAATCAGAGTGGTCTTTATTTTCACAATTTCTCTTATTCATTTTCCATTCATACAGAGCTCTTTTCAAAAAAGAAGCCTTTCTGGACAATGTCTGAGGTGGTATCAAAATGCTCTTGATTAAAAAACTAAACATACCTGTCCCTCCAAACTGTCAAGCTTCTGTTCTTATTTTAACAACCTCATCCCACTCTCCTTGAGACAAAAGGGAACTTATGCATCCTGTAGAAGAGTAAGTTGGATGAAACAGATACATTACAACAGGACACTATACAGTTGATTCCAGAGAGTGCCATAGGCACCAGCCTGCTAAAAACAGAGTGCAGGAGTTCGTGTGGGAATACAAGTCTGTTTACAGAGAAATGGATCCAGTGTTAAACAGTGTGCTAGAGTGGGCTCACAGATGGATGAATGGGGTGTCTCATGAGGCTATTTCACACTGCACTCACCAACAGAGTCCTCTGTGCACAAGAAGTCCCTTCTGCTACCAAGTAATCGGCAGTGAATTGGGTACAACATCCCCCTGCATCAAAAGAAGACTTTCAGCCAGACTAAAGCCAGGGTGCAGAAGTCCAGGCAGAAAATCCCAGCCCCGCTGTAGAGGCGTGAACCATTAAACTAGATGAGTCTTCCAGGGGTAGGATAACCTTCAAATTATTAAGTGGGGAGGTAAGAGACTACAGCTAGGTTGCCATGACTTCAGAGTGGCAAAGACACCCAAACTTTCAGAAGTCAAAAGTAAGAACTAGATAAAGTTTGTGATAAGGGTGATAAGTGACAGGAATAATAAAGTGAATAAGACAGAAATCTGATAGCAGAATTTAAACTGGAAGAGAACAGGTTTAGATTGGATATTAGGAAGATAGTGTTTACAGTGAGGGTGGTGAGGCAGTGGCACAGCTTACCCTGGAAAGGTACTCCCTTTTCAGGGTAAAGGGTGGACTCTCCATGCCTGGAAATGTTTAAGGCTGGGTTGGATGGGACTTTGAGCAACCTGGTCTAGTGAAAGGTCTTCCTGCCTGTGCCAGGCTGCTGGAACTAGGTGATCTTTAAGGTCCTTTCCAGCCTGAACTGTTCTGTCATTCTGTAATTATCCTGTAATGGACTGGCTGGGTTTACAAATGCTGAACGCTACTTGATAGGAAGAAACAAAACGAAGTTAGAAGCATGGGTCTCATGTTCAGCTTTGACATCAAATTTTTCAGAAAGAATGTAAAAGTTAGGGCTACTGACTTGCAAGTGGACCAGTTGCAATTAGATTATCTTTAAGGTCCTTCCAGTCTAAACCATTCCACGATTCTATGATTCTGCAACTGGACAGAAGTCCATGGATGATTATGATGCCTTGAGAGGCTGAATCTGGAACAGAGACTGGACAGAGCTAAGAGAATAAAGTAGGTATATATTGAAAGACTTTAAAGTATATACCTTGGGCAGTACAGAGCCTGGCCAGGGCTACACCCAAGACGGATCCAAAATGGTCACAAAATGGATGACCAGTCACAAGGTTTCACACACATTTATAAATTTCTGGTCCATTTGCATATTAGGGTTAATTATCCAATTACAGCTTCAGATTATGAAGTCCCATCCTGTTTGATTTCTCTCTTTTGTCCACCATTGTTTATGCTTTTTGGGCCTGAAAGTTGTAATGGCTGTCCATGGTCTCAAGCTGGAAAAGGATGGTCTTGTGTACCTACTCTGTGAAGAAAGCTTACTAACACTTAATATGAAGCTCAGAGCTACACACCTAGGCAGTACAGAACCTAAAAATATGAAAGCTAAAACTCAAGGCATCAACTAACCATACGAACAACCCAGAAACTGACACTAGAAGAACAGTACTAAACACGTCTCTCCTCCAGCTTCCCAAAATTAATAACTTGGTGATACCCTTTAGAAATTAGGATGGCTAGGGGTACCATATCCAATAAAAAATGACTTTTAGTTCCTTCAGTTTGGTGGGGTTCTGCATACAGAAAAAAAAAAAAAAAGAATGTTCAAATCAATAGTCTGTATGTCAGACAGCAGGCACCTACTTGTTCAGTCACCTTGTAAACAGGGCAAAACAACACCACGGAGGACAGAAACAATAAGTGGATGAGAATATGTGACTCTCATTAGCGGTTTTTTTACTGTCTTGGGAGTGGAACAACCTGAATTCTAAACTGCTGGGGAACAGGAACTTTCCCAAGTTTGCAAGGGCATACAGAGTTTAAATCCAACAGCTTCATGCTTAGTGGCTGGGGCTCAAGGATGTTAGGACCAAGCAACTTGGGCTACAGCAGCAAGAGATCTAATATTTTGCATCACTTCTTGCGGGTTGAAAAAGGACAAGATTTCTAGTATTATGGATATTATTTTCCTACCCCACAGAATATTTATGCACACTAACCAATTAAAACAGTTGTTGCCTGCATTGTTTCTAATGCCTTCCTTCACAGTGTATTTCCATAAACTGCTCTGTTTAAGCAAACTGCTAAATCTAAAATACAGTAATATCAGTATCCTTGGAAGGGACACATGAACAAAAGCTTTAGTATTTTCTCTTGTAAAAGTAATAAGGACATAAAATGTATTCCTGTTACTGACTGGGCATGCTTGCTTAGATGTAGAAATATTGGTATTGAAACTAAACATGTAGAAACTAACACCAAGTAATAGATTTCCAAACAAAATACTGGAGAACAGGCTAGTCCTGTCCTTGTTAAAGGATGGAAAAAGCTTTCAGAAGGTTCACTCTCAGCGGTAAAGCAGCAGCTATTTAACAGAAGCAGGTTTCTGAAGCATCTTAACAACTCTCACTGGTGACTTGTTACATCTTACCACTGGTCCCTGCAGGTCCTGTACCCTGACAGGCAGAATGAAAAGATTCTCTAACGGGGCCACTGGCTGTCAGAAGCCACCAGCTGGCCTGCCAGGGCTTTGCAATTGCAGAGGCCAGCTGACAGTCTGGGTGTTGCTGACCATGCTGAGAAACGTGCCACCCAGCTGCTGCGTGGTCACGTCCATCTGGAGATCTCCAGCCAGACAAATCTCTGGGCCTGTCAGATCTCTTCAGCAAGCCTTGTTATGCAAATTCAATTACTCAAGTGTGCCCTATTACTGCTGGCTAACTGCTCCTAGAACCAATCTCACACTGACAGTCAGCTCACATTTCTACTCACCAAAAGTACCTCATTTATTCTTGCTCAACTATTCCCTTGTATCATTAAGGCAGAACAGACAGAGTCCATAGTACTGTAACCTCTCTGCAGTGGGTTACTATTCCTTGCAAAAAGCTTAGAGAGAAATTAATTTAAAAACATACAGCATCAAATCAAACATGAGTTAAAGCCACACTATCTACATAATTTACCATTTGAAGTGGGAATTATAAAATTTTGACAGAATGCTAGATCATGTAACTAGTATTTTAAAATGCAAACAAATAAACATGACACAGAGTATTCAAGAAAGCAGTGAATTGCAACTGAGGTATTTGCTTTAACACAAGAGTACAGGTAACAAAAAGCAAGATTTCTCATTTAAACTAGCATGCTGGTGTTCAGATTTTTTCAAGTAGCAGGCCTGCTGTAGCAATAACTACCTGCTTCTCTCACATATTTATTTACTGAATTTAATTCAGATGTAATTCGGAGCTATTGGTAGTTTCCCCTGATGCAGAGATACAGAAGATTTTACTTAGAGAAGTCATCATGTAAGCACAAAGACATAAACTAGGAAAGTTTGGTGAAGATTTAGAAACAAAGAGTTAAGCATCATATTGTTGATTTTTTCAGCATACACATCAAACTTCCTACTCAAAATATCATTATGAAATTGCATGCCTTCATTCGGAAAAGTTATTCAAAAGCTGACATAAGAAATATTAGCAGATAAAAAAACCACTGCTAGCTAGAACAAACTGGTGTAAGTCTTATATCTAGCATTTAAGAAAATATATTTCTATTTCTCAAATGGAAATACTTTTAGTGAAGAAGAATACTGGAGAGATTTTCTAAACCAAAGAATGCAACTATAGTGAGTACAAAGCTACAGCACAGTCCCCCAGCTAGATCAATATTTAATGTGTTTTATAACCAATTCAGGTCTTAGGTCAGATGAAAACAAATCAAGTCACATCTTACTAACCTATTTCTCTTTCCCCACATAGGAATGAAGTCACTTTTTAAAGTGTTGATTCATCTTTTCAACCTCTTTCAACAGTGAGTTTTGGTAAAGTGAGGAGGAGAAGGGGGAGATCTACTTCAAAAACTTATCATTTACCCTAAAAGGTTTTCTCTTCCAAAATGACTGCTAAACAAATTTATAAAATATCAGTGTTGGAAGGTTGTGGGGAAAAATACTAGATGCAGTCGTAAGACAATGACTTGATGAATTCCAGTAATCTAAGCTTTTGTGAAGGAAGGTGTGAGTCAAACTTTGGGACAAAGTGGAAAAATGGCACAGCACACTGTGCTGGCAGAAGACTTGGCATGAGTGAGAGAGATGGGAAGAGATATATTCGAGAGAGAGGCATTGTTGTGTTAAATTCTGGAAGAGGAGGAGAGGCGATGTAGACTGAGATCAGAAACCAGGAAAAGGATTCCAGGAACACATTTACAGCAGACTGCAAAAAATGAAGACTTAGGTGAAAGAAAACAGCAGAGAGATAAAGATTGTGAGATGCCAAGGAGAAATCAAAATATGCAATTTGCCAAAGCCTGAGATAACTGGGTCATGGACCATGATCATGCCAATGCTATGAGAATATTCTCAAACAATTCTAAGTGAAACATCTGTAGTATTTAGAACCGACATAATTTATTGGAAAAAGAGGAACAAAAGTCAAATATGATAGTAGGACTGGAGGATGAAAGGGAAAATCAATAGTGATGGGGAAAGACACAGTTGACTAAACTGTGCAACAGTAAAACTGTTGTAAGCTGTAAATTGGTGGTAGAGAGATGGAAAGATGTTTATGTAAAACAGAGCATGTGATTAAGAAAATAAACTACATGCAAGTACATTAGAAAATGCATATTAAAATTCATAACAAAAATGTTACAAACAGAAAAAGTAATTTCAAAACAGCTTCATGTTTCTTTTTCAATTTTTATACAGGTACACAAATCCAATTAAGCAAGGTAACTTAAGCTAAAACTTAACAGCCTTACGGAAGGATCCTAACAAATGGTGTGAATAACCTCAAAGAAGTAAAAAAAAACCATTACAAAAGAATTTTTTTGGTTGAGTTGGGCAGGGGTAGATAGGAAAAAGAGCAAAAGAAAACTACACTGAAAATGGACACTATTGGCACATCTGGTTTTGATTTAGAAGCATGAATTTTGAAGGAGCTCTAAGAGTCTCACTCCTAATGAAGCCAGAGATATTCTTGTGAAAATCAACTGAGGATGTGCATGGAACTCACATTTCTCTCCCCAACCTCTCATTCTTAAGAAGGTGGCAAAAAAAAATTCTAAAAAATGGAAAGCTTAGGGAAGTTTTGAGAGAATATCAAATCTCAAATGAGTTTCATTCTACCTTCTATCTACAAAAAAACATAATATCCCTAATCAAGGCTAAATTAGCACTCTTGGAAAGTTCTGTTTCCCTGAAGCAACCCTGAGCTACACTTTCCAAACAAAATAATACAGACAGTTCTGATGACACCACCCTCAGACTATTGGTATCTGAGAAAACACATAAAGTTTGCTACAAACTGTCTCAAACAATAGTGCAATTGTTGTTGTCAGACTCAACAACAATAGACTCAGGCTACTCTTCTCTATTTATGTGACATTAACATTTATTTATTACAAACCAAGATACAACTATATAAATGGAAGTTAAAGAAGCGATACTGTCCCATGTTCCACTGGCAAAAAAAGACATGAACAGATAATCTAAAGACAGGTATTTCAATAAAATGGAGACAATCTGATGTCAGCTAACTCGGTCACTTGAGATATACTTTCAAGATGATAGGATTTCACCACTTGGTATTATCCAGTACTGACCCACCCTAACCACATCAAACAGTAATTTCACTCTCTTTATTGCTTAGCTGCAGGATTGCCAGCCAAGATCCTAATAGTTCTCTTTCTTGCTAAGAAATAATAAAATAATATAGTTACTTCCCACCAAGAAAATTAACACAAGTAGACACTGGAGAAATAGTTCCTTTTGTTGATTCTTTTATCCAAGTATCTTGATCCCTTCCAGAAATAAGACAGGTGGATGCACAGGCATTTGTACACCAAGCTATAAAAGCATGGTGGTTTCCTTTCAAAAACACCAAAGAAATTTGAAAGTCTGTTCATGCAATTCTCACAGAAAGTTTTATTCCTGTGCTATTCAAGATTCTGCACTGATGTTTTGTATTACCTTTAAAACTGATATGGTTCTCATTAAAACTGATTGACCAACTTACTCTCACCTACATATACATTCAAAATTTCCAGAGTTAAGAAGAGTCAAACAGTTCTGTTTTTCAACCTGAAATGCTGAAATACTACATGAGAATAACATGAAAATTATTTATTCTTAACCTCTGTCATTTCCTAGGTGCCTGGTGCAGTGATGTATGAAAATGCACATGCCTCCTAAATTTTTATTTAATTGTGTCTAATGAAGCTGTGGGTGTTCTCGGTACATGTATATATCGACTTAATTCTTTAATTTAATCCTAAAAAGCTTCTGAGATAAATGTGCATTTATTTAACAGATTAATACTCTATTACATTAGAAAAAAACTGGGTGCTAATTTTTAGCTTGTTGCCTTAGAACTTGGTTGAATATCCCTTTACCATCACACCTTGAGAAAAGCCAAACATGATGCCAGTGTATTTTCCACTACTACCTAGTTTCAGAGATTAATTTTAAAAAGGAAACTCTTATTATTTTCATCCTTTCATTGTCTTTCAAATTCCATTTCAACAGTTTGAAAGTCTCCCTATTTTAGCTGCATCCTTGTGAAAGCAGTAAAACCAGAATACGTTAACCATAAATCTGTGCGCCAAGTAATTTATTTCTATACTGGATTTACAATTTGGTATTATTTTTTCAGAGCTGCTTCTCATAAACTCTAACATTTATTTATTTTGTAAGCTGATCTATATTAAATAGAAGCTCTCACTAATTAGCATACAAGGATATACAGGGAGTGGGTGTAAAAAAAAGGAAATGTCTGAAGTGCATTCAGCTAATTCAAAATCAGGCGGCAATGAGGAATTAATCAAGTGTTTTTTCCATAGTGAGTATCACTTTATATTTATCAACACTGAACTGTATTTGACTCCATGTTGCTTAATCATGCATCTTCATTTGTTGCCTTACAATTAAATTGAATGTACTTTTGCCATCATATCCCAGGAAAAGCCAATGTATTATGATATTTTCTACTCTCAAGTGACCAAAGTAATTATTAAGAACCAGTAAAAGACATAAACTTTTTTTTTTGGTCCCAGATAATGTGTTCCCAATGTGGAGCTGAAACTGTTGGCGTGGGAAAGAGCTCTTACCACCCATTATATTTCTAGATTCATACAGGAGGTAGTGAAAGGTGCAAAACAGAAAGAAAGAATAAGATAGCTGTAGTTTTCCTGTCCTAAAAGCAGAAGCAAATCTCAGAGAGATTAAGAGAAGTAAATCACTCATTAGATCAGAAATGGTTCACTTAAGGCCAGTGCCACTGATTAAAGGGCATTTTAAAGGGTTAAAAAGAGCAACCTTTATGTCTAGCAAAGTTGCCAGAAAACATTTGGTCCTCTCCTTTTTGTAATAATTCATTCATCAGGTCACTTACTGATGCAAGCCAGGGTTTTTCTGGGCTCACTGGAATATTGTTGAGAGAGAAGAGATCCTTTGCACTGCAGTTGGCTTCTGCATGGGGTTGAGATGCTTTTAAACATCAGCAGTTTGGTATCTGCTGTATCCCACCCACATTCCCAGCAACCACCATAATTCTTCTCAAAGACTGTTCTTATAAAGGAATTAAGAGTAGACCAAATATATACACAAATAAAAAGAGCAGAGAACAAACAGGCCCAGAAGAAAAGCATGTACATGTAGATCTGAAAGCAATTAGTTCAGTATTTAATTTGGTGCAAAAATGTAGCTTATCTACTTTTATAAAATTGTATCCATTTCTATCAAAACACAGCCAAAAGAAGAAGATAAGAAAGAAGGAACATGCACTTTCCTTGCCTCAGCTCATTATGAGCAGAGTGCTGAATGTTTTCAGTGAAAACCATTTATTTATGTATGTGAAATTAATAATGGAGACTGTAAGGTCATTCTTCAGCAACTTTCAAGTTCTCTGAAAACTGAAGTGGTCAAGTCAGAAATATAATCAAGGCAGAAACAGAAGGATGTCTGTGACAAGTGTTCACCTTGTAAAGACACTATGACAAGCAATTTATTCCAAAACAGATGGGAGCCGTTATTTCCATACAGTGAGCTTCCATCCAAGTCACACTAAACCCGCAAATACAGTTAATCTACAAGACTTTATCACATGGGATCCAAGCAAAAGAATAAAAAATAAGCACTTCATTTCACAGAATTTGCCAAAAGATAACTGTAGACTTGAGACTTTGGAAAGCAAAAAAAATAATTGCAGACATAGGCAAGCATATGGCCTAATAGAGGTACCTGTAAAACAGTGGCAATGGACAAAAATTACTTGGACAGTGCAATTAAGAAAACAAAACCAAATTTTACAATGTCTCTCTCCAAAAGACAGACAAACCTCTAATATGCAAAATAATCAAAAGTTGCTCCATCCTTTATTATTAGGTGATAAGATTTTTTTCCCCACATTTTTCTCCACAGAATTTGATATTCACATTTATCTTCCATTTCACCAACTTAAGAAGAACACTTAAAAAGACTAAAACGTACAAGAACATTTACCACAGGTGTTTCTGCAAATTTTCTGTGGATACAGACTCCAGTACAATGATGAACATACAATAAAAATGCATTCTCTACTGATGTAGATCTGCCTGGTAAAATTCTGAACTTATTTTTGTGCCAAACTTTGATTTGTTTAAATTTGACACAGCAATAGTGCCCTATTACCTCTGCTTTATTACTTTGTAAAAGGATGTCTAGGCAAGAAACATAAAAGTACACATATTTTTCCTTGCTTTCAGCTTTGCCCTTTGATTTTACATTTATATATTATCAAGACTGGGTAATAAAGACTTCATAATCATACTGAATTATTTTCCAGTTTTTAACCTCATGCCAATATCACTGGATTTCTGCTGTGAACATGTCTACAACACAATCTGCACTTCGTGTTAGACCAACAAGCCAACTGCAAAAGAAACGAACTCACAAACTCTAATTGTGCAACCAGAGTAACATAAAGTTCCTGATCCTTTTTACAGCTAACTCATTTGTTTATGTAGCACAACATACTCTGATGCGCAAGTGCAACTTCAGACACAACTGAAAATACAATTAACCAAAAATGCAATTATTTTTCTTATGGTAATTATCTTGACGAAACTGTTATCTGATCAAGACAGAAGCACAGACATCCATGCACATGGAAGCATTATTGGGAGCCACAAATATGAGTACTCCCTTCATGAAATATTACAAATGATAAGTCACCCAGTTGTGACACTGAAAACAATTATAAACATACCTCTTTAATTTCAGTCATATTCTCTGGAACAAAAATTCCTGCAAACATATTCCCCGAGGTGTCACATAAAAAATATTTATGCTAACTAAACCTAAGAAATTTGGATTTAGCATTTACTTTTATTTAAGCAAAAACAACAAGTCACTTTCCTCTACAACATTGCTTTGGCTAAACAAGCTGTTATCTGAGATCTGTATTTCAACCATTTAAATAGGAAGATACAGGTGAAGTCACTATCAGTACACTTCTAAGTCCTGACAAGTCCTATCTTCTCTATGGCAGAGAAATCATAGCTTCTTCATTGAACCCAGCATCTGCTAATGACTTTTGATGAACTGTAGAAAAGCAGTTATGAGTCACAAAGCTGATGAGCAAGGAGACAAATATGGGGGAAAAAAAAAAATCTTCATTCTGAGGAGAAAAAGATGATGGTAAACTGGAGAGGCGGCTGGAAGCAAACTTGCAAATAGGAGATTGAGAGGAGGAAAATGCAGTTACATGAGACCCAGGAGACCCAAGCCACAAATTCAAGATCCAAGGAGGGAGATTTATACAACAGGAAGTGTTCCCTGCATGAGAAAACCATTTCCTTTGAAACACTTTAGTTGAAGAAGGTAAGATGATGCCATTTGGCCACCTGGTCAAGGCAAGGAAGAGTGGCCCAACACAAGGCTATAATTAAAGAGGTCAAAAGACATGTACAATTAAAGCATCAAAGTGACAGCAATACCACAGATAAGATAACGTAGAAAGGAAAAAAATAAAAAGGATGGCGGAATGGTGGATCAGAGAACTTAGTCTTATGGAATGAGAGACAGGAACATTTTAATAATCATTTTCAGTCATTCTAGATAAAGAATGCTTCCTTCTGGCCCCTTCCTTCTGGCTTCTTTTCAATTTGCTTTGCCATGCGTTACAAGCAGTTTTCCTCCCTTGCTGCTTCCACTCTGCTAGCACAGTACAGCCTGCTGCATCAGCTTCCAAGTAAAAGGAACTCCTACAGCAGGCTTCAAAGCAGGAAGCACTGGATTGAATTTCTTGCTGCCTAATGCACTCCCTTAAAACATTCCGCTGAACACACAGTGGGTCATAGATTTGGGATAGTACCACACAATGAGCCATGTGCCACGCTCCTGCAATTCTCCCCAAGCCCCTGCTGCAACATAATGCTGGTCTGATACAGCCCCTTTCACCAGAGCAGCCCTTTTGTTCTATCACTCTGTCACCTTGTTCATCTTGATCAAACCTCTGCTCTAGCTGTATTAGCTGAGGGATCTATTCAGCGTAACAGCTGCTCTGGCCAGCCCCCCAAAGCTGCACTGAATACTTAGCAACCGCAGCAAATACAAGAGGACAATAATCATTAGAATAAACTCTCTCCAGCACTCCTAGCAAGGACAGAGCTGGAATTGGAAATGAATGTTTTATTAATTACTTCCCTTCATTCTTGAGAACAACATTCCAAGTCCGCTTCATATGGAATCCATGACTCTCATTTGTAAAAGACTCAAAGTTGACAGTGCATCTCTTGGTGATAAGATAGAGAACTTGCCAAAAAATGGAACCCTCAGATGTTTATGTTCCATAAACATCCCCCCAGCCACCAGGGAATGGAATAGATGAACTTTGGTAAAGTCACCTTAGCTCTTACAATTATACTGTATGAGTTATGTAGAGAAGGATGCTTGAGCTCGAGGTGTTCTGGAAATACTGGTAAATCTCAGGCACTGGAGGCTATGTCAGATGGAATAAAGTGAAATATTCCTTAAGATTCATCACGCTGGTGAGTAACAACATTTACCCAAGCAGTACTTCTCCAGTAACATTTTCAAACCCTTAAAGCAAAGTTTTCTTTACTGTCAACTCCAACAGTAATCTCCATATATATGCATAGCACTTTTGTTAACCTGAAGAGGCATAGAGGTTCCTTCCCGCAGATCGGCTGGCGAGATTACTTCCCATGAGAAGAAACTGAACTCATGTCATCAAACCAGATGAACACCAACTCTTTCCATCACAAGGTATGAAAAATCATCTCTATTATCTGCACTTTAGCTCTGGAATTGGAGAAGACCCACAAGTTTAATCCTTACCTCCTGATACTCTTAAGTGTTTTTAGTGAAGAATGCAGCACTAATAATAATTTAAATGAGATGTTAAATATAATTCTTTAAAACTCTCACTTGAACAGTATTTACAGTCCGCAGGAAAGCCAATGAAATAGCACAGGCTGAAGCATCAGAAATATGCAAAGGGAAGCTCAGAACCACATTTTCTTTATATTTATTCCTGACAATCACTCACCTTTCTCAAAGTTAAAATGAGGTAAACCAGAACCAGTGCTCAAATCGAATACAGCTGACTGAAAATAAATGTCACTAGCAACAAGTACTTATCTGGAGAATATCCATGGCATTATCCATGGCATGAGTGCTGAGGAGGACACAAGTGAATGACACTGTCAGAGCTATCATATCCTTCCACATTTCTGGAATTAGAACCTGTACACCCAGTGTGTGAGAAGTCTGCCAGTTTGCTGGGATTTGGACACACTGTGGTAACACACTGCAGACACAAATCAGGCCAGAATTCCCATGTCATAGAGCACAGGTGGTGGCAAAGAAGGTCACAGAAAAAAAATCCCCACCACACAGCACCACGCAGAAGCTCCAATCAACACCCAAATGCACTTCAAAATTATGTAGTAGTGATAGTAGACTGAGAGAAAACATGCCTATTCTTCTCCCACTAGTACCCCACTACATTAACCCCTCTTGACCTACAGTGATTTCACCATCTTTACAATTTTTGTTCTGGAGATATTCCTAGTTAAGGATTTAACTATCCAAGAGACATTCTCTTCCACTGATAAATACAGCCTCTTAACAAATATCATCTACCATTGAACAAAAGTAGATATATGTATGCAAATTATTGAAACTGTAGGGCAGTTACTGGATTTCAATCTGGTGGAAAAAAAAAAAAGAAAATAATAGGAAGTCACCCAACTACAATGGATTCCAAGATAGAATAGATTGTGTGGTTTTCCTCATGCACAAATAAAAATAACCCCTTAGAAACGAAGCAAAGTTCAAGTAAAGACAGCTATTGTACTTCCTGCTTGCTTTAAAAGCAAAGCAGAAACAGCTCAGTTACATATAGAGGAATTTTAGGCCTAAGCATTTACAGTTCTTATGCCCCATGTATTGCTCATAGTCAGAAAAGGGCTTGACTACCTGACCTGTAGCAAAACACGTTGGTACTGACTGGAATGATAACACAACCATGTGTGCTGCAGACACTGTTCCTTCTACACACTTTCCAAAAGAAGTTCTTAAAATCATCTTGCTCTAGTTCAGTCAGAAATCACCAGAAACTAATTTCTGAGACCCTAATAGAAGTGCTCACACATAAGTTTTCTAAATTAGAATTTTTATCCAACTTTCAATAATTAATCATGCTCCAGTTCATGAAAAAAGTTATTTCTTTGTTCATCCATTCCCAGAATACCTTAAGGTCAAATGCTCAGTATCAATAATTTGCATTCCAGCAGACCTCCAGGCCAATGATTTAATTTTATCTGCCCACCTAGTACCTTCTAACACTGAAAAGCATCTTCGACAGGTCATTTTGCATTTCCACATGATATTGGCAGGATGTCAAGCATACTTCTTTTAAACGTCATTTACAATGAAAAACAATGCAGAATTAACACAATTTGATGCAATTACACTTGCTGACAGAGAGCAAAAAACAAAAATGCAGAAAACTAAATTTCTAGGGAGTGATAACAGAGTATATTTCTTAATATCTTCATGTTAAGAGGGTTACTGAAATATCCCTCAACATATGTAAAAATGTGGTCACAGTGCCATAAATTAAGAATGTGGGAAGTGTTGGTACTAATTACTGGTATGGAACCTTGACACTAGACATTGCAAAAACCAAGCATCAACTAGACTAGCTCTTTGACAGCAAAGAGATAATTACTAGGCTTCCACTACTAAGGAATTCCCAAGACTTATTAATGCCAGCGCACACACGCAAAAAAACTGATTGAAGAAGAATAGAAGCTTTTTTTCCTTGTGATGAAATGACCCATCTGTAAGAAAAAGGTTTCATGTGGTCAGGCCATGAAAGATCCACACAACAAATGCTTTGTCATGGGTTTGCTGTGGATGTTCTGATCATAAAATTTTTCCACTTTCAGAGAAAGGTGACGAGGTGATTGACTAAATATGTCAACAGTTCATTGCAGGCTGCCGGAACCAGAAAAATAATTATATTGCCTATTTATTTTTCTCTGGCTTTGGCAGTATCTAGCCAAATAGACAAGCCACTATATTTGTGGCTGAATCCATGCAGTGAGAAGCAGATGATCAAAGAAATTACAGGATCAGGTATCAATTTGTCCAAATTCTGGATCCCAAACACAACTTGACATGGAAAGCCTACTTTGAAAATGAAAATCATAGATCTAGCTACATATATCTTTGGATCACTGGCAATGCTTCATATTTTAAGACTAATTCTGAGACTCAGAACTGCTATGTTTAAAATTCCAATAATACATCTAGAGTGTAGTGTTTATGAAACAAGACACAGAATTTTTATACATGTCACACCTCAAAAATATCAGGACTGACTAAAAAAGTGTATCTACAGAGTTTTCATTCTTCTTTCCCCTGGAATTCTGAGATATAACTCTGGCATCTCTATCTGACCTCTGCATGCTGGCTACAAAACCTCTCTGCTGGGAACAGAGTTTGTCACTGAAGCTGGTTAACCAGACAAAAGTGGTAGAATCTCCACCCTTGAAGATTTTCAAGACATGCAATAAGAAAGCCAGAGCCTAAATCATACAATCTTGGCTACAGTCTTTCTTCAAGGGGGAGGACTAGAGGACCTCCAGACATTCCTATAAACCAGGGATTCTCAGAAAATGAGACACCAGGATGCTGGTATTTCCTTCTCAATGAGTGACAGAAACATCCCCCTTGAACAGACTGGATTTCAGAGCAGCCTTGGCATGCAAGAAGCCGTATGGGATGTGCTAATGAGCAGCGCTTTCTAGATTTTCTAGTTTTCTGCAATGTTTTCTCAGGTTGTTTGTGCCCATGGCTAAGCCCTGAGGTGATCATATTCTTATCCAACAGGTATGTAGTCATTAACGAAGCTATTCCTTTATGGCATAATATCTCATTCAGACAAACTCCTCCCAGAAAAACAAGATGCAAAAACTTCCCATCCTTCATTTGGTGAGAGACATGAAACCCTGGCACTTGGAGTTCCTCAGCAGAGAGCTCTCCAAGCCAGAACCCATATGCATAGAGTTCCCTCTCTCCCCTGTGACTACCTTCCTGGTTCCAGTTAGTAACTCTGGATCACCATACCTGCATGAGAGACACTTCAGGATTTGGGCTTTTTTGGCAGTCCACAATCCAGCAGTGTCACACTCTTCCCCTAATACTCATTACAGTATTTTTTACTTAGATATCCTTCTTCAGAGCATGCCTCTCTAGAAGAGTTGCATACTTCAGAGACTACATGAAGAAAACCTTGGGACGCAAAGTGGCATCTTCAGCACACTGCTCTCACTTGAAAAAAATTTGCCCCATAAAAGCTGAGTACTGCTTGCTCCTCAAGAAATGTGATGAGAAAGTTTGAAGCTAAGGACAGTCCTATTTCTCCCCAGTTTTTGGCTTCCTGCCTTCAGAGGATGTTCTTCCTCCAAAACAATCTCCAACACCTTATTGCCTATTCACTTTTACTGGGAAGCACATACCTTTCCATCCTCATTTTTTTTTCACCATACACATCCATGGCCCCAGACATTCAAGTTGGGCTGTTAGAAGAAAACCACACAGTTCAGTAGCTCAGTGTCATTCCGTATTTACAGCTCTATCCAAGGTGTGTGTGGGAAGGAACTAGAAGACAGCAACTGAGAGAAAGTACTGGTTACTCCTACTCTTTGGTACTCCTCCTGCAGATTACTCTTACTCTATTGGTCTTCAACTGATACAGGTTATTTTCATAATACAGAACACATGCGTGTGACTCAAAAGAAAAACAAAGTTAACAGACAAACATAGACACATTCTACAGTGAGGTGAGACAGCCTAGAAAAAACATAAGGAAGACTGTCAAATATTAAATAATAAAATCTAATTCTGTGGCAGTGTGATTTCATCTGATATGTGAGATGCAAATGCTGGTTAATTTTTCTTCAAAACCATCAAAATAACAAGTTTCCTACAGTCTAGCAATACAAATAAAAATATTTTTTTAAGCTAAAAAGAAATGATATTTTATCTAAAATATTATAAAAGCTGACACTACTAAAAAACATGAAGTGTTTCCACTATATTTAAAGCACAATCACTCTCATTCAATACACTTTGTGGAACTGACAAAGAATGCCATTTTGGCAAAAAAATGGTGACAAGTATTTTTCCATTGTCTTATCCTATTAATCTGAGTTTTGCATAATACTACACATTATAAATATAAGTATTATTAATATATAAATTATTTCAAAGTTGTCTCAGTCTTTTGAGACCTCGTAGTGCTTCAACTTTTAACCATTAAATTATTTTACACAGATACAAAATTTGAGATCCCAAAGTTGTTACTGACAAACTGAAGATCTATTCATTCTCCTTTCTATAAAATTTTTATAGTAGCAACATATAGTAGCAAGAAAATTATTTCACTACAGAATCATTAATGCAATAGAAATAATTCAGCAGGAACATAAGGTGTATGCTACTACAATTATTGTAATTTTATGGCTTCAATACATATTTGTGTTGAAGGTTGAATGCAGTAAACACATGAGAGAATATCTTATTAGCCAATAACACACACAGTCAGCTACCTCATTGGCATTATAAAATGGTTATTTTAGGTTCTTGTTGTTGTAAGGAAATTTTACGCATTTTGTTGTTCATTTTATTGGGCCATTTCTGACATATAAGGTAGGGCACTGTAAGATAAGAGAAAAGAACATAGATATAAATGTGCACATGCATGCTATTTAGCATGCCCTATCTACTAGCTCCTGAAAAGTATATAGTCCATAGGCAAGAACTTTAAACAGTTTATGTACACTATAACTTGCTTTAAACATTATTTCTGAAGTCATTAAAAGAGTCAAAGTAGAAACAAGCAATGATGTATTTAAAAATTCAAGACTGTTTTCAGCTTACTGGCTGTCACCTTATTTAACAGGTACTTTATTTTTAAGAAAACAAACAAACAAAAAATATCCAAAGCATTTGTATCAGCCACATTGTTCACAAACCAGTAGAGAACAGAAATGCATGCTCTTCCAGGATGTGTATTATTCCTCCATTAGAGGAAATCCCTCACCTGTTGCTCTAACAAGTCAGGGTTTTTTCAGCTTTTTAAATAGAGTAATAATCTGAAACAGACAACAAAACACACACATAAAAAACCTTGTCTGACACCTTCACTTTTTTCCTTCTTGTCCATTGAGGTGGGCCACAAGAAAACCATGAAAGAATTAGGATTTTATATTCCTGTTGCTCTGGAATACTCCAATAGCAGTGTTTCCCTCACTGTTCAACACTGCAACCACTTTTTTCACACCCCACTTCCCCACAGAAGAGCTTTTCTTATCAGTTATTCAGTGTCCAGGCAGGAAGAAGTTCTGCAATCTTGTCACACTGCATCTGGCCAGGCACAGCCCTGAGCAAGGTACAGGTATAACAACAGGACAAAGACTTCTGAAATGAGTAACAGGACTGACCTTTGAGAAGTTCCCACACTTCTTGTTCTTCCCACAATGCTCTTACCTGTTCTCAGTCCTGCTTCATTACCTCATAATCTCCTTATATAATTCACACCCAAGTTTTAAAATGGTAATTCTCTAATCTCAGAAAATGCTAAATATAGTGCTCCACGGCATGTACTTTAAAGATTGAGGAAGTTTCCTAAAAACGCAGCTTAAATTTCTTCCTCTATATTTACTTCCAAGCAGGTATGAGCTGGAGTACAAACCACAGGTTAGAAGCTTCATGTGTTTATCATTAGCGTGGTATCTTTATTTTGCCACTAACTAGTGTTGGGTTTTTTTCAATAAAATAAAATTGAATTTTGCTTTTATTTTAGTAGTACATCCAATACATCTGCTACAAATCTGAGACTTTTTTGGAACACACAGACATTCTTCCTCCTTATGAAAAGGTCTTTCTGTACCTTTTGAAACTTCATATTAAAACAAAATATTACTAGGAACATATGCACATCCTTTCTACACATGTAGATATACCTTAAAAACCCCAAATTTTTGACAATAAAGCAGCCAAACATTTTTCAAATTTTCTAAGGACCATGTGCTACGTATTTAAGCATTTCTATTTTTACTGACTGAAGCTAAAGCTGTTTACAAACAGAAGGACAAAAATAATAGAAGTGTCTATGTAGGAAATAACTCTTATGAAGTTTAAAGCAGTGAGAATACAAATACTATAAAATCTAGACAATCTAAAATGATGGTGCCCGTAAGTGATTATAGTAATTGAACACTCCCATTATATACTTGTATTGAATTTGCTACTTTGAAAAGTAAGTTTCTCAAAACAGTTTTAAAACAGGTAAAGCAATACACAACAGTGCCATGGTTTTGACACACTAGGTATACACATATACACATTACTCATGCCAAATGAAAAGTCTAAGGGAATTTTTGTTTTCTGAAGTCATTAAAAGACATTTTATTACTGTGTTCTTATCCTTTCTTCCCCCATTCCCCAATTTTTATTTAGCTACCTCAAGAGATTAATTCAATCTTAAAAAGATACTAATTATTCTACGTGTTATTTCCTTTGTCCAGATATCCTTGTTTTTCATTTACATGCTGTGAATCCTGTAGCAGCTCTCAGCAGAAGTGGTGTCACACCGAACTGAACCATAGGCAGGGAATCAAAGCTCTGTTATGGTGAAACAGGTCTAAAAGCAAATTGCTTCAACTTACAGAGATTCTTTCCTCAGCAACCATTATTTTTAATGAGGCCAGTTTACTTCAGGAATCTTGGCAAAAACCAGTCGTTTACTCTAGTCCTAGAGCAATGACTGCGAACTGGGCAAATACAAAGATTACATGCGATGTAAAATCTGCATGTGCATATCATTACAGAAAAACACACGATGTACCGGGAAAGGGGCCTGTCAAGCCATCGTGTTTGGTAATGAAAATAACAGTTTTATTCCAAACTAGTGTACTGTATCAGATTTGATAGAACAAGTGTTAACTAAACATCATGCTTAAAAGCTTTGATGAGAAAATCTGACACGTTAAACTAAGAAACAGTTCAAGGACAGCAGGAGGCAATTCCAGAACACAGGCACAATCTATAAAGGCAAACTACCACAGCTTTTTGATCTTAAGTAGCAATATCAGTATACAACAAAGCTGAGAGGCAGACTGTTGTATCAAGTTTAAAAGTTTAGTATCCAGGGTCAAAAGCCTCAATTACATATTCTACGACATTTCTTAGTGAAGAAATCAGAGTTAAAGTATGATTTACCGAAAGCATTACCTAAATTACCACATGGGGTTTTGCTTATTCCCTTAGCATCTGAATTTTTAGTGTCACTGTTATGCTGCGTCTCAGATACTCAGACTACAGCAAAACATATATGTTCGGATTTCGACGAGGTGGGAGGTCAGAGACACTTACTTTGAAAACATATACATTCCTTAAAATGGGTTATGCCCATTTAATGGCCTAAGAAAAAGGGCACCAGCTCAAGAGGACTGGCAGTGGATAAATAAAACTGTGGATAAATTACTGCATTAGCACTTTACATTCATACCTTTCAGAAGAAAGCATAAAAGTATATATCAAAAAAATACAAAATTGGGGGGAAAAATACTCCTTAATCAAACTAGAGATTTATTATGGACTTGACAATGTTGCTGTACTAAATTTGTCTAACAGGATACATGATACATGTTAATAGCTATTTAATTTAATTGGTGAAATATGAATTTCAAGGGTTTTTTTTGTCCATTTATAAGAGAATGAGATTAAATGGGTAATTCAAAATTGATAATGGGAAATGGAGGACGGATATCTTTTTAAGGCAAAAGAGGAAAAAAAAAAACAACTTCATAATTGTACTTTTTCATCACTGTCTAGAATACAAGAAGATACCTTTGCTCTGGATACAGAAAACCACATAGATTATTCTATGTGTTCTTCTATGCCTGTCCATTCCACAGCTTTTCAGAAATGACCTTCACTGTGGATGAACTTAAGATAATTCATTAAATAGGAACATAATTCTATTGCTATCATGTTACCAAAGCAAAACATGTTTTGTTGATATCCTGACATGACATCTATAATACTTTTATTGTTGCAAAAAAATATATAAAAATCTAGCATTAAATCAATCTGGCTTTTAGGAATGTTAAACATCATGATAAGATATTATAAATTAAGCCCTAACAGTTATGGCATATTAATGGGGTGAAGGGAGGAAATGCCTTCCATACAAATCTTTATAAATTACAAATTGTCAATTTTGAGCAGGCTGGGCTGCAATGCCACCTGGTGGCTTCAAAAAAATAACAGGATGCTTTCAACAGTGTTTAATGGCTTGGAAAATATGCAATATTCTATAAAAATGCCAAACATAGCAACAGTGTTTAAGTTAATAATTTGCATCTCTTGGCTAACAAGTTTTTTTTTTCATTCTGTTGCTCCCAGTGCACAGTATTTTAAGTTTCAAAGTTCGCATGTTGAGATCCAACTTCAGCTGGAATTTTACAATTGATTTCAGTTGTGAGTTGAACTTGCTGAAGAGTATATTACACCGTAAAGAGTTGCACACATACACACAGGGTCTAATTCACACAATAAATGCCTAAAGTTGAAGTTTTCCCTGCTTGGGGAAAAATCAAATACAGCAGAAGTCTAAAAGAAGGGTTACTGAAATGCTTTGTAAAATTACACTGTATAATTAATTCCATAGTAAGAACGTTTTTATGGTGTGTGTTGGTGACCTTTTATTACCATCAAGTTCACAATGCTGGTGGGCTGCCTTTTAATCCCTCCGCAGACAAAGGCCCTAAATAAACACAGATCCCTCCCTGGGAAAAAGTCCTCTCTGGTTAAATGGTAAGGAAATGAGTAAATCATTAGTAATCTTTAAAGCCAAAGCTATAAACTCAAGTTACCTTAAGTTAAAATGAAAGTGTCCTGCAAGAGTTTCAAAGTTCTGTCACAGATAGAAATCTCCAGCTCTTGACTCCAGACTAGGCGCCAGCTGATAAACAAACAATTTAAGTCAAGAGCTGGAGAATTCCCAGCTTTTTCATTTAATGGCTTTGGCCAAGAGTATTTATTGCCTCCAGTTTTATTCTCACTTAGCTCTAAGAGGAAATTTAAACTCATCATTATCTTAAAGCCCCATATGGGCCACAGTCAGCTCACCTGATAGAGCTCCTTTTACTCTGCCTAAGTTCTACTCCCCACTAGAAGTGATGTAATAGTGTAAACTAATTAAATGTAGTTTTAGGCTGACTTTTTAATAGGCTAAATAAATTTTGTTCAATATGGTTTATATTCCCACTTGGGGCAGTAACGATTCCAAAAAGTTTAACTTTACAGTTTCCAGTCTAAACTACTAGTAGTTTACTCCATAAAGGACAATTGAAACAAACAAACAAACAGCCTTCAGAACAAGGGCAGCCAAATGTTAAAAGCAACTGCGTTGAAAATTCTTTGCTATAAATTGATCCACTGGCACCAGAACATACACAGAATTGTGAAAAAGCAGACTGTGTGACAGCTCCAATATTTCAAACAAAACATTTCCGGAATGGAAGGACATACAGGTAATTAAAATTTGATGTTTAGTACTTGTTCTGTTTTTGGTATGAAAATAAACAAAGCTATGGAGCTGGAAATTAAATATTAACCAAGCATCCGTGGATAAGTCAAGATGTTGAATGTGGTGAGCAAGTCCAGCACGGAAATATTTTATTCTAACTCAACAGGAAGATATCATCATCCTGTGCCTCAGATGCCAGCTTCCTCATTCTTTTCTAAACATACATACTAGAGGAGGTTAGACTTCTTTAATACATATTCTAATGCTTATTTCACCTCAGAGATTTTTAAATCCATCATGATTTAGATTTATCACTTTCCACCTCGTGCCAGGAAACTCCTTCTAATAAAGCATATTTGTCCTGTATATTAGAAACTTTTCTCTTAAATAAATTTCATGTTAGTCAGAAATGGAGAGTACTGTGCTTAGCAAGAAGTCTGACTACCATTCTAAAGAGTTAATAGAAGTCAAACTTGAAACCAGGATTTGTATTCCCCTCCTCCCGGCCCCCTCCCCACAAAATACTTTCCTAACCTGACTTGGCTGAAAAAGCTAATTAATTGTTCCAGTGTCTGCCAAGACTTCTTATTCCTTTAAAAATGAGGATAGTGTTTGAGACAGCTGGCTATTCCAAACACAGGTAACACCCTAAATGTGGAAAGAATGAGGAAACATGGATCATGATTAGTATTTTAAATGGATTTCTAATGAAACAGACAGTGATATCTTAAACCTACTGCATTTCCAGCGTATATTGTTCAAAAAGAGGAACACCGTGTCTTTAGATGCTTCTGCCACTCCACTGAGTATAGGGAAGCAGATTAGTGCAAAGTCCATTAAAACATGTGGAACTAGTTCTGTCTTTGTTAGAAACTAATAGTACAGACACTGTGATGTCATGCAAAACACACACACATCAAGCAGCCACCAAATGACAGACAAGGACCCTTCTGAGCCTAAGCCACTGCAATCCCTATAGAAATTTTAGGTCAAATTAAGGTCATGGCAAAGCAGAGAAAAGAAAACTTTATGACAAACCTTATGGCAAGTATTGGGCTTAGTACTAAGCGAAGAACTGTAATTAGATCCTTATTTACATTTCTTCGTGAATAAGAGGTGTGAAATATAATACAGTACCAGGGAAAGCAAGAAAAAAGTCCACAAAAACTAATTTTGAAACATTTCTGCTCATTAAGAAGCTCAGACTAAGAAATTGCTGCTAACTGAGCTGTACATGGAGTCAATATAAGGAGGAAGGAGCAGCAGTTATTTAAATTTGTTGACAGCATTTTAATTATCATCAGTTAAATACACCAGATTTATTGTATGTCTTAGTCCTGTAACTTCAGATTTTAGCCACAGGTTTTATTTTTTGAAATAATCTCCACTGAACTTAACAGGACAGTTTTGAAAGTTTTGAAACACTTGTACACTTTTGAAAATCCTTGTATAGTGCACATGTACAATAAAACACAGGTAAGTTATGAGCCAATATTAACAATTCCTAAGTACTGGGAAAAATTTCAGAGGTTTTCACAAATATATGAAAATTAAAATACAAATTTTTGGGAGCATATTTACAACTTTCTGGACATTTTTTTAGTTTGTTTACTTTTGTCTGTTTTTTAAGGAAAAGAAAAATGTGAAAGCCCATGTCCAACACTAACAAATAGGGCCTCCATGGCTGAACTGTGACTTTTGCAGCTTATTTTTTCCCTCCCAAAGCTTAATTTCCAGGCAGTTTACTTAAATCCATAAAACCTATGGAGTTCTATCATCACAGTAAATACATATTCATTGCAACAATTAAATTTCTTGGCTTCCCTACGAAGTATCTGACTGGGGAGGCAACGTAATGATGGTCTGTACAAATTAGCTCCAGAGTTCTATGGTATTCAGGTGGTATTGACCTCCAAAAACACATCAGCTTTGGAAGTTCAATCCAATTGAAGCAACACACAGAGGTGACCAAATGCAGGCAGTTACCTTCTTAGTACAGGGGCATGTTCCAGTTAATTCTTGACAAAGTTGCAAAGTTTCAGTGGTTTCAAAAACTTACACCAGCATTCGGAACAGTTAAAACTCTTTGCTAAAATCATTCATCAGTAAAAGAAACACTCCTTTGAAACTGCAATCCATGCCATGTACTTACAGAAAAGTAACTTTCATATAATAAACCTTCTCCAATTCTCCTTTCCCACCAAAATACTGTATTTCGATGGGAAAGAAGAATTGACTTATTTTGTCACTGGAAATCCAGAGCAACACACTGAATTTAGAAAATGTGTCTCATTTCATCGCCAGTGTGGATGTGATAGAGAATAAAGGGATAGAGATTCAAGAATGCTCACTCCCAGCTCTGGCCTCATGAGAAACAGCAGTATTCCTACTGCTGAAGGGAGAAGAAAAATGGACATTATTTCTGCTTCAATTAGAAGGTTAGGAAGTGAGGGACACAATTTAAAGTGAGTCAGCCATTGCTGCGTTGAAGATAGAGAAAAAGAGCAGTAATGAGATGTAACAACTTGCAAAGCCTAAATACTTAGTTCTGTTTCAAGGTCATGTTTACAGATGTGCTTTGAAAATAACCCTAAAACATTTTAACTCAATACGGTCCCATTTCCAAGACAGGAGTATAAGTCATTGTACTAAGTTATATTTCAACAGGGTTTAAATAATATATCAACAAGGTTAGCTGCTGGAAATAGCAAACAATAAAACCTTGAACTTAGATGACACCAAATAAAAAAATCCTGTATGTTTAGTTGGTGATGAAGGATATTGCCAAGTAAATGAAAGAATTAGCTTATAGTTGCATGAAAAGTCCAGTTAAGTCATGCTCAGGATGTCTACACAGTGCTTTGCAACCTTGGAGTTTGAAAGACAAAAGCTCGGTAGTGTAAGACACTTAACAGACAACAAGGACACACCTCTTCAAGTTGCACTAAATTCCCATTCAACTGCACAGACTTAAGCAGATGTCTAAGTGTTATGTGCTGAATTGGACTTTATAGATGTGTTCTATTAAGGTACTTTTAATGATTTTCTTTGCCTTGACTGAATATAGCTTATAGTTCTTGATTCTTAGCAATAAAGGGATACCAGGGAAAATGTTATTAAAACATGTTTTGATAGTAACCAACTAATCACATCTTATGACATTTGCTGTTTATTTAAGCTTCTGTTTCCAGGTTCCAAAGCTGAAAATTGCAGGTTTTAATAAATGCTAAACTTTTAGTCTTCTGTGCCTTTAAATCTGAATACCAACAAACTAAAAAGAGACCAATAAAATTTAAAATTAGTTGTTCCTAAAACTTTTAAGATTTGGAATGCCTGACCTATGAATTCATTAACCTCTGGAATTAGACAGGGGGAAGCAAGATGGAGAAGACTTTCAAATACTTCAATGGGATCTAATGTTTTATGGTGCAAAAAGCTGTTTGTATCTGCTGCCATAATTATACTCATGCTTCCCTTTTACTTTTTGCTAATACAACAGAAGACAAAATATAACAAAGCATTTTCATTACTTGTCTGTCCAATCAGTAATCTGCATGCGTTACCTGAAATAAAAAGATCCCAAAAGGACGAGTACCCAAGAAGCTGCCAAACCACATATTCTCTCCCTACTTTGTTTTCCATTGACTAGCTTTTTCTTGTAATTCAATAGCAAAAGAAAAAACCAACAAACACTATTGTACTTTACTGCTTCTTGTGTAATGTGGTGAAAGAACTGACTCAGAAACTTGTTTTCTATTTTCAGCTGTATTATTTGGTCTAATAAAACCTTCTACCTCTCTGTACACCATTTCCCTTCTTTGTACTCTTAAGTTGCTGTGCAAAAAGAACAGTGGTACTTCATTGCTATGATTAGTACTGAAGCATTATAGATACCTATTACTCGTGTGGCAAGAATTTAATTAGCATAATAATAGAGTAATATGGCAAGAATTTCTGACTAAAACAAGTGTTGAAATCCTCTGTGGTTCAGCATTCAGGAGCAAGGGAAAATGGCAACCCATGCCACGTTTAGACTGAGAATTACTGCATCCAAGTAGTAATTTACAGAGATCCCACAAGAAATGGCAGAGCCATAGGAAATGCCACTCTTAACCACATAGGGTTACATTTGACTGACAACTGCACTCAGCCCGTCTTTTTCCAATTAAGCTCCATCTGCTTCCTCGGTTGGACTGGTTGGCCTAAGGCCTCTCAACAGGACACCCATTGTATGTTACTTCATCCACTTCCCCAAAAAAGCTTTCTCTGCCAGAAGCCTGGAGATGCTTCCTCAAAGCATGTCATTGGGCAGGGGCAGGCGAGATGGGTGGGTGGACGAGTGGGAGTGGATGTGTTGCATGTGAGCATTGGCAGAAACCTGAAAAAGCATGCGCTTAGTAACTCCAACAAATCCAAGGAAGGTTTAAGTCCCTACAAATTAAAATAAAAAGCACCATTTTTCTTTCATTATATAGTCTGACCAAAAAGCTTCTGAAACCAAAATTAAATACTGCATTCCCTTCCACTCCCCAACATACACACTCTAAAATAAATAATGGCCAAACTGATTTAAATGAGATTCTGTAGAAGAATTTGTGCTTAGATGAAAATGGCACATTTGAGCCTGAAGCAAAAGTAAAACCACCAAGTTATAAACCTCTCAAAGGAAGGTTTATAATGGAAATGCCAACAGACCCTTAACTATAGTGGAGCTGTTAGGTGCCAACACATAAATAATTCTAGTTTTTGCGGTCACTTACGATAAATTAGATACAGTGCAAGTAGAAACAGTAGGGTTCTGATTCAGTAAACAGTAACAGCCAAGAGTGCATGTTTGGATTTTTAGACAAGTATAGCACAGATTTGATGCTGGCTCTGAAATGGAGTCTATAAGGACATTTGGACTTTTTAAAGTAGTAGGCAAGCCATATTCTGAATTCTTGAGGGCTTGTAAAATAAAAAACTCCTTAACAAGCTTTGCTGCCTACTGTTTCAATCTCCTAAGATTCCTTTACCCCAGTAACCAAAAAATTGTTCCATTCAAGATTGGTGTAATTGTCTACTAAAGAAAACAACATACTAAGTGCACATAGTCACATTTAGTGTTAAGAATTGCTAAGCAGATTAATAAAGTGGGAAAAAAGTACCAATGACCAAATAGTAACAGATTAACCAACTTCTTTAATAGGTGTGCCAGTTGTTGCACTACTAACAGAAATGCTTTTCTATAGTCCAGCTTGTTCTGCAACTGGAATGATGCATTTAGGTGATCAAGTATGTTCATTTTGGTCCTGGGAGGAATTTGTTGCATTGTTTCATAGCAGTTAAGTCCCATGCCTTAAAATGATTCTTTGAGGCAGGGAGAGATACTATTAGGGCTCTCTGCAGGAACTTCCATCTTGGACAGGGTGGGAGCCCTCCGAGGCAGCCAAGACTTAGGCTGAGGCTGTTAAGAGGATGCTCTATCTCAGGAACTCTCCTGCTTGCCAAATTCACATCAGTTTCTCATTTAGTGCTTCCGCTACAAAAGCCTACCACTGCCCCAGCCTCACCCCTAACTCTCCACTAATATAAATCCTAAGATGAGCATCTGCAGAAAGAGGAAAGTTAGACACACTCCTAGTTTGCTCTAACTATATAGGTCTCTACCACAACAGCATTTCACATGCTGATAACCTACTGAACGTTCCTTTCTCCAGCCCTTCAACTTTTAAACGAGGAAGGAAATTGCTGTTCTTCCTGTACATGGGACATAAAGTGCCTTATTCAATACAAAAAGCATCTAGCTGCTACCAAATACTGCTTTCAGATGACTAGCAATTGTAGCAATTCTGGAAGTAATTTGATCAGAAAAATGCTGGACCTCAGAAATCAAGCAAGTTGGAACAGCTAACTATGTATAGTCATATGTCTCTACAGATTACCTCCATGTTAGTTTCACAATGAAACCCACAATTTTAAGCAAACCCAAGAAATCTAACACAAATGAAACACAAGCAGTATGCTCCTCAGCCAAAGCTAAAAGTCAGTGACTTTCCCTGTACTCCCTGTGGCAAACACACTAAGAGCCACAAGCCACACATTCCCACCATACATTCTCAGAAAGCAACAGAAACACGGATTGAAAACAAAATTACAGCCAAAATGCACATTTCTTACTGCGTATGGTTAAACTATATGGTTACTGAGTAACTAGGAACTTACACAGTTTGCAGCAACTCATTAAATAAAGCAAACGTCGGATTAGCATTCCTGACAATTTTCTAAGCTTCCCATTAAAAAATAAACCTTAACCCCATTAGTTTACCAGCGGACAAACAACATACTATCAAATCATTATGTAGCTTAAAATACAGAAAGAGTTTAAAGTGTTCCACGGTGTTTCACACTGTTCCCCCCATTTCCCCACAAATAATTTAACATTCTTACACAACACAGAATAATTAAAACACAACTGGTTACAGAACCAGGAATCGAAACTGAAGGTATGGCATCAGGGTAACATTTCCACACATTACTTTGTACCTATCAAGCCATCTCTTAATTTTCTCTTACAAAGAGATACCAGTTAAAGCTGTATAAGGTTTAGGAAATCCCACACAATGGGATTTTTTCCCAGCAAAACTACAGGAAGTAAAATAAGAACCAAATTTTAAGGGTTAAAATTAAAAGTCAAATACAGTGCAGTAAATATTTTTTTTCCCACTTCAGGTCCTACGTTGTGCTTGGCATGAAGAGAACTGTAGTTAGTTAAATCTGTTTCTGCAGCTCTGGAACTGCAAGACCATTCTGTCCTCCACTTTTCAGTAGACTGAAGTGGCGAGCCAACAGATCTGAATACTGTCGGACAAACCAAAAGGTGAACATTTGAATAGTTTGTATGCTGACAGCTGGATTCTAAATGCTTATTATTAATGGTAAAAGGCAATACTCTTTCCCTTACTGTTTTATTTCATGATACAAACCATGGTTTT
The DNA here is from genome assembly GCF_017590055.1 of Onychostruthus taczanowskii. Classification (NCBI taxonomy): domain Eukaryota; kingdom Metazoa; phylum Chordata; class Aves; order Passeriformes; family Passeridae; genus Onychostruthus; species Onychostruthus taczanowskii. The sequence continues at coordinate 2,189,577 of NW_024501015.1, forward strand.
TTAAAATGTGGTTGAAGGAAGAAGAATTAGGAAATCTTGGTATTTCTATGTGCTCCCTGTGGATTAACCAGGAGCTGTTCTGCTAAGCACGAAAGCTCAATCTACTGAATTGTCTCACAATGGGCAGTACGACACGAAACACTGCAAATATGGAATAATTTTCAGGTATTTGTTTGAAGTGCAGAGGGATTACTTCTGCTAGAACATTCTCCCCCTTTTTATTCGCACAACTTAAGAATCTTTTCAAAACATAAAAATGTTATCCACTACAAGGCAACATTCTGCAATGATCCAGTGACTTAGAATGGCTCCGGATCATAGGAAAATATTGTCATAAATAAACCCAATACTAAGCCAACTCATCACTATGACTTTAAAAATTAAACACAAAGAACCCAGAATACTAGCATCATCCAGATGGGGGTCAATACAAGATCAGCTTTCATTCCTACTCATCCTGGATTTAGTTCTTTAGGGGATCAACAAGTGATTTACTTTCAAAGGCCTGCACTACAAGTCAAAGTTAGCCGTCCCTGCCTGCAAAATTTAGTCCATGTGGGTTTGTTTCTTTTCTTTTTTGCTCCTTTAGATAAAGTGTTTAAAGGGCTGTGTGCTCTTCAACACAGAGCAGTTTGCACAAATGTGTGCTAAGATCTTAGATGACTCCTACGGTTCAGACACTTAGGATGTTAATGTTTCTTTCCACTTGTCTAGTGTAAGATCTGCAGATCTCCCTTGAGGAATAAGACAAAATAAGACATGTAATTCTATGTTATGCCACATCTTCAGTGGCCCAGTCCATTTAAATAAGTGTTGTGATTTACCCCAGCTGGCAAAGAAGTACCATGCAGCCACTCGCTCATTCACCCCTCACCCTTCCCCAGTGGGATGAAGAGGAGAAACATAAAAGAAGGTAAAATCCATGTGTTGACATAAGAACAGTTCAATAACAGAAATAAAATATAATAATTATAACAATAATATCAATAAAAATATGAATAATACTTTTTAAAATGGTGATGAAAAGGGAGGCAACAAGAAGAGTGAAATAAAACCCAAGAACGACAAGTGATGCACAATACAGTTGCTCCACCTGACTAACGTCCAGCCCATTCCTGAGCAGCCATCAGCCCCTCCCAGGCAATTCCCCCAGTTTATATACTGAGCTATATGAGTTCTATCAAAGGAATATAACTCTTTGGCCAGTTCAGGTCAGCTGTCCTGGCAATGCTCCTTTCTGGCTTGATGTGCATCTCCTTATTGACAGAGCATGGGAAACTGAAAGTCCTTGACTTGAAGTAAGCACAACTTAGCAACAACTAAACATCAATGTGTTATCAACTTTATTCTCATTCTAAAACAAAAAACCCGACACTGTACCAGCTACTAGGAACAAAATTAACTCTATTCCAGCTGAAACCATTTAGTCAGGTTTCTATGGACTTTTATTTTTTTCCCCAACAAACAAGAATTCCACACACAGACTGAAAAAATCTGTTTAAGGCAACACTGAATTACAAGTATAACTGCTTTTCATCAGCAGTCACAGAAAACTGCATTTTCTCCAGCGGCACCTCCAAGGCTCGTAGCTGGTGGGGCTGTCCCCATGGTGATGGGCACTGCAGGCACAGGGCACTCACTCCCAGTCTACTCTGTGCACTCCCTTCCAGTCCGGACTTCCTGCTCTGGTGTGCCTGGTGCTGGGCTCACTACTGACATGTGCATCATCCACATTTAGCACAGCGCAGAATTAAGACTCATATGGAGTCAGGGGATTATTAAGGTCTGGTGCTCATCATCCCCACTGTCCCAAAAGCACGGGAATCACATTAGGTTTTTTTGACTACGTGAAAAATACACACTTTGAAGAAGGCACTCGATTGAAAGAACAAAAAGAGAGAAAAAGAAGCCCATGAATGTTTAAAACCAAAAGAAACTTAGTATAAAGCTTCAAAATCATCACTTCATTCCAGAAACGTTGTCAAACACCACCTGCAACCCCTTAACTTTAAACATTCCCTAAGAGAAGCAATCAAAACTTAAAAAATTATAGTAAATTAACTTTTATTCCCTAGGACTTATGACAGGCTGGCATTTATAGATCATTCTTACTCTGGGTATCTCAGAACATTTGACAGGAAGAGGCAGATACTAGCATTAAAGTAACCACAAACAAACAGAGCAGTTATTAGGAATGTGGTAACAGCTCACATACAGCCGTGAATATTAGAACCATTTTTACTGAGAGAAGGAATGTTGGCTCTAACTCTGCAGTTATTCCTTACTCTTTTTCAAAGAGTGCCACAGGGATTTCTAACTTCCATCTGGACAGTTTTCCTTTAACTGTTTTTGAACACCATGTGTGAGAACACAACAGGATTGTAGACATTAGAGATGGAAAAGACCGATTAGATCATGTAGCCAACCTCCTGCCAGTCGTAGATTTTTCCCTACAGAATAGTTCCTAGCACTTTGCCCAGTACCGTTTAAAGCATGTTGAGATATTTGGCTTCAACCATCTCCTTTGGAAATTATTCCACAGTGTATGAAGAATGTCGTTAGGACATTTTTCCTGGTAGACACGGCATGCATTTTTCTTTCCTTAATGATTTCCAGCCTATTATTCCTGGTTATGTCCCATCGAGCCAGCCTGAATAACTCATCTTTACACCTTCGAATAAATGGAGACAGATATGTTTCCCTCCACATTGGTCACTATTTGGCCAGACTACACACAATTTTATTGCCAAAATATACAATATGCTTTAATAAAATAATTTATTCCACCCTTTTAGTCATTGTAGGATTGTTGTCTCCACCCCAGTGAACATTTTTAGATGAGACTCTCAACAAATCTGTTTATTCCTCCTTACCTTCTGGTACCTTTTATTTTATTTTATAGAAAATGTAAAAGGCATAATAGACTTACAGAAGAAAAATAGCCTTGCAAAGTCAGCACATAAGTAAGTATACTACCTAGCTCTTCTGAAACAACAGCTGCTGCCAACACAGTGATATTTGCACATGCTTTATACTTCCTCCCCTCCCTGTGTCAAAATATACATTTTACCAATGCATAAGATTTTCAAGATCTTCAGTTCTTTCTTCTCTCCAACAAAAGAGATCTATTAAACTAGCTTTATTTTGACAGACAAGTATTTTTATACAATTTAAACCATAAGTTATTAGAAATCAGAAGCTTTTTAGGCATCTCAGATTTCAAAATACTTCTTCATCCTCATTTCAGCTTCCTTAAATCAGTTCAGCCAATTCTTCCCTTTTTTGTCATCAGTTACTTTCTGCATTATTTTCTCTCATCTAAATTTCAGAATAACTTGTGATATTTTTCACACTACCTTTAGTATTAAGGTTGTACATTGTAATTTCTACTACCATCCCTAAATCACAGACTTTGCAAAAAATGAATATGATCCAATGTATTCAGCAAAAAATGTAAACAGAGAAATTAAGAAAGATGTAAAGTAAAGATGGAAAGTAAAAAAAATTACACAAGGCATATAGTGACTGAGGAAGAGCAAAGCAAGTGAGGTAAAAGTGTACCAGGAACACAGAGAACATTGTGGCCATTCTGAGCACACACTTTTAGGCTTTAAAAATAAAGCATAAAAACATAAATCCAGAAACAATAATGGAGCAAATACTACTATGACTTTAGATGTTTTTCCTTGCCAACAAGAACATGTGCTATTGAGGGGGATAGGTCAGAATTATTAGTTCTAAATTCATGAACCTGCCCTATCTTTATAGTGTTTCAAGGATCCTAACAGATCCAATCACTGCATTACCAGACCAGAAAGCCAAAATTACACCAAACCTCTATACCACCAAATTCAGGACAGTCCTTATTTTATTCATTGTGTTTATATAAAAAATACATGATGCCTCAAATTAGAGACATTGAATTAACCCACCAGCTCTTCCTCTCCCATGAAGTCATAAGATTGCACTTCTCTAAAGGTGCACAAAGCTAAAGAAACAAAGCAGACAAAACTTAATGAAGCCAGTTCAAGGAGCTCTACCAAGGCTCCCCAACAAAGACAGGTCTATTAAATCAGTTTAATTCCGGCAAAGATATTAATTATGCATCTTTATTACAACAGAATTTACAAGAAGTCTGAACTACTCATTCCTATTACCTATTATTTAGTCTAGTCTGAATGAGTCTTTCAAATAATCTTTGCAAATATTGGTGTGCATAAAGTTTTAACTCTTTTGCTTCCCTTGGAAAAGGCACAACACTAAGTGCCTTCAGTGGTCAAGTAAGAGAAACACATAACTCACTTGTCCTATTTTAGGAAAGTGCCCTTTGTAAGAAAAAGGGAAAAAAATCTGGTATTCTGAAATATATTGCTCTTTGAAATAAAATAAATAAAATAAAATATCTCCAGAATGTTTCAGAGTGTTTCTAATTATTTTTTTTTCCTTTGCTCCATATTAAGTAGAGATCTGGCCATTCAGGGAATAAGTCTGCAATGCACCCCTCAAGGACTCACATAGTACTTCACGTTATCAGTGACCTGAAGTCTTGTCAGTGTTACTACTACTACTGTTTCCATCACTTTATGATCAGCTGAAGTTTATGGAAGCAGTACTATAAAATGAAACAGTTTGAAATGACAGCTGGAATAGAAACCACAACCTCTTCTGGCCACCTCCAATGCACAGTTTCTAAAAAATAAATATTTATTCTACTCTTTTTTACCATTTTAGCATGACTACAGTTCTCTTTATGACAGCTGTTATTAACAATTAGCAGTCTGACTTTTTAACTGACTACTCTCTTGTCTGAAGGATACAGTGAGGAGGAAGGAAGATCTGAAGTGTCATTATCATATCTTAAAGAACCAGACTTACAAAAGAGTTGAAAGCCTTTTTTCATACCCCAAAACAAGAAAAACAAATCAAGTTGACACATCTTTTTGTGAAGTTCCAGTAGAATGCACTACAATGTATTTTAAGCAGATACAGAGTTGATAAAATTGTAATAGTTGGTGGAAGGGGAAAGAAGTTGAAAAGGTTGTATCTGAACACTAACAATGCTTACAACATAGAAAGAATTACATTAGAAATAAAGAAAAAAAAATCCTCCAGTATACTTTGGGAAACGAATATCTTGTATACTGACTTAAAGAAAGAGAACTATTACAACAGACTTCACAGTGAAGACGCTAGTGAAGTTATCTCTGGATTATGAGGCGAGAATCTGTATCATACTTCTACTGAAATCAGTGGGAGGACAATTTTGACACAATTCTTGAAGGCTAAATTTAGATCCTGTACTTAGCCAGTAGAATCTTGTGCCAACAGAAGTCAGTTTTAAATATGCTTCTGAGATAATGTGTGCCTTAAAATACTTTTATACATACAAAGATGAAGAACCCAACCTTTCCAAAGAGATAGTTTTCCTGTCTAGATTAAAACAAACAAACAAACAAAAATACATGGATTTTGAAGATGTTTCCCCATTTGTCCCATGCTCACAAAGAGGCCACAAACCAGGGCAGCACTGGGAACCATGACACAACTTTCTCATGTGGACCTGCAAGAGATCCTAATCCCAGGCTAAAGCGATTGCTATCTCTAGACAGCATTAGCAGCATAATCTGCATGCAACCATGAGGATGAGAAGTATTTTCTGAAGTCACTTAATACAGAATAATACTATAAGGACTTGGTTCATCAACTTCTACTTAACGGGTCCTGACTGTAAGCTGCAAGTAAATGCTGTAGGCCAATCATATGAAGAAGACAGCATTAAGTTGGCATGCAGGTCCATCTGGAAAAGATCAAGAGAAAGAATCTTTTGGGGGCAAGACTGCAAACAAGCCACTAAAATCTGGCCCTAATGCTAGGCCCAAAGATTCTTCATTTGCAAGGTCAGAACAGGATTAAAATCGCTGCTCTCTCTCCCTAGGGTTTACAGACAAAGCAATTTTCAAAATATTACTCAGTTTGTGAATTTGTTCACAGTGCAGATGAATGTTAACATCAGGCAACACCCAAATACCTAAAAACACAAGTGGAGTTGTCTGCCAATAACAGCTAGTAAACAGACAGCTCTAAAGAGGACAGTTCAGGCATGCTGCTTTCTCTTCCTCCTCCCTATGTCTCACCAACACTCTCCTTGAAACTCCTGCCAACTCTATTGCATTGCACAGCAACAGCATAGTGCCTGCCAATTTCTAGAGAGCCGAGCATACTTCTCCATTTAGTGTTTTGTCTGAAGGCCAACAATGCAGTCAGGACATATAAAAATACCCCAAAGACTTGATGAGTTAGGTACTGAAAGATGGAAATAACAAAGCATAGCATTAAAGGTTTTTTTCCCAACAGACCTAACTTCTCCATATTTCTAGCAAGTACACACTTTAAACAAAAGAGCACTCCTTGGGCTTCACAAATACATTAAGGACTAGAAAGTTAAGTGTATTCTTTCTCCCTTATACAGGATATCCCTCAATCTGTAACTGACACTAGTCACCATTCAGATAAAACACTAACACCAAAAAAGTCATCTGTATTCATACTAGTCAGCTATATGTTATCATATTAACTCTGTCTTGGCCTTACCTTTTTCTCAAGGAATAAAAACCCCTAAGTAGCTAAAGTTCCTTCGGAATCAAAACTTTTCCTTTTCTTCTTTGTAGTTATAGTCAGCCTTACACCAAAAACTTAAATATGAAAATAAATTACAGACATTTCTAAAAGGTAAAGAATTCCTTCAGGAAAATAACACACTTGGAAGAAAGGGATTGAAGAAAACAACATAGCAGTAGGTCAGAATTGCCCAACTGATAAGCAAAAAGCCATGCTGTATTTAAAAAGAAGGATTGGAGAGATACATAATCTGCCCACAATACAATTTTCTTTGTTTTTTCTTCCCAGGCTGATTAGGTATCTAGCTTTATAAAGGAGAACTAACATTTTGGTTGTGAAGCAAGAATCTTGTCTTCTCCATTATATTCTCCAGTATCACCTACCTGGATCTGCCTACTTTCTGTTCACAATAGAATTTGGATGAAAATTTTGGCTTCTAGTATGTAGTCAAATCCTGCCTTAGTCCCCAGTTGAAAATTAAACAGATTGATTGACAGTTTTTGCTCATCATTGATATTCATCAGGAAAATAAAGAATTCTCAAAATGTGAGTTACATTAATTTTTAGACCAGATTGTAAAACCTCAGGATTTTCCTACAAAAAATAAGGTTTCCTCACCTTCTAATTCTAGGTGTTTTGGAGAAGAATTCAACAATACAAATGACCTGTTATGGTTTTGTTTTCAAAACATTAATTTTATGTTTTTGCTGCCCTCTGTCCACAAATTGAGAAGTCTTCCCTGCTCTTATATTATTTCTTAGAAGAGACTAAATACTCAGAGATCAATAGTTAGTAACTTTTAAGAATAGACAATTATCACCCGCTTTCTTTAGTTGTTATAAAACCAGACAAATCTCTGTTTTCTTTTGATAAAGAAATCTTATATTCCTCACTTCATTATTTCCTTTTTAATTAATGAAAAAGCAACAGAACTGCTTAATGACAACCAGTTTTTCCCTAACAGGAATAAACAGATGGAGGCTAAAGGAATGTGAGTAACTGCATAAAAATGCAGCTTTATGAAAGAAGTTAAATTAAAAGGACCACTGTACCATACCCAAGAAAGCTGTTTCTCCAAGTTGTTTCCAAAAACATACTCCTAAATCCTAAAAATACTCCTGTTCTACATATCTGTAATGCAGTTGAACAACAAAACAGAGTACTGTACATATAGCAAAGAAAAACTTACAGCAACAAGGGTACAAATTGGTGACAAACTGCAAACAAAGACACAGACAACTTGTCCAATATGAGGTAAACTGCTAATGAAGACTTACCTCCAGAAACTGGGGCATCCATGAAAACTGCTCCCGTTTTTTCAGCAGCTTTGGCTAATTCTTTTGAAACTGCTGGATCTATAGTGCTGGAATCTATTAGCAATGAGCCTTTCTTCACTTTCCTAAAATAAAGATTTATTATTATAATTATAATTATTATTTTCAGAAGATATTACCATCACACTGGCATGACAAATGTGCAGACATATTTTGGTACACTAGTAAACATGAAGTTTTAAACCTTATTGAACAAGATCTGCTCAGTATGCATACTGCAGCTTTGAACCACTCAAAGCCCAATAACAGCTGAACACAAAAAATTATGTTTTTCTAAACACTATTAAAAAAAATATGCAAAAAGGTTGCACTAGGAGAATCTTCCATCACACAAGTTGAGCACTATATAATATAGAGATCACCAAAGATTCATTCTAAGCAACTGCTGATGCAGCCTAAAGTTTAATATATAACAATAAAATGTTCTTTTTATATATACAGTATCTTAAGTTCTTATATCAGAATGGTCTGACTGCATTCTTTTAATCATTCTACAATTTGTTCTCCATAAAGACCCTAACTAAAACCAAAAAAGCTCACTGAAGATTTGAAGTGAAGCATGGAGAAAAATGTTTTCCCACTGATAGCCAGTACATTTAGGCAGATCTGTATTTCAAACTGCAGATCACAGAAAGCTCTTTATTTGATTAAAAAACATGATAAAAATTTTTGAAATTTAAAAAAATGTTAACTTTTTTCATGCCCTCCACAACAAAAAATTTGATTTTTATTCCTCTTTCCATTGAACTGCACCATGATTTCATGTCCACCTGACCAGCAATCACCAGGAAATCGAACACCAGAATTTTTCAGTCATAAAAACGTGTCCCATTTAAAGCAACTCATGACAGATAAAGAGATCCACTGCATGCTGTTGGCAGTACAGTGGATTTCACTTAATTGAATTACTCAGGTTGCTGGAAATAGTCTTTCAACATATATATACATTGTGACCCTACTGGAACTCCAGAGTCAAACAGTGCTACATACACAAAACTCATCCCCTTGTGCTGCTGCAGTTAGTTTGAACACATGCAAACAAAAACCAATGCAGCAGATAAGGTACTACATCATCTCCCCTTTATGTTCAGAAGAAGGCACAGTGGCACAGGCTCCTTGGTAACACAGTGGGATGACTAACTCAACCTTTAAACACTTCACATTACTGAGGTTTTCTTCTGTAAAGCTTTAAAAGCTTCAGAAAATTATGAAAATCAAACCAATCAGTAAGGACCAGCTCACTCAGAGCCACAATTATTCACTACTGCCAAATTACACTTCTCTTAACACAGAGGCTGAGAAACTGCAGCAGCAGAGACTGCTTTCCACATGCTCTGTTTCCTGCTGGATTTCCCACTTCTATGTACTCAAGAGATTTACTGGCTGTACTGTATCAGTATGTACTGCCAATAGTTCTTCAAACCACTGCCATCACGGGTGCAGTTCTCCCACAACTGTTTCCTGAGCTTTGTGGGGCTGATCCTATTACCCACCTTCCCTGAAGGGTCTAAGCTATAAATACTTAGATCTCGCTCCTACCTTACGAGGAATTAAACTACAGACAATAAGGGAAAGAATCAACTATTATATAACAAGTACAACAGAAATCCCCCCTTCCACTTCCATTTCCTTATCACTGCATCCTAATATTGTACAATCAATACTTTAAAAGGTAATAATTTCATAATTTTTGATAATAATTTTTGATCATAATTTTTTTTATAATCTACTGTACTTTTGTCTTCGGTATGTTTTTTTTCCCTTTACCTTATTTACTTGGATAGCTCTTAAGAGTCTACACGATCCTCAGAGGTATCCAGTAGCCTCAGTCAACCTGCCAGGAGCAGTGCATATGTAGCTACAACAGATTTTTAAACTATACATATTTTTTGATTTGGCAAGTTCAAAAACTCAGAGCATTAGAATTCTGCAGACTATGGATATAAGGCTCAGTGGAAATCCCTCCACAAAAGTTAAAAAACACCGTTTCACATTAAACAAAATGATTAAGTATTTTTTTCTGTAACAAACAGATAATAAGAGTAGAAATCAAGAAAGTTTTTTCAGCTATTCTATGTTAATACACTTTAACAACATAAGACACATTTAATTTATAGGATTTCAAGTTAAAGAAAAGAGTATTGAACAAATAATTGTTGCCAGCAAATATTCTAGCTGTACGTGAGCATGATACATGATGGCAAAAGAACCATGCAACTGAAAAGGCAGATAATAGCTAAGTTGCCTGAAATGCACAAAAATTATAATTCTACTGAAAATAAAATAAAGACTTTAGCCAAAAGCCATTCAAAAGCGGCACTGTATGAGAGAACTTATATAATTAGAAATATCAATAGTGACAGAACAGAGAACATTGAATTAAGTGCCCTGGAGGCACAGGAAGAGTTACAACAGCAATCATCAGACAAACCCTGAGTACGAGTGGAAATTCTCCAAACTACAAAAAGTCTTACTTTAGAATTCCATTTGCTCCTGTGTAAACTTCTTTTGCATGGGGACTAGAAGGCAGCATGGTAATAATTCTGTCTGCTCTTTCTGCTACGTCTGCTGGGGATTCCGTTACCTTTTAAAGAAAAAAAAACAAAAACAATATAAGCTTACACACTTCTGAAAAAGAAATGTTTGATGAGTTTGGTTTTAGTATGCACTGGTCACAACTAAGCTAGGTAAAAAATTAAAATACAAGAAAAACTGCTCTCCTAACGAAAATACTGGTTATTTGGATCCAGCAACAGAAAAATAAAAAAAAATGAAAAGGATCTCCTGTCATGGAAGTTCCTCCACAACATCTGCTAAAGGCAATATGCTTTCATCCCATCAACTCATTCAAGTACCTGAAATTCACTACAAACCCTGCATCTGTAGAAAATATTGTTCTACAATGTTTCTAAGGAGGGGCAACATGAATGGCTTACAAAAATACCACTTTTTTCCTTGTCTTATATACGGCATTAAAAGAGACGAAGACTGAGGAAAAAAGAAAACATTACTCGATGCACCTCTGAGCCTCACCTTAAAATAAATCAAATAAACTAACTGATGTTTCTCAAAATATTACAACTGGCATTCTTAAAATGGAAAATTATCAGCTCAAGCATCCTTCATGAAAAAGATCTGAACAATTTTCAAAATATATTATTAGGCATTAGTTGTTAAAGAATCATACCTAACTTGAAAGGTATATTACCATTCTGAAGTCACTTTCAGAGGCAGGCACTATAGTATTTAAGATACATACACAACAAACGAAATATTGACAGCTAAGTTGTGAGTTTCACTTGGAAGGCATCTACCAGTAAGATTTCTGCCCAGATCTGGTCTGAATTAATTAATGTTTTTTAAATTGCGCTGTTAACACATTCATAGCCCAGGGACAATAGCAACAAACATACAGCTTATTCTTTTATTTTTAGCCCAGAAGGATCAAATCTAATTTCAATCCTTTGTAATTAATGCTGAATTACACCTTGAAGAACTTCTGGGATACAGCATAAGAAACTTCTCAATTTTTATTTGACTTCTGAACAAAAGAAGGGAAGACTGTATATAGTGACTGAACAACGCTCTTGGGGGAAAAAACACTAAGAAACTGGCATGGATGGGACTGAGAAACATGAGATTTTGTTTTGAAAGAATAAGTTAATATTGCACAAAACACCTGGCATACCAGTTACAAAAGGAAACTGGCTCTAGTGTAAAGAACAAAAGTTAGCAGGAATAAATGAGGCAATTATAACCAGCAAACCTTCTATATCTGATTTTATGACTTGCCTTCCAGGAGATGAGAGAACCTATCTCTTTAAAAACAATTTCTGAGTATCTCTGGTTTGGTTCAGTCTCAAGGTGTATTATTAGATGTGGAGAGAAGAAATGTGAAATTGGTACCTGAATCTATATACAGTCTTCTTATTTTAAACTATGATCTCCAGTATTTTTACATGTTTGCAGGGTATCAGCTGAATATTCAGTGGCCCATTTGCATTTTTCAACCAGAAGCTGAAAAATATACTACATTGGGCACACAACTGAAACAGTACATCAGCCTCAAATTTCTACTTGGCTACATAGATAGAAGACAGCTGGGTTTTGATTACAGTTTTAAATAATTCTTAAGCAGAAAACAGGTACAAAGAAGACACAGTATAGTGGTCATCTAAACAGAAATTAATTTTTTCCATCCACATCTTTCAAAATAGTAAGATGCCTTTTACATGAAGAAAATTAGATTAAAAATGTATACAGATTGGGACAGTACTTCTACAACCATACAAAGGAAAAACTTTCTGCCACCTTGAAGTAAGCAGCAAAACAAAGTGGGAATTAAAAGTGGAATGGATACCTTTGGCCTTTTGGTACTGTTAACAAATATGAATAATAATGCCTGAAAAAATATACCTACCTGGTTCATTAAGCAGTTTATAAAACCTGTATTTTATTTGGAACCTTCTGTCTCAGAAACAAAGCTGAATGATTTGAAGACTATTACAAAACATTAAGCATTCAAAATCATTAAGAATATGTGCATAACTTTAAAAAACAGACCAAACACTAATTGTTGATTACCAACATAGACTATACTAGCTCAGAGTAGCAGCCCACCAAGGCCTGTACATGTTCTGATACTTGTTTAGTTCAAGCAAACTTTTGCAGCATGCAACTGGATAGGAGACTTTTCTGCATACTGCTAGTTGTTGGTACTGTCCTTCAATACATGCATCTGCTTGTATTTGTTCCAAACTGCTTCCCTATTTTGTTTTACTTATATTTACTGTGAGTCAATTAATTATTGTTGGCCTGAAATGGCATTCTTACAGTACACTAAAGAAAGCTCTATTTTTATGATGCTTTATGCATCAGGTGACTCCAGTAACATTCTCAATGTTCTAAATCTGTGATTGGATTTAGATACAAAGACCTGTAAACTGAAGTGTGACACACAGTCACTCCACTGTGTGAGCCTTCCAACGTTCTCTGAATTTCAGCCCAGGGAGTTCCATATGCTCATGCTCAGCCAGATTTCCTCTTACTATTCACATTTAGCAGGTGGGTGGCCACTTTCTGACATGCACCACATCCCAGTTGTTTACTTCAGTGGCTAAAGAAAGCGGAGTCGCAGAGTGTGCAGATTTATGGTCAAGCATCCCGCATCTGCCATTTACCTTGGTAGCAGCACTGCCTTAAACAATGGACATTTGACTAAGCTGACTGTCTCTTGGGGTCATTTCACCCCTGTAACACTCCTGACGGTTTTACCCTTACAGCCAGACCAAAGAGAAAGCAGCCCTTAGAGCCCAATGTTCCTTCTACAGCAGTTTCTACAAGGCCCCGTGGACCCACAAGTTTTCAACTCCTGAAAAAAGTGTTGGAGTAGGATTTACACCTATAGATCAAGAAGAGGAAGTTATGTTCACATATTTTCTTTCAGTGTGTCTTATTTGTATTTAAGCCTAGCCATGTATTCTCTCAGTGTTTTATGATCTTAAAACATACCCTGGACTTTATTTTTAAAGGCATTACAGTTCACCTTTATTATTGTATGTTATGTCTTGCAGTGAATGCCAAGGATTCTATTATAAAGGCAAAAAGCTATCAACATGGACAGCCACAGAAAAGAGATCCCACTGCAGAACACGAATTAAAAATACAACCAACAGTTCAAAACAGTCTCTTCCATTTGCCCAGTCTTACTCAAGACACGTCTGGTTAGTGCCTGAGGGTCTTGGCTGCTTTAACAAAATATGAACAGGAGCTAGGAAGAAAGGTGAAAAGCTTGCTTTCCCACTTAAGGCCAAGATTCTGTAATTATTCAAGGGGAGCTGCAATTAATTACTAACAGGTGTGTGGTATCATTTTATCTTTTAGGACTCTTGATGTTACCTCATTATTTAAAACAGCTGCAATTAGTTTCAACAGTTTAGATTTTCAAGGCACACAGTTCCTCTATCAAGACCTACCTACAATCTCCTTGCCACTGCTGCAAAATTCCCTTCTATCCTCTACATTGTTACATGAGAGGTTTATTTTTGCACTGCACTCCTTTTTTTCTGTTTTAAGCACGTATCCATCTGCCCACAACTGTCTAAATTGTGACAGCTTTGAAGTATGTCAAAACCATTCAAATGTGTTACAGACACATAGAAATGACACAACCATCTGAGAGAATGGGGTTCTGAAGGTATTAACAGATTAAGAAAAGTAATAGGACTGGCTGGAACAGGGCCAAGATTTTGCAGGGTATATTGCAGGAAGGTAAAGCTCCCTAATACAATCAATTTCCTTCCCTCCTATTTCCTTTTCATTCCTTCCTCTTCTCTCAGCATATCCTTCCTCACCTCCAAGAGAATAAGCACTTAAATAATTAGATTTTTTCCCCTGCCCCTGAGGACTACACCTTGAAGCAGCAGGAAAGCTCATATGTCCCTGTAACCCTTACAGCTATGCCAGCAGGAATTTTTAACTAGGGTCATTTAACCTGGAAAGGTCAAAGCAGGAACCAGATGAAAAGCAGCCCACTGGCCATCTAGACCAGAGAAGGAAGCAGGAGAAAGCAGGAGGTGACAGAACAGGCCATCAAACTACTCTCATAAAAAGTGGAGGAAAAAAGAGACAGCTAGAGGAGTCTGACAAGGTAGCAATTCTGGCTAACAGCAGGAAAATTACTTGGCATAGAATCATACCTTTGCTCTAACTGAAACCTCACAAATTCAGATTGTATTAATTGTGCTGTTTCAGTTCTGACTGTGATCTTAACCAAGAAAAAACCCAGATTATTTAGTTGCATTGCATGCAGGAACCATTCAACACACACAGTTGCTGAAATAAAGAAGTTTATTACTATACCTGAGCACCCAAGTCTTGGAATTCTTTGCAAGCTTCTGGGAAGACATCATACACAATAACTGGATATCCATGTTTTACCAGGTTTTTTGCCATTGGATTTCCCATGTTACCCAGCCCAACGAATCCAACTGGGGTTTTGGAAGCCATAGTCCTAGAACACACTGATTTCAAAACAATAAACATCAATACATTTGTACTTTAGACTAATGTATAACAATGACATACTAAAAGCAACCATGTAATCTGTTTTCAATTATTTTAACAGCCTTATCCTTAAAAACAGTGCAAATGTGGATCCTATTTTACATAATTTAAACTTTAAATCTTTAAATTATAGCACACACTGGGACACAAATACCATCCCACAACGATTTTTCTATATATCAAAGATCATTATTGTAATTAGGAAAATGTGGGCGTTTCAAAAAATACAGTACTTAAAGCTAAGATCTGATAAGAGCTCAAATGTATACTAAAAATATGCAGGATTGTCTGTATTTTATTATGTGCCTAAATTCTAAACTGGATATGTGAAGACCAATTTTATATATATTTTACAGACTCTTTATTTGCAACTTTGCTTGCAGCCCTAGGATGTAGCACGTGCTCTCTATAAATGGACAGAGGCTGCCACTTTACTTCATGCAGCCTCTCACAGATTGTTCTGATCCTGCAATCAGATACAAGTCCAAAGGTGAAAATCTCCATAGCAAGTCATGGCAAATCCTTTAAACCATGCAATCACAGTTTAAATACTGAAAATTGGAATAAAATACAGTATTAAAAAATTGTGAAGTCTTTACAGGAATAACCTCTGTATTCTATTTATCATACTACCAAGACAGAACTATAAAGCCTAACCTACAAGCTGTGGAAAAAACTACAATTTCAGTCAGTTACCTTTTCCCAGAACTTAGTGAGCATCAAATTCCGGATAGGAGCAGCACTGCAGGCATTCATCTACTGCAATCACTATCTCATCACTCTAAACACTCCAAATCCAAAGGCAACACAATTTGACAATGACTAGATTTCTTTGCCAATTACATAAAATACTTTCTCCTTTACAACAAAGGAAAAAGTTATGCAGAATAAACACTAAAGTATGTGTCAACTAAGCAGACAGAAACAAAGCTAACTACAGAAATACTCTAGCTCTAAAGTGCACATACAGAAAATGTGCCTAAGCTGGATCGAGACTCTAAGAGGTCTCAATGCTTAGCAAAGAATCCTCTCTAGGCCAATAACACTTGATTAATCATTTTAAAGTCTTTCTGACTTTAAGCTCCTTCTTAGCCAGCAATGGTCATGTTCTTTCAACTGCAGCACTGTATTGGAAGTGCCACATTTAATAAATCAGGTTTGTTGAGAGAACTTTGGTCTGAGACAGTTTCCACAGATGCCTGCAGCAATTACATAGCTAGAGAAGTAGCAAAATTTAAATCTGCGCTGGGAAAATGCTTAGTGAAAACTGAGATAAGTCAGGAAAAGAGCCCATTGCTTTTTTAAGAAGTGCTACATGTCAAAACCAGGGAACAAATGAACAAAGAGCCCAAACCAGAATCATCAGCCATAACAATCGTCTTAGAGTCTTCTTCTCATTGTTTCTATGAGTCAGTCTTCCCCAGTCCCTCATTTGCACTAATCTAAAATTGCTCCTTTAGTTAGTCCAAAGCTTCCCACTTCCTGAGGAGCTTCAAGCCCTGGTTTTAAGCATCTTTCTTTCTCTAGCCCTTAATACCAGTAGATCTTATTTACCTTGACTTCAGTAAAGCTTTCAGAACAGCCTCCTCTCTTATCCCAGCAGCCAAATGAAGAAAGCATGGACTGGATGGGACTGCAAAACTGACTGAAGGAAGAAATACTGTCTGGAGTGCTGGGCTCAAATAACAGTGACCAGTAGTTCAAAGACTAGCAACAGTCTAGTTACACATGATGTTCCTCGTGGGTCAATACTGAAGCTGTTTAAAAGTTTCATCAAAAACTGATGATTAAAGCTAAGCACCCTCAGCAACATCATGTGTGACACCAAACTGGGGAGACTGTCTGAAAAATGGCAGGGCAAGGCTGCTATTCAGAAGGACTCGAGAAACAGGCCTTAAGCAGTTCAACAAAGACAAATTTATGCCCTGTACTTGGGTCAGGGGATGTCATTACAGGCTGCTGACTGGCTAGACAGCCGGCAGCTCTGCAGAACCTATGGATTCCCATCAACTGGAAGCTGAGCAGGAGTCAGTAGTGCATCCTTCAGGAAAAAGGTTAATGACATTCTACACTGCATTAGCAAGAGTAGATGCAGAAGGTAAAAAAACCCAGTTATTCTTCTATACAGCAAATACACAAAAGATGTGATGAAACTATGGATGATCCAGCAAACATCAAGTAATAAATATGACCAAGGAGCAGGAGAACACGGCCTCTGAGCAGAGGCTAAGAGAACTGTCTTTGCTGAGCTTGGGAGAAGCAAAGGTTGTGGTCTTCTACTACCTACGGAGTGGGAGGAAAGAAGAGTTACAGAGAAAATGAAGCTGAACTCTTCACAGATGTGCACTCCAATGGGACATGGGGCAATGGCCAAAAGCTGCAGTAAAGAAAAATTCTGGCTTGAAATAAGAAGAGCATCCCTGATGTGGAAAAAAGGTTCTGCACTGTAACAGGCAATGCAGAGAAGCTATGGAAGCTCCATCCTACTGGCAACCTTTGAACACCATGAGCAACCTAAGGTAGCTTTAAATATTTAAGGCTTTTGGAAGCCTTGCTTCCAAATCTCAGTTTTCTTTGTTTCTGTAAATTCCAAGTAATTTTATCAGAAGAAAAATTCTGACTACCATACTAGGATCATTCTTGTAGATTCCTCACTTTTATCCTGATCTCTTCTTTTCTCGCACTATCTCATGGACATCTAACCATCACTTCAAACTCAGCATCTTTAGAAAATTTTCTTGAAACCTTTTCTGCTATCAGTGCTGACACCAGCAGTGATGCCTGTCACTCATAACAGCCTAAAAGACCCATCCATGATCTGCTTGAATCTCACTGATTCATCCATCACATCTGAGATCTCAGCTGCTTCAGAACCTGGTCACCTGCCCCAACAGGCATAATTTTGCCTTGATCTCCACGCTGGGAATTGAGAAGGACATTTTGTCCATGCTACTTTCACTCTTTCTCTGCAACCTGCCTGCTTTTTCTCCACCATGTTACATAAGACTGCTTTGCTTTGATTACTTTTCATGACTGTCATCACAGCTTAATATTAAGACTTCAGCTGGTAATTAGACTGCAGTGACGTGCCTATTACCAACATGCACTCACATTGTGCCTCTGAGGCAGCTCTTCACAAGGTAAATATCCATGAAATGAACACATTCTTCTACTATAAGGACTCCCTTAAAAATTCTCATTTTGCAGTATCACCAAAAAAGCATGGCAAAAGTTAGGCTGTGATACAAGACAACTTGCTGACCGGTACTATTAAGTTTTGTGTCACTGTATTCTATTATTTCTCCTTTTGTCTGTCTCTTTTGATTTTTTTTTTTTTGGTCTCAGTTCATGAATCAGAGACCACTTTCTGTTATGTGCTAAAACATATTCAAATCCATGGGAATTGGGACTGTTAGATAAATAGTTCAAATCCTGAGTCAGTTTCTGACTTTATTTTGGTTTAACTTTTCACAGCCCAGCATTATATAAGACACTTCAAAATGAAATAATTTGATTAACAGTTTTGAAAAATCTTCAGACCTCCAGGTACTCCAAAATAGGAAAACTGGTTTAGAAGACTGATTAAATTAGTTCACAGACCTAACAGAGATTATTTCAATTAAATTTGAACTGACCACATTTAGATGCATGGCATATTTTAAATGACTACTTAAGACAGTGGGGATTTGCCAAAAAAAGGATGCTTTAAAAGACAAGAACGTTCATGTTTTCCCATTAGATGAACCTCCACAGGTGATTTCACAGAATGTGATGTCCAGCTCACATATGTTGTCACTTTTTAGCATCTGATATGTAGCACAAACTCAGTTTTGAAATAACTCTGTAAGTCAAACATCTAAGGACTGATATTCTGCAAACCCACATCATGTATGCTAACTAATCCCATCAATTGTATAAGCATTTGCTGAAACTGTTCCTGTGGTATTGAGCCCATTTTACTTTGACCATAAAATCCACAGCAACCTGCTGCAATCACATGGCTGGAAAAATGCCCAGTCCACACTTAACTTCTAAGAGAGGGCAGAACATCAGAAGAGGAGCAACAAAATCTACTTTTAAAATAATCACTGATACCATGTGCAACTAATTCTCCTTCCCTGGGAACAGAACCAGCAATACAGATCAATCTGTAAATCAAGCTAATTGTGAGCAAAACCAGCTACAGCTATACCGACTCCAAATAAATTGGGCTTTTCCCAGAAGATTCTTCATTATTCTCTTCAGGGAATATGTGCTTGCAGATCTCATGCCTATGAAAACTCAATTGATGAGGAGAACCAATTATGACACTCTCACCAAATTTGAGGCTTATGGTCAATACAGATAAAATACAGATTTTTTTTTTATTTGAAAAGTCAGCCTACAATAGAAAAACTTTACCTAATGTGCAGTTTCACAATAATTTTACTTTATAAAACAATCAGCAAGATCTTGTTTATGAACCTCTTGAATGTCTCTTCTTGAACAAAATGCAACTGTTAGACCAGTAACTTCAGAAACACACAGATTGCAATCCAGTCTTCAGAATACCTAGCCTGTCAATGACCTAAAGCTTGTCTTTTCAAGCTTTATATAAAGACACTGAAAGCAGTTTTCTTTTTAACCTGAATGATGACAAGTTTAGATCATTTCAGATGTATACATTTTATTTTACACTATCTCCCAAAGTAACAAGTCTTACAGTTTCAAGAACAAATTCTAGCTCCAGTGCTGCCCCGATTTCATTGCAAATACTTGACTGCACAAACACTATAATATGCAGAATTGAGGACATCTCTTTGTAATCAAACAAAAAGGGACTAATAGTAGGGTAGAACCACAGACAGCAGATCTGGAAAAAATCCAATGTGCTTGCACTCTAACTGGCCAAGAACAAGACTGAGAAACAAGTAACTCCCAAAATATAGTTTCAACTATATTAATTCTTGGCTTTATAAAATTTATTTTGAACCCCATTCACCAAAGGCCACAAGGGTGAGAGTCCACACAGCCCCATCCCATAAGAGCTTCCTAATCAGAGCGGTTGCAGTTCATATTAATATCCCGATCTCTCTGGATTGGTGAATATTAATGATCTTGATCTCTCTGGATCCTCTTTTCCAATATGTGAGATTTAACACGATCATGGGAAGATGCTCAGAGTAAGCTTAGCTACTGAAGTTGCTGGTTTTGCTTGGGGCTTTATGAGAAAATACACATGAAGTCACTGACAAAGAGAAACATGATGACAATTCAATATGAGCCACTAAATGAAAGATTTTCCCACTGACTTAGCATCTGAAATTCTGGTACAAGCATAACAGAAGACATCATCCCTTTTCTCTTTCCTACTTTGAAAGAAAATATCAGTGTAAGCTTCTGTGTTTTGTGGACTTCGGCATGTAATTTATAAAACCCCTACTGAAACCAGATCCTGGGAGGGAACTAGATGAAGAAATAGAGAAGTTAGAGAGGCCAGCTGCACATAGGTGGAATCCTTCTGCTCCTAGAAGTTTTGCCAATTTAAATTGTCCCATGGTCACTGACTTTTAAAGGTTGTGCAATGATTTGGAGAAGAGCACTCTGCCAAAACAATAATTTAAGAAGAATACAATATAGTAAATTTGGCCAGCCTTACATTAAAAAATATCCCACTTGCTTTTTCTTGCCTCTGTAAAGGTCTACTGATCAAAACCAGAGATGCTATCTTGTAACACTCAGAGTCTTCTTATATATAATATTTCTTATCTGTACCTATACCTCATTAAATGTCTGCTAATACATTACAGAGAAAACCATATAGTAAGTACTTTTGATCTAAAAAGAATATCAAGTGTACACTTGATTCCTTTAACTAAGTACTGTGCTGGACTTCTGAGAAGCAGATCTTTTGTCATAATCCTTGCTTAGTAATCAAAGCTTCGCTGCACCAGAGCATAGAGTCATTCAACAGCTCAAGCAGAGCTCCTGCATTACAAAAAAACTGTTAAACCAGCAAAACTACTATTTAATTACTAAGTGAATGTATCTCCTCCACTCCAACAAAACTACTTGTAAGGACATTTTTGTTCTCTAGCATGGTACTGTCTTCTTTGATGAACAGCTCCCTCAGCTGATGAATGGACATTCACCAGAAAATCTTCTTTTCTCAGTCACCATAATTCATTAACCTCCTCTTCCCTCTCCTCCAGAAGTCCCCAGGAGGGATTTCTCCATATCCATCAAAAAATATTTTTAAGTAAGGTCATATAAACCATGTCTATGAAGCACCTTTGTCAGTGCCTGGCAGCTGCAGAACACAAGACTACATAGTCTCTGTCCAGCTGAATAATACACACACATACACATCCAAGAAACTCCTCCAACATCTGCCCTCAGCTCTTTATTTTCCTCCTAGACAATTTAACAATGTCTAGTATAAACATACAGAAAAAACAAACCATCATGGTCTGCACCAGCTGCAAAGAGCAACTGACCAAGTAACCAAGGAGCATTCAGTAAGAGAAGGAAGACAGTCCACTTGCTAACCGAGCTGTGGTGTTGGACAGCTCTCAGAGCTGGCACAACTCCTTCACCAGGATGGCATTTCACTCAGGACAGATGATGAAATCACTACTCAAAACCCAACTGTCAGACTAAAGAAAAGAATGGCAAACTTAGTAAACGCATTAGAGATGGGGAAGCCATATAACTAAGCAACAGAGCTTAGCAGTTAAGAAGGTTTAATGCTTAGACCTTCATCCCATAAACATTTCTCAGAGTCAAGAGTACCTTCAGCACAGTCACTACCGACTAAGTCAGAGCTTAAATGCTAAGGGTGAAATTCTGTTCCATGGAAGTTTCTAGGGAGAGTCACAATTTCTCCTTAGACTTAGTTACAGTTTTTTGCTCAAGTATTCACATAAAGACAAACTGTATTTTTCAACTTTAAGGACCAGTGTTGGTTTACTTTTCATACCTATGCTCACCACCAAGAAACAGGATCCCCACCATCTGCCCTACATTAAACAAGATCATTTGGAAATTGACCATGACAATGGATTTCAAAGCTCTTACAGAATACCTGACAGTTACCATGCACAGAAAGTTCATTGCTATTGCTTTCAATTGTGGTATCACAAAAGGTACTAAACACATTAACTTTACTAGCATGAGACCAACATGCCTTCTGCACCTGAGCTATTACTTATCACAACATCAGAACCACAGTTACCAAAAAAAAAAAAGCATTAGTGGAAAAGAGACAGAGGAGCAAAGAGCACCGCAAGATAACATCAAAATTGTCAAACGTTTTTCATTAATCAGTTTGAGTGAGGTTTAAAGGGGAGTTACAAAGTTTTTAAAGTTACCTACTTAAAAGAAATTTTGTAATTCGTGAAACACTTCCTTAAGTGTCAAGATTTTAGAACCATATACCATTTAAAAGAATCTATTTCTTCTACTTTGCTAGTTAAAAACCTTCACCTATGTGTTGGGAGCCTAACCACAGACAAGACCAACAGACTGCAATCAAAATGACACTGACAAGACTACTGAAGGTTTATTTTTAACCATTTACTTCAGCAATTAAATTACTTAGGAATAGCTGTGTGATTTTTCAGGACTCTGGAAGGGGAACATGTATAGGTCCAATTCTACAAATACATTGTTCCTTTGCTTGCACCGACAGGACACCTGCAGTGCTTGCTCCTTCCACCGCCCAGGGACCAACAACAGGTGACCACCAGTGCCTGCAGAGCCGACACAGGAGGAAGTGCCGCTGGATCTACCTTCGGTTTAAAGAAAATAATCGGATGCAGTGACCGACAGAGCCGAGCAGCCCAAACCTAGGTAAGAGGTACCACAGACATGTCACTGCTGCCACAAGAGGCTTTTGTGGGCTCTGATGATTTCCAGGCACGCTATTTTAAGCAAATGAGTGAAAACGTTTATTAAGCCAAGCCGCTCCGAAGCTGCGGTGGAGCCCTGAATAAGGCAGCAGCGGTAGCGCGCCCTGCCAGCCGTGACCGCCCGGGGGGCCCGTCACCGGGGATGCCGCACAGCGAGGCGGCTCCGGAGCTGCACCGGGCTCGGAGGGCCCGCGGCCGCCAAGGGCAGCGCGGCAGCTGCGCGCCCCGGGAGAGGCCCGGCCTTTCCCCGCCCGGCCGGCAGAGCGGGGCCACTGGCGCGGAGGGAAGGGGTAGCTCCTTACCCATCACCCGCCGGTGCCAGCGCCACCAGCCCGCAGGTCCCCTGCGCACCACCGCTGCGGCCATGCTGCGCCCCCGTGCCGAGTGACCTCCGGCCCGCCGCCGCCCGCCGCCACCGCCCGCGCGCCGCGAGCGGCAGCCGCCGCAGCCAACCACGGACGACGCTCGGCGGGGCACAGCCAATGGGAGTGCGCAGCGTCCCCCCTGCGGGCGGCTGGCCCCGCCCACCGCCCCGTGACGGATGGGGCCGGATTGCGGGGCGGGACGGGGGCCGGGCCGGCGCTGGAGCACTTCATTGGGGCGGTGGGACACTGTATCCCGCTGCCCGCGGCTCCCGGGGAGGCGTTTCTTTCCAGCTCTGCTTGCCTGTGCCTGCCCGCTGCCGATTCGTCTACTTGCTTAGCTGCCGGGGGAGGAGGCTTGGCTGAAGCGGCAGAGGAGCGGAGCGCCGGCGTTTTGGCGGAGACACCTTGTGTTGCGAGACGGGGCCCTCGGGGCGATGGAAAAAGCCGCCTTGCACTGTTTTGCTGAGTCAGGTGGCAAATTGAGAGTTGGCGCTTATTGAGGGTTGGAATTAGATGATCTTCAGGGTCCCCTTCCAACCAAACCATTCTGTGATTCTATGACTGGCTTCGTCGTTGCGTATCCCAGATAGGAGCCAAGCGCCCCCCAAAGCCACCGTGGGGGGAAAGTACAACGAGAGGTTCCCGGGTCGAGATAAGGGATGAGGAGAGAGCACTCACCAGTAACTGTCTTGGGCAAAACAAGCTCAACTTGGGGAAATTAATTTAATTTGTTATCAATGGCATTAAAGTAGGATAATGAGAAAGAAAAACAAAGTCTTAAAACATTTCGTCCCCACCCTTTCTTTCCTCCCAGGCTCAACTTCACTCCCGATTTTTCTACCTCCTCCTCCCTCAGAGGTTTGGGGAACAGAGTGTGCAATCGCTTCATCCCACGTTGTCTCTGCCGCTTCTGCCTCCTCCGGGGTAGAATTCTTCACACTCTTCCCCTGCTGCAGAGTGGGCTTCCTCCCATGGGAGACGTTCCTCCCTGGTCTTCTGCAGGATGAGGCCTTCCCCTGGGCTGCAGATCTTCACAAACTGCTCCAGTGTAGGATCCCATCCATGAGGTGCAGTCCCTCGGGAACAGACTATTCCAGCATGGGTCTCCCTGTGGGGTCACAGATCCTGCCAGCACAGGCTTCCGGGTGGATGTGCCTAGAGGCCTTTGGGAAGTGTACTCTGGGCGCATCCACCCGCTCCAGCGTGGGGTTCTCCATGAGTTGCAGGTGGATCTCTTCTCCACTGTGGACCTCTATGGGCTACATGGGGACAGCTTGTCCCACCAGGGTCACTATGGGCTGCAGGGGCATCTATTCACAGAAGCCAGCCCTGTAGCACCCACCCACTGCCAAAATTTTGCCAGGCAAACCCAGTACAATCGCGCCCAGAGCGCATTTCCCAAACGCCTAACACAGGGTTTATCAACATTAATAAAACCTGGAGACCCTGCTGGCAACTCTGGGAGAGCTTCAGGAAGCACATCAAGCTCTGAGGGAGGGCAGGCTGGAGGCAGGCGAATGCTGCCTTCTCAGAGCAAAGCTTCAGCTCCAGTCCTGCAATGGCCACGTTCATTTCTTTGGAAGAAAGTAGTTAATTTCTTTTCCTGACAGAAAAGCTTGCCTTGCTTTGTTGTGCCAGGATGCTGGGTACTCCCTCAGTCATTAGGTTACTCTTGTTAGGTCAGAGCTTTTTTTGTAGCTGTTATGTAGTATCATTTACAGATTCTGGGAGTGTAGTCATGAGGCACAGATCTCGGGTCTCACCACAATGTGTCTTCACTCAGTTATATGCAATAGGCTAAATATATATATGAATAGGCTAAATATATATGAGCTCAGCTCTCCTATCATAATATATTTTTACACTTACCTGTATAAAGCAATACAGTTAAATATAGTTAAATCAATCTAGCTCAACATAAAGGAATTTTGTGGGCATTGAAGGCGGCTGTGGTTATATAGTAGCTTTACTGTGACATGTGAGAGGGCTACCACTCACTAGGCTGATCTCATACCTTCACCCAGTTGCTTCTTTCTCTTATTGCCTCTCATTGCCTCTCAGCTGAGCACTGAGGCAGAATATGATGTGAGAAAAAAAGAAAAATCTCTGTATTAAAGCAATGGAAAGAGACACAAACACAGAATCTCTTCCACTTGATAACACTTTGCAAAACACTGGAAGCTCCACAGACTCAATTATACTAATATTTTTGTAAGTTGACTCATCTCTTTCACGGGCCATTTGAAGGCTGCCAAGTGAATAAAGCTGCTGAGCTACTCTTCTCCTCAGTGAGGAAGAGGTTGACTACCATCTTGTATTTGATTTTATTTTTTGGTGATGAGAAGAGGTGTGACTCCTCATTGAGCAGCTGTATTGGCAGAAATTTGTACTGAGATATGGTCCAAATAAGCTCTTTGGAAGTCTTTGAAACCTGATTTTTTGCATGTAATCACATAGTACTTAGAAAACATGGGGTTCTTTTGCATTTTTGCATTCCAGCCTGCTTCTTCACCACCTTACGCTTTCAGAGTCATTGCCCCTTTATCAATTTGGTCTAGACTCCTGTCAAGTCTGAACTGAGTTAGAAAAGTGATTTCAGTTGGGTTTTTTTTTTTTTTTTGGGGGGGCGTCAGGAGGGAGGGGAGTTAAATGTAGAGCAATGTGCAAAGAGTCAAGTGCTGTACTCATTGTGGTCCTTGAATTCTGATTTTTAACTCTTATTACAAGATGCAGCTTTACCTCTATAGTTGCATCTTTCTCTACACCTTTCTCATGTCTAAGGTGGTTTTGTTTGTGTAGGTATAAGTAATGCATTCTTTGTTTCAAAGGTATATGAGGAGAATAAACTTAGTACCAACATAATAAAAATACACTATAATTCCTCCCCCAAAAAAGTGTGAGAAAGTGGAAAAAGGATAGTCCTATTCATAAAAAATATAGTAGACTTAGCCTTATATTGCTCTGCCAACACACTTGTGTATAAAGGCTTGTTACAGACATCACCACTATAATACTATAGCTTGTACATTGCTTTTGTACAGAATGTACTTTTTAAGACAGATAAAATTCCTTGAGATTAGATTAAATGGAATCTCTGCTTACATTATGAACACTGATGAACTGATATTAGTAGTTTAGTACCACTAAGGTAGCCAGTATGAGAAGGAGCCACTTGCAGCACCAGATGGTGCAGGACAACCATACTGCAGAGCATTTTCAGAAGGGAGAAAATGAAATTAATAGAGATTTAGTGTTTTTTAGTTTCTCCAAAATGCCCTCTAGAGATGTTTGAACTTTTAGTAGGCAGGTAGTACAGTAAGTTCCTTCTGTTTAAAGTAACTTTGCCTTTGTAGAAGTTTATCTCACTAAGTCTTGCTAGTTAATTTTGGTTTGTATGTTTATTTCTTTGCCTACCTACTCACAATTTTCCCATACAAAGTGAAGGAAAAAAGCTTTGTTAACTTAAGGACATATTTACTTTAAGTAAATGGCCAGGAAAACTTTTACTTAAACCCCAGGACATAAATGCTGATATTTTTTAAACAAAACAGCATGGTCTCCTTACTCACACCTAGTAGTGGGTTTCATAAAGATTGGTATGTGATGACTTCTGAAATTAACTAGTTAAAATGCAAATAAACTGTTATTTGTATAGCTTGGTGCTACAAATTGTTATTTTTTTCCTTGTGTTAAGAATGGAGATATATAACTCATTTGAGTGCATACAACCTGTACTTTTTAAACCAAAGTGTTTTCAAGTAATGTAAGTCAAGTATAAAATTGTCTAACAAAAAGAAATTCACTGGATACTTTTAACTTCCAGAACAGCTTTCCAGAAATCAGTGATTACACTGCAAACATGCCACAAAGGCAAACTCTTAACAACTGTGCCTTTGCCAGTGGTAGAAAGATTGCCAATGTTTAATTGGCCTTAAAGTTTTATTTCATCAATGGCGTATTGTATCTTAAAAGCAGTAATGCCAACCTTGTGGCTGAAGCATGAAATGGGATCTCAAAATATCATGCTGATTGTGGTTGGAACTATTTTCTGAAGGAGAACTTCCTAGTCTACTTGTTGCTTTAGCACAGATAGAGTTTGGTTTGTACAACCTTTAAGTCATGTTTTACTGTCTGCTCAACAAATGCTTGCAGTGGCACACTCAGTCTTCATTCTGGGTGGACTGAATGGACGAGGCTTAAATCAGCTCCTAAACTACTGGATATTGGTAATGTAAAACCAAATTATTACTCATGGGAAGACTAATGAGATTCCCAGTTTTAGACCATCAAAAAAATGTGTATATTTACTTATATAGTACTCAAATAATGCTCAGTGACATAGTAAATCTAGATCTTTGTGTTTAAGTGACTGAGATGCATTTTCTCACCCTGTAAGAAGTATGTGTATACCTTAGGTGTAGATCATGATTTGTGGTATTGGAACATGGATATTAAAACATAAGAACTTGTTAGAGCATTTGTAATACAGAAAGCAGCTACTATTCTACATTAACAGGCAGGTAGTTTTCTAAGTGTTGGTGCATGATGCCCACTTTACAGGATATGTAAAGAAATGTAAACAAACATGTAAATAAACAGAAAAAATGTAAAGAAGGTTACTCATTTCATTCTTAGTGTTGAAAATATGGCCATGTTATTTTTCTTTAAAGGTCTCAATATAAAAGGACAAAACAAAGAATTAAACCCCCAATTCTAAGAACACAGAACATTTATAGAATTTTTTGTCGATTTTAATTTTCTTACATTTAAGATTCTTTTTTTCCATTAATAATAAGGTATAATAATAAGGAACCTCTGAAAGCAAAGGGAAATTATACACTGTGGCAAAATATGCTAAGGGTATCTAGATTCACTTCAGAGCCTGCCCCTGATTTTAACTTCATTGGCATGAAATAACCACATTTGCTCAGAGGTTTGGGTTCGGGGTTTTTTTGTTTTGGTTTTTTGGTTTTGGTTTGGTTTGGTTTGGTTTGGTTTTGGTGTGAGTTTTTTTGGGGGGTTTGGTTTGGCATTTTTTTGTTTTCCATTATTTTTGGGAGATAGCCTTTTCAGGACATCAAGTTTTATAGTCTGGGCTGATAACTAAATTTCCACTGAATTTAGCAAGAGTTACAAGCATAGAATGCTTGTAAAATGGGACCCTCATTGCAGGGTGATATTTAAATTCAGCATTAACACTACGTAGTGTAGCCAAAAGAAACTATAGTGGATGCAACAGTACATTTGAAACTTGAATCAAAATGATTTGGTAGCCAAACCTACAGTGTTCCATTCCTCCTTCTAACCTTTTCATCTTGTAATTGTTGCATTTATTTGTTTGCATCAGAGAGCTGTTATAATATTTGAAAATGCAATCAAAACACAGTGTAGCTGCTCAGGAAGGCCTGAACTTCAAATAGTTGGAGCTGGGAAAGCATTCCAGAGAAATATCCCAAAGTATTTCCTCTCTGACTGGTCATTTCTAGAGACAGACTACTAGGCTAGAGGGACCTTGAGTCCAACATAACATAACATTCTTCACATTTGTAAATATTTGAGTTGGGATTCTCAGGGCAGCATTCATTTCTTAGCTGTGCACATTTTGCTAGATAATGAACTGGAATGCATAAGCAGCAAGGCAAGTGGTTATTTTTGTCTAGAGGAAAAAAGCTCTTGTGTAATTGGACCTGCTTTATTTCTTGCTGAATCATATTACATATCCTGGGGTACTATGCATTTTAGTAATCAACCTTGAGCTAAATATGTGCAAAGTTTGGAATGTTGCATATACCTAAGGGAACACTAATTCCAGGCTTCTGTGGGAATGCAGTGCCCTGGGGGAACATAGACGTTTTGTTTTGGTATGAAGATGTAGTGTCTGTTCTGTCAGAAGCATTTGTACTGTAGCTTGGAAAGCAGCTGCATCTCACTGGGACACCAGGCAAATGTTAGAATGGACAGGCTACCACAGGGTAGCGATACAAACTTATTTGTACTGATTGATACCAAGGTCAGTTAAACACAACAGTTTTTGTCCTCTTCTTAGCTGTGATAAATCCCATTAGGATGTTTAGGCTAGACTGTACTGACTGAGTTTCCTGGAGAGCTGGCTGAAAAGATTCAAGTACCCATTTCCTAGAACTCAATTGTCCCATTCAAATTCTCACACAAGGAGGATGTAATAGAGACACTTTATCTAGCTGAATTTCACAGAACATAGTGTGGATTTTCCGAAGTCCCTGAAAAGATTTCACTCAAAGAACTAGTCTTTTTAAACATTTTGCTAAATGGAATGTGTTGCAGTTCTGATTATGAGCAACTTCAACCATTACTGTCTTTTACAAATAAGTAGGATGTTTTATGTGGGTGACTGCATATATGTTGTACCATGAATAGACACAAGAAACTGACAGAAGAACTGGAGAACTGACACAAAAAATTTAAAGTGTAAATTACCAGTAGAGCATCCCATAGCAATTTCAGATTGATTTCGTTTTTGTGTTTTAACTGAAAGATATGTTTAGCATTTCTAATGGATTTAGAATCTAGCAGTGTTTATTAAATACCTTATTTTACAAGCATCTTTCACACGACAGAAATGCAAGAGGATGATGACTTTGGTTCAGATTTAGATGAGCAGATTCTGTAAAAGCAGCTGAAGAATGAAACAAAATCCAGAAGAAGTATTGCTATGTATGATAAATATTTGGTATCAGTCATGGTGATTTTAGTTTTACTTCTACCTGCAATGCACTACATGTAGAACATACTGATCTGTTTGGGAATTGCACAAAACAGTCACTCAATGCCCTTCTGCCAGTTACTGGGTACTGATGTAGCAAAAGAAAGTGAACACAGCAGGGCAACTGGGAAAAGCAACATGGAAAAGCTACACGGTATGTTGATCTCAAACCTAAGGAGTCTGAGTAAGGATTAGGTAATTGTTTCCCAGGAAAAGATGCATGCTTATAAAACACAGAAAAAATAGGTTTTTTCCATCCAACATATGTGTATCAGCTAAAAGCATCAACCTCACATTAGTCTGATAAAATCCTGTACTGACCTCCTTATGATACAGAAAGAAGAAGCCTGGCACTAACTCAGTCCTTGGGTCTTCCTACACCAAAGTGTAGGAAACCACCACTGCTTGAGAAAGATTGTCTTTATATGGCATGCTCCTGAGCAAAGTCTTGACTTCACCCAGTGGGAGGTTTGTTTATTATTAATTTTGGTTTACATTTCTGTTATATATTAATGCATTTCCCTACTGAATTTAAAAAAATAATGTGATTTTTGTTGTCTTAAGAGCTACCAACACTAATAAGAAATTAATTTACTCTGGACACCTTGATTATAACTAAGTATAATTGAAATGCAAATTTGGTCTGTTGTGCCTGCCTTTTGATAGCTGATAAATTCTAGGAAAAGATGCACAAGAAAAAACATCATGACAACCTTCCAAAATCCAGAGCTGTTGATATAGGAGACCCAGTTTTCTGAGTCAGATTTTTTTCATTATTATAATTTCTGTCAAATTGACATAGCATGCCTACTCATGTACACAAACCAATGCTTTGATCTACAAATAGGATGGAATAAGAAATATTTTCCATTACTGATTTGTTTGAAAGAAAAGTACTTTTTGAATGTTTTTTCCCCCTAGTAACACATTAACTCCACTAAACATGAAATCAAACTTCTATTTGTTACTATTAAAAAATGAAAATAAATGTACCACTATCACTAGACTAATATAATCCTATTATCATCTTATTAGATAAACAGTGACAATGTTGTATTTCTAATAGTCTCTAGAGATACAATAAATTTAGTAGGGGAATGTCAGCTTGGTCCAAGACAGATTAAATGTAGAGAACTGGAGTACAGTTCCCAGTAAACAAACACTTTGAGGTCAGGAGGTCGTACTTGCTCAGCTGTTCTTCATAAGCCCTATTGGAAATAACTTTCATACCATCACCGAATATATTCCATGCTACCTAATAATACTGAAGGCCGAGTACAGTTGTGATATAAATGATTTCTAAATGAAATAGTGAGTGTGAAATGATCAAAAAGCAATATGTAAATGGAAAATCAGGGTGATGTTAGACATGCAATGGGTGCAACTCGTAAGATTTTTTGGCTCTTTTGCGGGAGAAAATCCATCCCATTTGAAAGCTTTGCAAACTCCCACTGACAAACGAGTTGATTTGGCCCCAGCAGACCTGTGATTAATGTGACAAAAACTAAGACTAACTGTATTTTAATTTAGAAAACAACTAGGAAGAATTTTCAATTAATTCTCCCTTGCAGTTGACTAATTGCAGCAGAATGGGGAACACAAGTCAACAAAGGTCTGGGAAGGAGAGAGAGAAGTACAGAATGAATTTGCTTTTTGGCATCTCTTCTATCAGGCAGAAAAAAGCCTGGATTCCGGGAATGCTAAAATAAAGATATCAATGTGTGGATTATGATGGGTGAAGTTCTCAAATCTGGTAAGATAACAGTGTTTTTCAGACTCATACATCTGTCACCCAATTTTATGGAAAAGCAGCACTACTTAGAGGCTGTATAAGTAACAGATACTGTTGACAAGTTCAGTCAGGTCTCAGTGGTAGCATCTAAGCAGGCAGCTTCATAAAGCCCTAAAAAGTTTCCTTCAGCACAGACACTGTATATTCAAAATATGCAGATATGTAGACCAAATGTTGCCCACTGACATATCCTAGCAAAGATAATGGAAATAAACACTGTAAAAACAGATTTTTACCATGGTGTTTGTGTACAAAACACTTATTACAGGGCCAACAGATCTTTTGCCATGTAGTGAACTAAAGCCATATGTCATGGCTGTAACCTTACTGTGGTTTCAAAAGAGTTGTTACCCATATTAATAATGTAAATTTTATTTTGATTGAAAGTTTCCAGTTCCAAGACCCAACAACATGCAACCACACTTTGGACAAAAAAGTATGCTAACTTGCCTACATTATAATGTAAAATATTTATTAGCAAAAGGGAGAGCCATTTAATAAATATGTTTCTTTTTGTAGAAAATTCAAGAGTGTTCTGCCTTTTAAAAATATTTTTATACAAGGAAATCAATTTGTGAAATAAGAAAATGTATGAGAGTTGAGTGATTAGAATATATTTGCATTTCTGAATCGTGCTGATCAAATAACACCAGAAAGGTGACGTTACTTTCTGTATGTAAATTTGCATAGCAAATCCAACATATTCTTCTCTGTACAATCTTAATAGACACTATAGAATAATAAATCACTGGGGGGTGCATTAAAGGCAAATTTTCATTTTAGACTGTGTTTCTTAGTAATTGATTTGTATGTAATGTATGTGGCAATATAGTGATTTTTTTCCCCACAGAATTTAAGAACTCATAATGTAAGAATTTCAGAACTCAAGCAGTAGAAGGTGAGACTTGAGATTTGTTGACAGAGTAGTTTTCTGTACAAATAGCTACACAAGAGCTTTGGACCCATCTCCAAGCTGAATGAGGGGCTGTGGGGAAAGCATCAGGAGTCGGTCTCTGTGCTGAGACCCAGGCCAGGCTCAGCCTCTCACAAGTGCACTGCATGACCCAACAGCCCTTTTCCTTGGCGCCAAGTCAAGGCTGACAAAAATTCCTGCACTGCTCAGGTGGTACCGGCCTCGACAGGGAACTGTGAAGCTGCACCAAGCCCCCCAGTTTGAGCACAGCTGCTCAGGGAACCAAGGAGCAAGAAAAACCAGTACAATGCTGGAGACACAACTGCCTGAGCCAGGCTAGAGGAGCCAGAGACAGCATTAGTATGAGGACATCTTTAGATCCTTTCAGAAAAACATAATCCATTATGAGAAAATAGGAAAGCCGCCAAGCTTCATGCAGATACGGTATACTCTGTGCTCTGTCAGTGGTGGCAGCCAGTGCTGGAGGGGGACACAGGAGGGGATGCAAGAAGCATGCTGTAGGCTGCTCTGGAAAGCGCCTTCCTACTTCCAGTCCCTCAGGTTTAAGTGCTGTGCTCCGAGGTACAAGAACTTTTAAATTCTCATTGCTTGTTTGTTTCCTGCCACATGCAGTTTTCCTGCCTCTGAAAACAAAATGTTGGTCATTTGGGAGCTTCCTATTACTTTCGGATAGAAAAGATAAAAGGCTGAGAGAAACAGTAAATCTACTAAAGCGTACCAAACAAAGGTATTTACCTGTTCTATATCTGCTAAGATTTCAGTGACACCTACTCAGTGGTCATTTACATGCCGTGCTGTGTATGCCAGTAAGAGCTATGCTGGAGGGAAAAAACCCCCTTGCAAACATCATAAATAAGAAATGAAACACTCCCCCAGACCTGGGTCTCCAGTGCACATATATTAATTACACACCAGAGGGTAAAGCCTCAGTATGTGCAAGCATTTAATTCATTATTTGCATTTATTAAAAACATTCCTTTTCACTTTAACAATAAAGTAACCTAACAGTGAAGTAACAGCAATTCAAATGCAGTCATTTACAGACGTGTGGTTTCTTGTGCCCATTGTACAGTGCAGTGCTGCCAAGTCTCACACCTTAGAAGTAAGCTCCTGCTCTCTCCTCTGTCACACACATACATGCACACACATACACAATTTACATGTCTGCTCTCACCTATACTCTTTTGGGAAAACCCACAATTTTCATCAATCTCACTCTACAGATTTAAAAATCCTGGCAGCTTTTGAATAGCTTTTCTTCATCAGCTGCAATTAAGTGTTGGAAAAGAAGTCCAAAATACACAAAGAGAAACTTTCTCCTTAATAGGAAATGTTAGCAATAGTATGGGATTTCTAGTATGTTCCAAAGTTTAGCCGCACCATCTTAGAGGAAGGCCAAGACTGCATGCCCTGTGATTAGGTTCCCTTAAATGCTGGGCAATTTAGTGTTGTCAGCCATAACATGAAACATTATTTATAACTATTTAACTATTTTAAGAGTATAGTTAATAGCTTTCTGTAACATGATCTTAAAGAAGTTGATTAAGTGTGCTTTACAACATGACCAGAAAGAGCTTCCGATTAGTGACATCAATATATATATTTTACATCTCACATGGCCCATACTTTTAAAACTTGGAAGTGTTGAAATAGGAGTCAAACCAAAATGAAATCAAATCATTAGAACTGAAGCATTTCCTTACCACACTTCATCAATATCATCATGTCATGCCAATAGATTGAATATCCACAACATCAAGTACCTGTCTCTGGTAATAAAACCTAGAAATATGTTTTTTCTGTCACTCACGCAAAACAAAGATGGGCCTCAGAGTGGAGGAATTCAGGGATGGTTCAAGAACTCATCATAGGTTTGGTTCAGACTACAGTAATACAGAAAGTAAATAAATGAAAGAAAAAAGTGTCAGGCTCTGGATTGAATAGAAGTTCACATATACCAAATGTTAAACAGATGTGACAGGGATCCATGTTTAATTATAAGGCTCTAAATTGCTGGAGTTCACAGGTTGAAGAAGATAGTGTAGTCATAAAAACAATGTTTTGCAAATACTCAAGACTTTGTTCCCTGGGAATCTGTAATTGCTCCCTATTTGCTTTGGCAATTCCGATTAACTGCATGTTTTTATTCCTCATTATTACAGTTTTTATTCCTTAATCATCTCATGCCTGAGGAGGGACTAGTCTCATTCTGGTAAAGTCTCAGTAGAATTACAAAGCAGGTAAATTTTTGAATCCCAAACCAAATTTCAAACTTCTTTGGAATCTAGTAATGTTCAAATCCAGTTACTGAATTCACACACACTTTTTACTTGATTTAGTATTTCTGTCGCAACCACAATTGTAATTTGCCACAATTGTATATTTGTCCTCATATTTATGTACTTCAGAAATAAAGACCCCTAAAAAAGAGTCCTGCCAGCTTTTTATTTTCAAATCAATACCCTGGTAAAATGTGTTTGACATATATTTCTTGGGGACTGTGCATAGAGACAGAAAAAGAGAGAGAATAGGGATTTTTTTCAGCCTGCAGAAGAGAAGGCCTCAGGGCCTATTGATGTCTAGAACCAGTTAAGCAGAGGGTGTAGAAAAGATGGACCAGAATTCTCTGGACAGCCCTTCCAACAAACATGGTTTTGATTATTAAAAAAAAAAAATTATATATATATATATAGTACCATTAAAAAATACTTGACATTCCTAGTTTCTTTTTCTTTTAAATATGCATAAATACTGGCTAAACATTGATACTACGTGTTTAAAGTACATTCTGGTACACATGAAAACCGTACCATTTGTGGTAAAGTACTGGCTTGAAGAAAACGGGTTTCCTGTTACTGAAATCAGTGGAGTTAGAAAGCTGAAAATCAAGCCAGAAGGAGATGGGATTACTGTCACCATACCTGTAATAAGCTTTTCTAAATAGTGTGCCAGAGTTAAGAAAATCTCAAAAGAGTAAGGTTTTGTTAGAAATGCTGATATCAAACTTTTTTTTGTTTTAAATATTTTGCAGAGAATGTAAGCAAGGATAGAAAAGTAGTGTTAAAGGGGGTTTTGGTTTTGTTTGAGTTTTTTGTTTGTTTTTTTGTTCGTTTGTTTGGGGTTGTTTTGCTTTTCTTTCTGCTCAAGAGCAAGATTCCTGAAAGATTTATATCACATGGATAATTTCAGGACATAGTATCTATCAAATTCAGATTTACCAAGGCAGTCAACCATTCATTCTCAGCCAAGTGCAAGTATCACCGGTTCCAGTCACATTTTTCTTGATTCAGATCTTTGTACAAGGATATTGATTGCTGATTCTGGGATCACTATGCACCACTGTGCAAGTGTTTATTTTCTTAAGTATTTAATTTCTTAAGTATTTAATTTTTCTCAAGTATTTAATTTTTCTCAAGTATTTAATTTCTTGTCGTGGCAATAAAAATTAGAAAAGGCTCTGCAGCATCTTTCTGTAAAATATCTATGAATTCTAGAGGGATAGGATTGGCATCTAAATCTAGCATGCAAATGTATAAAAGTATACATGAGAACACATTAAACCACCCATTTATTTTGGTCAGAAATAGTTTTATATATATAGCCACCATTATGTGGTTAAGATAGCAAGTTTAGAAGTTTAAAAATACATATTCCTGAAAAATGTATTTCATTTTTACTTATTTGATTGTATAAGTACAAGAAAAGTCAATTCTTGATTTATTTGTCCTAATATTTACACTGCTCATGTGAATGTCAGCATTTCAGTAGTTTTTTTACCTCTTCCATATGCATTAAGGAATAGAAATAATAACTGAATACTGAATTATGAGTAAACCATAACTACCTTTATTGACTGAATGAACATTTATTAAGTGAACATGGAAATATCTCAAGTTTCTTAAAAAACTCAGAACTGAGGAGAAGTATTTTTTTTTAATTAGGAAACAAAGGTGGGTTGGTTGTTTTTCCAGGCATTCACTTGTAAAAATGTTGTTAGCTGCAAAAGAAAATCTTTATTTCAAATTTCCCATCATATTCCCATACATCTGCATTATAATGTCTTTAAATGAAAGCAAAACTACTTAGTCTCACCAACGGTGATATTCCCCAGCTGGTGACTGTAAACCCCGAGTTATTCCTAAGTTCCAGCCCACATGAGAACAGTGTCTTGTGACTCTTAGACAGCCCTTTATCACATCATACAGAGCAAAGAGCAGCAAGGAGAAGAAATGGAGGGCTGAGATAAGAAGGAATAGCTCTTCCTACCTCCTTACAAATATTTCTTGCTGAACAAGATACCGGTTTAATTTTTCTCTACATACACTTCTTGTGTCTTCTAAAATGGTCAGTTAGTACTATGCAGGGAATTTATTGTTTTCCAGGAAAACATGGAATGTATGGAGGATATAAGAGATTATTCATTGTGGCTACAAATCGAAAGATAATTTAGTAATGTGACACACCTTAAGACACAAGACTGTTTTCAGAAACAAAAATGAAAGTTCAATGAATAACCATAATTACTTAAAGACACTTTCTATGCTCCAGCTTGGTTTCATTTCTGTTAGGACTGACCATGAAAAAACAGGTGAACTTGTCAGAAACCTAACTCAATAATTCCAATGATTAATCATATTATTTATGGAGAGACATAACACTGTGTCTCTCCACATAACCGGTTTGTTTTAAATACTCATGAAAACAAATAAGAAATCGTAGCAGCAAAGGATTTAAGATGATCTTGAAGACAGTTTGTAGTGGCAACCAACACTGGGTGCACTGGGACAAATCCTGCTACCAATGATGGGTACTCATCACTGGTTGGCTTTTACTAAGCACCGTGACTCTGGTCAGTGCTCTATGAGCACTGGATTAAAATTTTTAATCAATTTTTGGATTAAAATTGAGTGGAGCCTGTGAAATAGTTGTGAGCCTAGTTAGAAAAGCCTTAATGCCCAAACCATTTAAATTCAGATTGTTTTAAAACTATCGGACGTGATAAAAGGTATTAATCCTGTAGAAACTTGTGGCGACTAAAGCGATGGAATCACCATCCCCTAGAGATGCTCAAGAAAAGACGTGGCATTTAGTGCCACGGTCTAGTTGACAAGGAGGTGACTGGTCAAAGGTCTTTTCCAGCCTAAATGA
Organism: Onychostruthus taczanowskii; assembly: GCF_017590055.1. Classification (NCBI taxonomy): domain Eukaryota; kingdom Metazoa; phylum Chordata; class Aves; order Passeriformes; family Passeridae; genus Onychostruthus; species Onychostruthus taczanowskii. Next base: position 2,227,464 of record NW_024501015.1, read on the forward strand.
TTCTGTGCTTCCCTGGTTCTCCGAGTCGGTGCTGTGCGATGAATACCCCTTCTTGGAGATCCGCCAAGGTACCCAGGCAGGACCCTGTGTAAGCGTTTACAGCAGCTCTTATCTCACCCCTCCGTTGCCCTGGGAAGACGCGCAAAGCCTGGCAGATTAACGGTGACCGACAGGGTCAGCCTGTGTCTTGACGTGGGACGGAAGAGGAGATGATTAATTCGAGGTAAGCGGGTGCGACAGAGGTGATGTTGTAATCACGGACAAGACGGGAGGGCACCGTGCGAGCGCTGTACGGAGCTATCAGCAGCCCGGTCACGCTATACCGCCGTGCCCGCTCCTCCGAGCCCCACCGAGGGCGTGTGCCCGTGGGACGCGGAGACCACCGGGCGGCTCCCCGGTTCCCAACCGGATCCGCGTCGGGGCCCGCCCCGTGCGGGCAGGGCCGGGCTGGAAGTGACGCGGGCGGACGGGCGGAGCTGCGCGGCGCTGGTGGCGGAGGCCCCATGTTGATGTCCCCGGCGCCCTCCGTGTCTGCCTAGGTAAGAGCTGTCCGGGGCCGGCTGGGTGGCCGGGCAGGGCTGACACGCTCCTTCCCGCCGGATTCCGGCCGCTTCTGGGCCGGGCCGGGGCGGCCGGGCCGTGCGGCCGTGGTTCTGCGCCACCGGCCCCCGCCAGCTGCTCGGGCCGGCCGTGGTCGGCAGGGGAGCGGCGGGGCCGGGCTGCGGGAGCCGGCAGGGCTTCCCTGCCCGGGGAGGAGGAAGAAGGCCCGAGGCCAAGGTGACCGTGTCGGGCAGGTGGCGGAGCAGCGGCGGGGAAGGGGCGGGAGGCGGTGCAGGAGGGGGCCGGGGGTGTCGGAGGCCCGGGACCGCAGCTGCAGGACTCCGGGAGGAGCTGTCTGGGGTGGTGCGGCTCGTCCTGCTTTTGTTTTTCCTGCCCGACGAGCTTTTCCTCCTTTTCGCCGTCCTTTCCGCTGCGCAAAGCCAAAGGCGTCGTTTAGCCTTCCCGTGGGAAGCGCTTGTCATGTCAGTAATGAAGCCTGTGCGTAGCTCTTCCTCCTCCTCTCCCGTTGCCTAGCCGGTAGCTGCGAGTTAAGCAAGCAAGTACCCGGCATCCCCATATCCTTGAACTGTAAGTAGATCTGAGCATCACCTAAGCTCCGGGGATTTTCCTGCTAGGCAACAGTAATCCCACATGATTGTGCTGGTCTGCACAAGTGAGATTTGTGAGCAGTTCTGCTTTGGGGTTGGAAACCAGTCTACCTTTACTGGTTCCACTAGGGCTGGTACTCAGCTGTGGCAGCTGACAACCAATGTGCAGAAATGGATATTTTTTTTTTTCCTTTTGGTTGAGTTTGGTGTTGTTTTTCGTGGTGTTTGTTTGGTGTTTTTTTTTTTTTTTTTTAAATATGTGTACAATTTTAAAGACACACTTACTTTAAAAATTCAATTGGTTTTATTAGGTTTTATTATTAATGCTGTGTTTACTCTTTTTGTACTTACTCTGCCTAATGAAAATTAAACACATTCTTTCATGTCAATGTTATTTGGTTAAGTTACTGAATTACTAAAAATGAATTAATTGGTTGCAATTGAAAATAACTAAGGTTATTAATTTTCTATGAGAACCATAGAAATTGCCAATGCATACCATTTATAGTGCGGAATGAAATGGAGAGATGCCTCTGTTTTGAGACGTGTGGGAGTTTTCAGGATTTTACTGTGCTGTAACATTTCTTATTCTGGACTCTGAAGCTACATAACTGATAAGATTTATTGTGTACCCTGTTGTCTCTAGAAAACTGTGTTTTGATCTTTACTCAGTTTCTTGCTTGTCAAAGTTCTTTTTTTTTTTTTTCTTTTATATCTATTAATATTTACAAGCTTTGTGTTTTATCTTGTAACCTGTGTGGGTTAGTATACAAGACTGTTTTTTATTGAACATCTCATACACTGAAATAATGTGTTACTCTAAATTGGGCAGTAATAAGCTTAAAATATTGATGGCTTAAAACTAAAAAAACCCCCAAACCCTTGTATTTACCTTTTCCTTGTTTTGGGTGATAGACACGTGTTTACTTCAGAGTGCAGTTTGTTTCAGAAAGCACAAGGTCTTCGCTACTTATTTTTTAACTAGTGAAATTCTAAAAGGCTATAGGAGGTACACAAACACCTTTTCATATCTGAACTAATTGAGGCTTGCAGTGACCTGTGTCCTTTTGGTTTTGGTTTCCGCATGTATCTTCAATGAAAGTAACATTATGTCACACACCTGGCAGTTACCTCTTTCAAGGCGTGAATGTGCTTGGCCGGTATAAAATTACTTTCAGCAGCAATTGCAAGAACAGGATAGCTCATCTTTCCAGAAAGGCCAGATACATAAGGCCCTAATCCTCCTAATATCAAATGTTTTGACAAAATTTTGATTATACTATGGAGTCAGACACTTGAAACTTCTCAGTTGCATATATTCTATTTTTGGCAGATATTGCTGAATCTGAGGAAGGGATGTTCTTGTTCTGCTCCTGAAGCATCTTGTGTTACTGTAGTTGTAGCACTCTGTATCCTGAAGGAGGTGGTGAATGGAAAGCACGATTAAAAGCTTTTGCAGTCCAACTGATTAGTGTTAATCCCTCCAACTGTATGCATACCTCAATGTTCCTGCTGTCAATGCAGGCCATTGTTAATGGTAATGAAGCTAAACACGAAGTATGTGTTACAGTGAGAATAGTAAAAGATGCCCACAGACTGCTAAACAGGGGCAGGAAAACTCTTGAAGTGGGGAAAAAAGCCAGCCCAAACAAAACCCTCCTGTTTACATAAACGTTCTTATTTTTAAAAAAATGTCTTAAAATGGAACTTTGATACTTTTACTGAGAGAGGAGGAAAAACTTGATGTGTAAAAATGCTGTGAAAAGCAGAGCAGTACAGATTTGAGAATGTTCCGTAATTTCCTTGCTTTAAACCTTTTGTTCTGCTTCTCTAGCATGTCTAGAACCATTAAGAATCTTTCATTAAGTTAGAACCCTGCTTTGTTTTCACACCACTGCTTTTCTTTTCCACTTTCTGACAATGAGATATAATACTGGGGGCATTCAGCTAAGCAGTGCTTTCTCTCCATCTTGATGTCATTGCTGAAATGACTGCTCTTTTCGTTCTGAGAGGTGGTTGTTTTGGAGAGATGCTGAAGCAGTGCACTTTAGTGAATTTTGTCTATGGCTCTCTGTTTTCAGAACAGGGGAACTAATTGTTAGGTTTTTCTGTCATAAGTATTTCAACTAGATTAATTTTTGTAACTTCACTAGTTTTTTCACTATGTTCAAGTAATAACTTCTACAATTTTGTTACAGGTAACCATGTCATCCTTTCAAGAAGTTCCATCTTCAGCTAGCACTTTGCAGACTTCCAATTTTGCGCATGTAATTTTTCAAAATGTCGCGAAAAGTTACCTTCCAAACACACATCTTGAATGTCACTACACTCTGACCCAGTTTATCCATCCTCATCAGAAAGACTGGGTTGGTATTTTCAAGGTAAGTTATGCTTGTTCTATTGCTGTTTTCAAAAATTTGCTTGCTCTCTTGCAAGTTAAAATAAATCTCAACAACAGTGAACTTTAAGTTCAACATCACTTAAGTGATGGATTGGTTCCTGCTGTTAGAGTGTCAGTTTTGTAACAAAGACTAAACTGGAGACCAAAACTAGAGGTGTGAGTCCAGCTGGAAGTCTGCTGGAATAAAGAGAAGGTTTAATGTGTGCAGAATTAAATGGAAATTATTTGAGAAGAGATGTATGATTACAGAGTGACATGGTGAACAGGACTGAGTGAAGAATGTGATACTGTGTGTGAAATATGTGCACAAAGAATGAAAACTAAGCTGGACATAACCTGACCCACACCCCTGAATAATTTCTATTGCTAGAACAAGCTGAACAGTATGGATCACTGAAATTATTCGAAACAGATCCTTGGAAAAAATATATTTGGATATTTGGATGTGTTCCAAGGTTAATAAAGCTTCATTTATGGGATTAGAAATTTATTAATTCTTATATCTACTTCTGTTTAAGACATTGATTTGTCTATCTTTGTCAGTATAGCTCCTAATAGATGATGCTTAAATTCCTTATTTGCATTTTATTTAATAGAAGTGTTGATTCAGGCTTTAATGAAGTGATGCTTTGGCAGTGGGGAGGGGAGAAGGGTGACAGACTAATTTGTGACTGGAGTACTTTTCCTGTAGAACTCAGTTCACTGTTTAAGAATGTAAATAATCGACTTAGTTGTCATCTGCAGATTGTGAGTCTTTATGCAAGCTAAATTACTCCTCTGCAGTATAAAAATGCTGTGCTGTGTAACAAAGCAGAAGTGTTTTTAATGCAATGTGCAGTGACTATATAGTCACTAGATTGTGCCAGGGGGGCGTTAGCTTGCAAACAGGCACAATTCTCTGGTAAGGCATTTTTAAAAATAAGTGTGTATGTGTCATATTTGCAAAGTTTTGAAAAATGATGTAACTGAGAAAACACTTGAATGTTTAGTTCATGGCATTTGTGAAATGTAAAAAAAAAAAATTATCAAAACTTTATTGATGGTTCTGTTTATAAGTTACTGAAATGTGAATGTAATGGCTTTGTCTGTTGGCCTGAGTGAGGGAGGCAATCAGACAGGACTCTAGAATTACTAATCAGGTAGAAGAAAAAAGTTGGGAAACAGTTTTTCAGTGATTACACAAAATGCTGTGTACAATGTACAGGTATCTGATTTCATCTTGACTGTGATGATAGTTTTCTTAAACTGTCGATGTTCTGCTTTATTCTACTTCAACAGAGACAGGTAATACTTTGGCAGTCATTTGAGGAACATGTTGAGCTGGCATAAGGTAGTGCTACTGTTGAAAGAAACATCTTTAATGCAGGGTGGCTTGTTTCTTATGCTTCCTCTTTATGTGAAACAAGATCTTGTGTGGCGAATCAGATTGAGGTTAAGACCAGTGTTTTGTGACTAGATGTTTAAAATGGAATTTCCCAACTAAATTTCCAGTTTGCCTGATTCACATCAGTATAAGGGAAGGAAGCATTGCAAGATGGTAAGAATAAAAATGGCTTTCTTTTAGTGGTTATATCAGCTTACACTTAGTGTTATGAAAATGCTTAGTATAGATACAGTACACTGAGTTAAATGGAGCCAGCTGTCTAACTATATCTGTGTCTACAAATATGTATGTGTAATGTTTGCAGTAAATTAAACTGTGAAAACCTAGTCATCTTGGGATAGATAATAGAAGTTGTACTGTGATCTGAATGTAAAAATGAGTGACTTCTAGAGAATCGATTGTTCATGAGCAAATAAAAAAGCACCTGGAGGTGGCTTGAAGCCTAATGAAAGCAGAAAGGGGTTTTATCATTTACTTCTCTTAAACACATATGAAGGTTGCAGTGCATGGTTAGTAAATGGAGCCTATGATTGAAAAATAAACAAGAACAAAAGAAAATCTTGACTAATTATGAGAACAGTAATTAATGACCTTCAATATTGGCTGGTATGTAGTGAAAGTGGGATTTCTATGAGAGAACTCAAAGTGTCGATTCACAGAATGTTCATGTAGAGGGAATAAAGTTCACTTTGTCCTTTTGAAGTGCATAAGTTGCTTAGAAAACAAATCTGTTCAAGCTGGTGTCATTTAACCTTTGTCTGAAATTGCACAGAAGGTAACTGGTGTTGTAATAGTGAATAGTGGACAGAGGAAAAAGTCACCTAGTTAAAAAAAAAATCAAAAAACCTCAGCCAAAAACCCCAACAAACAGTTGTAATTTTAGATTGGTGTGGAAAATAAATATGAAATAAGATTCTTCCTGTGCTCTGTGAGCATTGTTGGTTTTGGTTCTAATGTTGATTTTTGTTGCATTTTAGGGCTCGTTTGCTTCAGAAGTATTCTGTCTTGTTTGCTCTGCTGGCTGGATAATAATTTTTTTATTGAACTGAAAAAAACTTAGGTAAAAATTTAGGTACCTTTTTAAGTGAATGGTTTTTATTTAGGATGCGAGTGCTTTTCTTCAGCAACAGTGATGTATTGAGTAAATATTGGTTATATATATATCCTTATATTATTGCATTTGTTTTGCTTTTCCAGCTGTTAGTGCAGCTGCACAGTGAAATGGATCAGTAGGGTGATCTGCCAGGAAAATACAGCCTCTCCTCCCTCAGCTTTTACCATCTTATTTCATAACTGACTTGGTGCTTGGTTTGATCATGGTGTGGTGCAGTGGACGGCTGTGCTGGTGTCACTGTGATGGAAACAAGGGGACTGGGAACGTGTATATGGGAAGGGCTATGCCTGCTTTATTAAGTATGCCTGCTTTATTAAGTATGCCTGCTTTATTAAGTATTAAGTATGGCTGCTTAATATGAAGTGACAGTTGAAGCTTCTTTTTCAAACTTTTTTTAGAGTTTTCTTCTTAATAGCAGCTTACTTAAACTTGTGAAAGTTAAGACTCTACCCGCTTCTCTGCATATGCTGTAGGTGAAATGTGATTTTTTTTTTTTTTTGTTCCCAGTATAAGTTGCTAAATGTTGAACTTCAGTAATAATGAGCAGAAGGCTCTTTGAGGTGGCAGTAACAGGTTTAAAACTGTTCCCAGGCAAGTAATTTTGTATTGCTTAGAAACATGAAGACCCAGTGTTCATAAACTGAAAGAGTAATGTTGCATATAGGAGAAGTATTTCAGATGTGCCAGTTTTTTTACAAAGTAGGTGCATCTAAATGCATACACTAATTGGATGTCTGGCAAAAACTGGGAGCTGTAGGAAGTGCAGTAATGAAGGTAATATCCTTTAGAGCAGAAGTTCTGCATATGCATTTTTTATTAGTTTTGTGTTTATTTTTATTACTTGTCCCCTACAGGAGAGGAGTCAAATGCAGGTTTTGATTCAGTCTTCAAGTCTGTTGTCTGTCATTGCTACTATGTGTTTTTTTTGCTTTTATGATATTCTGGAGAGTCATCTGTAATCAAGTGCTAAAAGGTCTTGATCAGTTATATCCTTGCGTGTTACCAAGAAAAAAAAAAGGCATTTTTGCACATAAGTACTGGTGTCGTATTTGGTGTAGACATCTGGAGCCCCAGTTCCTCTTCATGCAGTTTTATGAGAATTAGAACTTGAGATCAGCTTTCCCTCTACTGAGGTTTCTGTGCAGGATAATCTGATGGTTCCTAGTGTGGAATCAGAGGCAAGAAGACTTACCATCCTTGATTGATTTCATAGGAGATCTGTATTCCTAGAGTGATCCAAGACCTCTTTATTTGTTTCTGCTCATCTCTGTTAATCAGAATCTGGAGAGGCTTTTAATGTAACCCAAATCTAAATCTTTGAAATGAGGAAAAATAACGAATGTGTGCACTGCATCTGGTTGCAAAACTGGCCTGTCTATAGGTAGTCCTAATTTCCGGCGAGGGAAGTCTACATCTCATGACCATAAAATAAAATAATCATATGGCTGAGTGATATTTTTTGCGTTATTAATACATAATGTCCAGATTTGCAGAAGTGTTTGAAAAGTCTGCTTGGTTTCTAGGAAGCAGTGCCTACCTCTTTGTCTGGAGCATATGTCTGCAAATAGGGCTGTCAAATGTTCAGTATACAAGAGAGGCTGGTTTACTCCATGTCTCAAAGGCACAAGGAAAGGCTCTTGTGGACATTATAAAGATAATCGCATCAAGAGAGTAGTGTTAAAGGTGTAGGTGCTTGTGGGGTATATCATAATACTTTGTGAATTTCTGAAGATATAATTTAGCTGAGACAAGCATGCTGGAATGACTGGCAATATCACATAATCAATCTTACATATGTTACGTTAATGACTTTGGTCTTGCTGTGTCATTAATTAACTGTTCCATCAAAACTTTTCTGTTCCTCAGTTGATACGTTTTTCTAAGTAATCTACATTACCATTCTTCTAGGATATTGACAAGTTGTAGGCATGCTTTGATAATGACTGTCTCAGGGTACCCCTAGAGAAGAAAAGAAATTAATTTCTTAATTTCTATGCTTTTAATATCCACAATTAAAAATGGAGAGCAGATGTTCTGGCAACCTAACATGTGGAACAACTGAGTAACCAGAATTGGGAAGAGCTTAGTAACTTACTGAACAGAAAAAGTACCTCTTGCTCAAAGGGAGTACTCAGTGTTTACAAGGCCACATCTGAGCTACTGTTTGTGCACCAGTGCAGTGCCTGTGTTTGTATGCAAGTTAATTTCTGTCATTTCAATGTCCTGTTTATAGAAGATCTCAGAATTAAATTGTCTGTGGTCAAAAACTTTTGTAGCACGGTTTAGCACTGTATTTGATAGAGACTTCAGAAACAACTTTGTGTTTGGGTTTTATCAAGGTGATGTAGCTCTATTTTTGAATAGTGTTCTGGGTTATTTAGTCTCTTGTGGACTGCAAATAATAGTACAGCTTGTGTGAGTCATTTCAATATCCTGATTTTGCTGTAGATTGATAACTTAAGCAACAATTATTTCCATACAGATTACATTCTGAAGTACAAAACATCTGGATGTGTTATTTGCCACATGCATATAGAAATACCATTTTTCTGGCGTGGAATCATCACTGCACAGCTGGCCATGATAGATACAGGAATGTGCAGTGCACAGTATGTCCTGTTGTTAAAATAGTTGGGAAAAGAGCTGTTGGAATTCAGAATGTTTTTGAGAATTGCTTTAACTGTGAATTAGAGTGATTCTGTTGGTTTCTGGTTTACTTTCTTTGGAAAGACAAGTAAATAGTATTTGGCATAAAAAATGAAATTCCCTGGCAACATTACTTGCTGTTTCCATATAGGGTGAAGAGAATGATAATCTGTGTTTATGTGATGTTGCCTTTGACAAGAAATTTTAACATTTTTTTCCAAGTGTCAATAATTTTCTAAAACGAGTTGATGTGGTAGGTAGTATAATTGGCATAACAAAGTAGTCAGTAGCTGGTAACAATTTTGAAATAAAAGATTGTGCTAATTAATAGTTCTCATGAGATATGGTAGCAGGGGAGCAGTTCACTTAAACCCCACCTGCTCTTTTAAAATATATTTTCGTACTTATCTCCTAGAGTAAACAGTAGCTTTGTTACTCTTTGATCTGCCATACATTTTTTTGGACAGTAATTTACATGTGTAACAGGTTTACTTTTATGGAATTCTTATTGTTTCTGTATTTATTTTGATTTATACCTAATAGAGGAAGTTGATCCTCTGGTCTAGGCACTCTGTCAATGTCATTTTGACACATTCCTCTATAATCAACAAGAGATGATCATAACTTAGGATCCTGATTGTACCTTGATACTGCAAGAAGTACCACATGTTTGGAGTAGTCCAAATTAATGTACGTGTTTGTAACATTCAGCAGGGATGGACTTCATGTCTGGGACTGAGAGAACATTTTGAGATTACAGCCTTTCATGAAGAATCTAGAGTACTTTGCAGCCGTCTTCTACCCAAGAATGTCACAACCTTGGGGCTCCTGTTGTATAACTGATTTTAATCCCAGTGTGAGTAGCAAGGTCATGTCTGAAGTGAAGGCTTAAGCATCTTGGCTAAGTCAAAGTTGCATGCGGTATAAGGTGATTACAGACATACTGAAACCCCCGAGGTTTGACTTTGCTTACTTATTTTGAAATGTCTATGCCTGAATGTTACTACGGTGCACTTAATACTTAAATAAGTACTTTCCCTTATGTCCATGTTCTGAAATTGTTTGTACAGTTTGATTCTTTCAGAACTCCTACCTAGATACCATTATTTGCTGATGGTGCCTATGTTCAATAGTACATTGCATTAATGGTATATCAGTGTTAACAGGCAGCATTAACTCTCAGTAATATTGGCTGGTATGAGCTTCACTGAACACAGATGTTTTCATTTTCTGATCTGCTAGTGTTTAGGAGAACTTGGTGTTTGTAGCTGCTGGTTGTAGATTATGTGCTGCAGTAGCACAGGCATTGCTGTCACTTTCAAGTAACATTACTTTGCTCAGGGTTATGGCCAAACCAGGCCAGCTTGGAAAAATCTCTTCCTGTGGTACTGGTTCCAGTGGTGTTTTGCTTAGACACCTGTGCTGTCTGTGGTTTGGGGCAAAGTGTCTCTTACCATGTGAAACATGGAAAGGCTGCTGGCTTAGTTGTCAGTAATAATTAAACTGTATAACATACATCCAGAACCTTGTCTACTGTCTGTGATTTTGCTTCTTTCAGAGGTAGCACATTGTCTTCTTGCAGTACTTAGGGTGCTTTGCCAAATTTCTTTCTCAGCTATTTAATTTACCTTTAATTAAATTAGAAAAATGGCTTTATTTTTACTCTGATAAATTTTGTGGTTGATTTTTTTGTGTGATTTTTAAAAAAATTGGATTGTAATTAGGTATCTTCAGTAAATGCCTGCTGATTATGCCCAAGTTGGTTCAGCTAAACAAGTGTTTTCCAAAGAAGTGTTTGCTTCTTTGGTTTGTTGATGTTGTATAGGTGGGTCAGGCACTGTTAATATAGCAGAATGAACACTGCTGTTCTTTCAGCTGTGTAACAGCTTTCTGAGGCCAGGGAACAAAATGCCAAGTGAGCTTCCTATGCTGATGGTCTTTCTTTAAGGCACTCTGTCTCCAGATGGAATAGACTGATTTTACCAAGCAATTATGAAAGGAAAGAAATTTAACAAAATGGATAATCAGAAAGATTTTATTTTCCATGTTCATCTGAAACTCAAGAAATGAAAACAAAGTTGGAAAAAATTTTTACACTGAAAGCACTGTGGAGTTGTAAGGTAGAGCTTTCACCTTAGAAAAGCTTACATTCTGTGTAAGATGAACCAGATGAGAGTTAAAGGAGATACAGTGAAATAAAATGGCTATTGTTTTCCCTCAGGTAGATATTGGATAATTCATTATTGCTATAGAGACAGGCACTCCCTATTTATGCTCCCTCCCTCATGCCCCCATTTATTTTTCTACTTGGCAAATTTTCTTCAAGCTCTTCTGTTGAAACATACTGTGGGTGAAATGTAAATATGGGAAAGCTAATCTCACTGTATGATGTGACATTGGAGCAAGAAAGGGGCAGCATTTGTGGGGCAGCATAGAAGAAGAAAAAACTTCTGTGATGACTGCATGTCTATTTGTTAGTAGAAGGAAAACCTGTCTAGTATGAGTATTATGGGACAGCTGAGTTGTCCCTACTTGCCCAGCCAAATTGTAAAGCACTTGGTGCTGGACTCTTAAACTTTACCAGACTTCAGCATTTCCACTGTGGCTACTGAGTTGGTTTATATGACTGAAAAGCGTTTATGATGTCCTAAATTGAAATAAGTCTTTCTGCTCAAAAGTAGGAGATAGAAATATCATGGGTGTATTACTCTGTAATGGCCTATTAAAGCTTTCCATTTTATGAAGGGAAAATTTAATTAAGTGAGGTTTCAGTTATACATTGTACATAATAACCTAATCTGGATATGCCATTTTTTGTAGTATAAATGATGTGTAGTTATGTTTTGGTTTAAAATCATGGCTGAGAAGGTGAAAATAGGATTTGTTTTCTGGATTGTTAATGTCTTGGTTAACTTCTGAAGGAAAGCAAGAATGTTTGCATTTATGCACAGCTGTCTAATTTAAAAATGTATTTTGGAGTGGAGTTTGAAAGAATTAAATGCAGAGAATATAGAAGAATGTGTTGAGTGATAGATGCTTTATGTCTAACCCAGTTGTAAAATGGATGTTTTTCTTTCTGTTGCTTTAGGGAAGTTGCATCATCTAAGTCTTAACGTGCTCTTTTGACTGAGAAATAATAATGTTTCTAATTTTTGAGTTTTGAACTCTGAACAAAATGTTTTCAGAGTTTTCAATGAATTCCTTAAAAAGTAATGGTATCAGCACAGTCAGTCAATGCAGATGGCTGCTGTGCTCATCAGATGACGAACCTGAGTTCAAGCTTCACAGTGAGTGAAGTGTAGTGAGTGTAGTTTGACCGGTAATTCTTCATTTTTCTCCTCTGAACTTCAGAAAGTTTTGTGTCAGAGTTCTATAATTCGCAGTGTTTGTGTGCTTGAATGTGGATGGTGTAATGGTTGCCATGGCTTGTGCCAGGTTTTTAAGCTGGACTAATAAACTGTGCCTGTTTTGCTTTTCCTGGCTCAGAAAATTTTTCAGTGTGTCCTATGTAAATCTTTCATTTATTTAAGTTTTCTGATAGTAATGCAGGACTACTGTGTATCAGTGCATACTTTATATTTTGACTGAAACTTGGTTTCATGTTTGTAGTGGACTTTTTGTTGGTTGTGTTTTTGTTTTTGTTTTGTTTTCGTTGTTGGTGGTGGGTTTTTTTTGGGTTTGTTTTTTGGTTATTTTTTTTCAATTGATATGTGAAGTTAACTTTAACTTTGGTTTCACATTTTGGTACATAAGAATGTGTTCTTTGTACCAAAATAGATCTGTTAACTTCACATGAGTCTTCAACAAGAATTAAGTGTGGGTTTCCACATCTTTCCCCTTGTTACTGTCTTTTAACAGCTGTTAAGTTCTAATTATTAATGTAAATAAATATGTATGGAGATTCATAAATATTCATAATTTTCATAAATTTTTAGAACTTGCTTAATAAATGAAGAAAATTAAAAATGATTCAGTATTACTGAAGATTTATTTTAAATATATTTTTATAATGGACATAATTTCTCTCAGTGGCTTTTTTTCATTGTTTTGAATGTCAAATGCAGGAATTAAATTTTCAAATCATTCTAACAAGGATTTGTTTGTTTTCTACATAATGTTTTCATGAGAAAAGTTGCTCAGTGGTAGTTATTTCAGCTGTTTTGTCAGTTGAAATAGTCCAACTCTTGTTCTTATTGACCTGCCAATTTTCCATTTTCCTCCTGTCAGTGTAGTATAGGTAAGGTGTTCACATTGAGTGGGTTCTTGTGGAGGATCTGGACTCCCATTTCAGAGACTAACCTGGAAAATAGTCTATATTACTGGTAGAAGTTTTGTTGGTATCATCAGCAGTAAGACAAATAATCTAGCTTTTCTGATTCTGAAATGAAACTATTTTTCTAAGCTAATATGCCTGTTGTTGCTGAGGATGCTGTTTGTTTTGCTTCCAAAGCTACAGGGTTTTATTTATCATATAAACTCACTGTGGGGCTGCTGACAAATATTCTTCGTATTTTTCACTTTTTGTTGATTTCCTTGTAGCTTTTGCCACTAGTTTTAGTTTCTCAATTTTTATTTATTTTCCCTTAAGCGGTGTTAAATTTTATTCATATAGTTTTAACCCTAGTTAAAGTTTAGACATCTGTTGGTTTTCTTTCTGAGCTGAAAGAAGCACCTGTGTCAAAGATCACATTTAAATCATTGCTGAGCCATCCAGTGTGTGCTGTAGTCTTGTATCTGTGATAGTATAATTTGTTGCCATAGAGAAGCTTATGACTATATGTATGTATATAGTGGAGTATTTTGTAGTTTGGAACCACTGTGTAGTCCATACTAGGCTTATTCAAGAGAATATTGACGAAAGATACAAAGTACTTAAGTGAAAGTTTATTAAAATCTGTTGATAAAATAACAGATTTCTTTTTTTAAAAATATAAAAATATATCCTGCACCTAAAACATGGATTAGTTAAATTTGTTTTTATTTTATTCTCAGCATATTGTTATGTGGCTTTGTTCCTTGTTTGTGCCATTTAAGAAATAACCCTGTGAAATTTAATAGTATTTATTGTTATGTAGGAAGGATGTTGAAAAATGTTACTAAGTTAACTTGCTTAGCTGCAGAATACTCACCTTCCCCTTTTAAAATGTATTAAGTTGTGAGCAAGATGACATTTGTTCATACTTCCTTCTCTGCATTGTCACATTTTGACACGTGCAATGTGTAGCAGGGAAAACCCTAATTTTCTCAAATTCTGTGCGGTGACAAGAGCTGTTGGGCAATGCACACCTACTGATGCCTTCTGTGTACCCATTAGGAAAGAATGGAATTGTTGTGGTCATAAGAGTGTAAGACAGGGAGTGTCACCAGGGGAAAGAGATGATGGATGACAGGAATTGTGAGGAATTGTTACAGAAAATACTTGTGGGGTAAACTTCCTTGGGTATTCCCTGCTAGCTCTTGATGTGTCACAGTTTTCTCTTTACCAGTAGCCTACAGATTGCAGTTATACTTAAAAATACAGCACCTGCTGAGAAACAGACCAGGAGAGTTGTTTTCTATATAATTATTCTTTTTGTTTGTATCAGTATGGCTAAAGTTTTAAATGACCTCAAAAAAACCCCTTTTGTTGATTACTACTACAGGTACTGTATTAGTAAAAATAACTTCTGGTTTTAGGATAAATCACTAAATTTATGAATCAATATGTGATATCTAAGAAAAATATAAAAAGATAGAATTCCAGGAATAAGCTTTTTATTTTCGTGTTTATGTTCACTGGCATTTGTTTCTTCTCTTTGTTTTCCAGTGTTAATTATCAGAAGGAACAAAGTTATTTTAGTCACGAAAATAGCATTAGAAGCAGTGTGTGCATATTCTGGTTTTTAACAGATAAAAAGATCATTTCAGTTCTATACAGTGATAATTTAGTTTCTTTTCTGAAACGAAAAAGATGATGTTGACTTTTCACTCACTGAGAGCTAAATTTAGAAAGCAGTATGCTTCAGTTTAGGACAGCAAATAATGGTATATACTTCTCTTTTCTGAATAAAAGCAAGTTCAGGAAAAAAAAAAGGTATTAACATGTGAGTTGGATTTGAAGACATGACTAATGTGAAAATTTGCGAAATGTTTCCTGTGAACTTTTGCCGAGAAAAAATTGCTTTTACTACCTTCAAATTACTGGAAGAGTTTTCCGTGTTGTTTCTGAGATATTTAAAAGTGTGGGAACAACAACCCCAGGAAGTCTCATTTCACTGGCATTTTTAAAAGCTGCTTGATAGGAGATATCATAGAACTCTTCTTCGCTAGGAATGGGCCTAAGATGTAGTAGGTGATTCCATTCTAGTGTTGAGCATCTGCACTGCTTCTGTTCAGTAAGTGTTGCCTTACAGAAGCAATGAGAATTTCATCTGGTTTCACTGTTGTTAATCAGTGTTTTTTGAGAATATAAAAAAGTCTTCATCATCTTCCAACATTAGTTTCTTCCATACTTCTTAATAAAAAGTGAAGTAGTGAATGGACATCTATGGAATAATCTATTCAGAATTTTTTTATTAATGCTGTATATTAATTTGCGTACATGAAATGTATGCCTATATACATCTATAGTTGCTGTTGTGGTGTTGAATTACTTTGACCTCTGATGTTCTCTTTGCCTATATCTAAACATATTCTCCTTTTTTTTTTCTTTTTTAATTGAAAATTCCTTTAAAACCCCAGCTGCTAATGCTTTTAAAACACACTGCTGCAATGTATTCTTCATAAAGAAGGAGTTCTAAACTTGGAGTTTGGAAGTGTTGCCTATTGAAGCAATGAAAATAATGATCAGTAATTGAATATTTTCTTGGTTGTTGTGTGGTTTTTGTGTGTGGGTATTTGGTTTTTTCTTCTTCCTCTTGAAAGAGTCTTTCTTACCTGATAAAAATTGGGAAACAATTTATTCCCTTTCCATATCTTAATTCTTCCATGACAGCATTCCCAGTTACTGATAAACTGTTAGACACCTAGCATGTTTGTTAAGGTTTTGGTATTTTTTTTTCCACCAGTGGAATAAATCAGATATATTTCTTCTTTTCCTTTACCATTATGCTATTATTAATATCCGTTGCTTTACAGTAGTTGCTTTGGCTTTCTGGTTTAGTTGCATGTATTTCAGGCCTGTTGGGATGTATGTCTTCAGAGAGTGGAATCATAGGCTCATAGAATGGCCTGGGTTGGAAGAGATGTTAAAGAAGATGTAGTTTCAACCTTCCTGCCGAGGGCAGGGTCCCCTGTCACTAGACCTGGTTGCTCAGAGCTCCATCCAGCCTGACCTTGAACACTTCCAGAGATGGGGCATCCACAGCTTCCCTCTCCTGCCGAGGGTTGAAACTACATTCTTCCCCTGTCACTAGACCTGGTTGCTCAGAGCTCCATCCAGCCTGACCTTGAACACTTCCAGAGATGGGGCATCCACAGCTTCCCTGAGCAACCCGTGCCAGTGGCTCACCACTGTACAGAACTGCCCTCTTAGGAAAACTCTGAAAGCAGAGGGTTTTTGAAGTTAGCAGAAGACTCTGCTGACTTAACTGAGTTATGTTTTCATGCAGATCTGTGTTTTTTCTTTCCAGACATAGTGTGTCTGGAGAGACATAGTATGTATGAGATTATGTATGAGTTAGCATTCAGTGAAATGCTGGTCTTTAGCATTGCAGAAGTTGTAAAAAAAATTCAGGTGTCAATTGTGATCCTTTCAGTAGCATAGAAAGCTTTTTTTTCCCCTCCTTTTTATTTTCTGATGAACCAATTAGACTGTGGACACAAAAGAGTCAACATTGGCAGAACCTACACTAAGGAAGTTCATTATTGCGTGAGGAATTAATATATTTGTATGTTTAATATAGAAATGTGTATCTTTATAGAAAAAAATAATGTAGCAAATAGTTTAACATATAGTGAAAACTGTCTGGTGTTTTACTTTATATAGACCCTTTTATTGCCTTAGACCCATTTACTGCCTTAGGTAACAAGCTTAATAAAATTAATGCTAAATCTTTGACATGCCTGTTAAAATATTCCTGATTTGTAAACCTTGTTAAGTATCTTTTCATTGCATTTTGAAGCAGAAATATGCATATTATGGTATGTTGTAAAGGCCCGACCATGATATCTTAACTGTGTATATCAAATTCTTCTGTTTAATGTTTTCTCTTTCTGTATTTTATTTTTTAATTGTTTTTTGTTGTGGTTTATTTAATTTTAGGTTGGTTGGAGTACGGCAAGAGATTATTACACATTTCTTTGGTCACCTATGCCAGAGAATTATGTGGAAGGATCAACTGTTAACTGTGTGCTGACTTTTCAAGGTGAGTATAAGGCAGTGTCTATCTGTAGTTTCCAGCCTACTCAGCTTTTTAAGTACTTATCAGTTCATTTAGGTGCTGAGCATTGTGTAACAGTTCTGGAGTTTAAAATAGATAAATTGGAGGATAATTTTCAACATTTCACTGTGGGAAGTTTAGTCTTATTTTTAGATGTCAAGGAAAATTGTAAGGAAAAGTATGTGACTTAGTATGTTTTTCCATAGTAATGGCAGATATTCATGACTGATAGAGAAGCTCTGCTGGAAACTATTAAAATACAATAAATGACTTTGTTTAACCATCAGCAGGTTCTTTTTAATCTTGGCCTCTCTTAGTGCAGCGTGTCTTTACATCATCTTTAGTCTCTGGAGTTTAAACATTATCAATGTGAAATGATTCTTGTCAAAGAATAAATAGTGTAGATGATGGTTTCGTGAAAGTTCAGAGTAGTCATAGAGTTGCAAGGGACTTTTTCCTCCAAGGAATTGATGGAAATGTCTGAGGCTTTTAAGAAAAGAATAAGGAACGAACGAGAAAATGTTACGCCACTATACAAGCCTATAGTATAACTACATTTTCAACACTGAAAACAGGTCTAGTAAAGTGCAGCAAAGCATGTCAAAATTAAATAGCTTACAGAGAAATAGCTTCTCTGTAAAGGTGTGGAGATACAAAGACGAGAGCCACACTTGTTAAATAGAAAAAGAGACAATGACTTTGGGTTATGACATGGGAGGTTTGTGTCTGACATTAGGAAGAGCATTTTTATCATGAGGGAGTAGTGCAGTTCTTGAACAGGTATCCTGGTTTGGAAGGTTGAAAATTCCATACAGTTGTTTAGGCACAGCCACAGTAATCTCAGGTGCTGACAATAGCCTCTTGAGTGGGAAACCTGACAAAATGACCTTCCAGACTTCCTTCTGCCAGGTTTTTCAGGCTGGGCAAGGAAAGTAATGTGAAGTGACTGATGTGTCTAAAATCAGCTACCCATGGCATGGATTAACCGTTCTGTAGATCCAAAAAAAATAGGAACCATTAATGTTAGCTACCAAGTGACAAGTTCAAAATGGAGGTAGACATGATACTTTTATAACACAGTCAATATGCAGAACTTGTTGCCACAGGAAATGACAAATGTCAAAAATCTATTCACATAGAAAATTTCATGTGAAAAGAGCACTTCCACTGAATTAATGCTTTTCTGTGTACTACAGAATTTTAGGTACAATCTTACCTTCTTTTTTGCTTCCCAGTCTTGGCCTTGGTCTTTGTTTGTGCGTATGTTTGTTGCTTAAAACATATTAAAAAAATGAAATAATTGAAGTCCTGAAATGATGACTGTATTAGCTTGTTGTTTTATTAAAGCTGCAAATAGTGATAGCTTTGATTTCAGTTCTCTCTTTTTTTATTCTGGTGCTTTCAATGAGGATCATATCCACATGGTCTGATAATGTGATAACCATTTTATAACCTTGAAGCTGATTGAAAAGTGTGTGTGCTCTGTAGAAAGTGGAAGGAAATCATTAGTTTCTTTTACAGTTACCAAAGTTCAATGAATTAATGAAATTGGATTGGACTCAAATGAAAAGTGATCTAGAAGAGTAGAACTCTTCTATTCAGTTATCAGTCCTTTGTACATAGAAATTTTACCACACATTAAGAGACCAAGTGTCTCTGTCTCATCTGTTACATTCCATCCTGACAGATCTCCACTTTTATAGAGCTGCCAGATTGAACTTCCATTCAAACAGTCTCCTGGTTGTGTTTGGCAAGATATTTTAATGTTGCTGAGATGAGATCAGTAGATCTTACAGGAGCTTAATTATCTGAGCTAAATAGTAAATGTTGTGCAGCATGTTAAATGTGATTGTTTTTTTTATGATCAAGTAATTGTGCTGGAAGAAAATAATCAGAAATCTGTTTCTCCAGTACATGTTAGAACAAGAAGAAAGACTTTCAGTAGTTTTAAAATCAGGTTGTCTGAACCAATATTGAAATGTGCTGAAGCAGCAGTGTAGATTGTTCTACATTTATTTCTGCATAGTTTCATCTTACTTGAGCACTGAATCAGGTAAATTGAAATACAGTGCTACACAGGAAATACATATACTGTATAGGAAATATAAAATCCTGATGTCTTGAGATTCAGCTACTATGCCATAAGCGACTGTTAATAAAGTATAAGACTAATGGAAACATGAAGTTCTTGCTACAAGTGCTGTCTGTACAGCAAATGTAATGTTTTACTGTTTCTAGGAAAGGTAGCTGAGAGTACTGGGAAAAGACTTCCAGGAATCTGGAATAAAAGTTTGTGAAAAGTTAATGATAAAGTTAGAAAGGGCGAAGATTGAAATGTGGTGAAATAAGATTGAAATTGGCATCACTTACTGGACTGAACACTAGGTGAGGGTTTATTGTGTTAGTATCATCCTCAGGCTGGCTACAGTATCCAAAAAGAAGTATTCTCAATAAAACTGGCTATTTTTTGTTACCATTAAATTGGGTAAGACATTGGTCTTGAATATACTAATAAAGGTAAAAATGTCAGTTGTTCTCAAAATGTTTTTTTAACATTCATAAATCTTATTCTGTGAATCCAGGCCATGCAAGATGTGTGAAGCTTTAGTGGGCAACAGTTCAGTTGGATAGTCACACAGAAATTCTTCTCAAATAATTTGCTTGCACTATGTACCATTACATAGGTTCAAGAAAGAGGATTTATTCTTACCTTGTAAAGTTGAGAAGAATTATTTTCAGTTTTAAAAAATAAGCTCTTTGTTAAATTCCAGGCTCATCCCTTTCAGCTGGTGTCATCCATTCAGAACATTTCTGTGCTTAAAAAAATAGAAAAAAAAAGGATGTTTGTCCTACAAAACCCTGCCTTCCAAAACAACAACAAAACCCTATGTACAAATGGTACCCCCTGAAACTGCAGATGTCTTCTCGTTGCATATTATTTTGTGTTTTTCTGTTGTATTTTCTTGTGTATGTATTTCAAGGCCAAAAAAATCACTTACTCTCTGTTCTGTGACTGTACAGCAGTCTGTACAGCAGTCACACAATAATGTGGTCATGATGCAACTTCATGGCATCTGATTGCCAATGATGCTGTTTCATAAATGTATACGCAGCAGCTATTACCTAATGTATGTGAGGAGATGTCTACATAGAGCAGCTGTTGCTTAACACTGTTTAATCTTTGTCTTAAATGCTAATAGAAATTGCTGAGGATTGAAAGTTACTAAGTAGGATGACTTTTTTTTTCTGCTGTTTTAATGGTATACTTATGCCATACTGAGGCAATGAGCATGAAATCTGTAAGTCAAACATGATGTGGTAATCTGGCTGCAGATGGAGACTTGTGAGTTTGTGTAGACTATTTCTTCAAATATGAATTTATTTTGCTAGGATATTATCTACCAAATGATGATGGAGAATTTTATCAGTTCTGTTACGTGACTTACAAAGGAGAGATCCGTGGAGCAAGCACACCTTTCCAGTTTCGTACCTCTTCTGTTGAAGAATTGCTCACTATGGAAGATGAAGGAAACTCTGATATGTTAGTGGTGACCACGAAAGCTGGACTTCTTGAGGTTTGATACAAAAAAATCTTAAAATGCTATTTCTTTTTTTACTATATACACACAATCACAGATACTGAAGAAAAAACTAGTAGGAAAAGACCTGCATATGTCCATGTAATGTATATATTTCTGGCTTGTTCTGTAGTATTTGGTTGAAATTAGAACATTTGCATGTTAAACAAATCAAGATGTAAAAATGTATAGCACTAAACATGGACAGAGAAACAGAAGAGTAGATACTGCCCTTCTCTCACACCTGTAGTCACCAACTAACTGGAGCGGGGGGAAGATACCCTTTGTGTGAAATGGTGCTTCTTGTAAGGAAAAAGAGTTATGGAATCAGTATACTTTTATTTTTGCCCAAATTAAGAGCCCTGGAGACTGAGCTGAATAATTGCAGATGCCTAAGTATATTAGAGTAGCTCTTATTTTATTTAAAGCAGTTTTCTATGCATTGTGCTCTTTGCTAGGGAGATGTGATTGGTCTTGTGTTTGTATATCCAGAGTCAAGGTGTTTTAAATTTGCTCGTTGCTGTTTGTAGGCCGAACGCTGTTTAAACCCAAACAAACAAAAAAGAAACCCAGACTAACTTTTGTTTGAGTTGCTTCTTGGAAAATTGTTACCTTGACATCAGACATTTTATCCTGTTAGGTGTATCTAGGCACATATGTGCATGTGTATTTAGGGATAAGAGATTCAGTACAGAGATACATCTGGAATATTTTTGCTTTTCAGATATGTACTTGTAGTATTACAGTTAAATAAGTTCTCAAGTATTTTTTATGATCTTTGTTTATAGAACTGTAGAATCGTTTGGGTTGGAAGGAACCATATAATGTCATATACACCAACCCCCTGAAGTGAGTAGGAACATCTCCAACTAGGTTAGGTTGCACACAGCCCCATCCAGCCTGACCTTCAACTTTTCCAAGGATATTGCATCTGCCACCTCTCTGGGCAAACCTTTCTAGTGTTTCACCATCCTCATAATAAAAGTTTTTTCCTTATATCTAATCTGAAGGTTTAAAACCTTCACAGCTTGTTCTGTTACTACAGGCTTTACTAAATAGTCTGCCTGTCTTTTTTATAAGCTCCCTTTAGGTATTGAAAGGGCACAGTTCATGTTCCAGGGCTTACTTTTCAGGTGGTGGTGGGGTGCAAGGTGGAATGCGTGTATTCATTTTTCTCAAGAAATTCCTCAAGTACTGCTGTAGAGAGAATGTGTGTCTCTACAGTCAGCTGTCTTTTTTTCACCAAGCTGCTGTCATCAGAATTAGCTCTTCCACAGTTGCTGTCACTTGGGAACAGTGAAAGCACTTCATTTAAGGAAGGAAAACTTGAGGATAAATCAGGACACTGCAGAGTATGCTATCTAATGGTAGTCTGGTACTATGCAGCAAAAGCAATTAAACTTCAGAAATTTGAGAATTAGGGGAAAACTGTGATAACCCAACTGGGGAACACACGATTTGTGTTTCTGCTCAAACACTGGAGTAATTAGTTATCCATTTGTTTGATAAGACTGAAGGGGAGAAAAATACCAAACCCCATTATTTTCTTTTAATTTTTTTTTCAGTTTAAAATTGAAAAAATAATAAAAGAAAAAGAAGAGCTGTTAAAGGTAACTTCTGTTCTGGAAAAGGAAACTACACAACTCAGAGATTACCAAACCCCATTATTTTCTTTTTTCTTTTAATTTTTTTTTTCAGTTTAAAATTGAAAAAATAATAAAAGAAAAAGAAGAGCTGTTAAAGGTAACTTCTGTTCTGGAAAAGGAAACTACACAACTCAGAGATCAAGTTGAACAACTGGAAAAAGAACTTAACAATGAGAAGCAGAGATGTGAACAACTGCAAGCAGAGCAAAAGGTTAGTTGTTTAACCGATTAAAGCTGATTCATAATGTCTGTATTACTGCTTTTTCAAGAACCAGTCAAACTGTGAAAATCAGCTATCAAAACCCCTCAGCAGTTAGATAGACATTTACACTAGAATAGGTCAGTTCCTATTAACCTCCTGCCACTATTGCTTTTATGTTGTAAAATGGCTAAAATATTTAAGGCTTTTGGTACCAGGCTTGGTAAGATAATCAGTGACAACTGTTACCAGATGTTTGATATTTAACTGTGGAATTCATAGTGGAAAGTAGTTGATAATTTAAAGTTTGCTTACATTAATTTAAAATGGAGAAAAACTGTTCAAAAAAGCTCTCCTTAGGGAATAACTGCATAGAACACAGCCTGTTGAAAATGGTAAACATTTTTGGTATGAAAAGCAAAGATCACCAGAGAATGCTTCTGCCAAGGTATGTAAGGAGAGAAAAGCATGTAGTAACTGACTTCTCTTAAAAGGTTTCACAGCTCAAAAGGACAAGAAGCATAAATCTAAAAATCTGTTTAAAGTGTTAATTAATAGCGAAAATGTAAATGTAGCCTAAACCAAAGCCAGCTTAATTTGGAATTCTGCATGTGGTAAGGAGGAAATCTAATACTATAAAAAAAGCACCTAAAAGTTGGACCTAATCTGTGTTTAAGCTGCTGCTTTTTAAAAAACTCAGCTTTTAGGAGAAGATTAAGAACATGTGGAAGGGAGGTGGTGACATGGACAAATTTGAAGTAATGAAGCCTACATAATTTAGCTGTGGACAGCAGTTAATAGACTATTTCTAGGTACTAGTATGTACATGTCAACAGTCCTGTGTCATACACCTTTAATAGGAATTTGTTGAGAGAACTTCAAAATGTTAGTGCTTTGTAGTATACTTCTGAACTGTAAATGAAATGGACTGGAGTGTTGGCTAAGGAAAAAAGGAAAGATAAGATGTTGAGAAAAAAGCTTTTTCTGTTAAAGAATTATATTAATTTCACATGCATGGGAGAACTAGCTCAAATCAATGAGAGAAGGATATAAATTCACATTTCATTGATTTACAGATCATAAGTTTGGTGGATAAATCTGAGTGAGCTACATAGATAATGTTTATTGTCCCTTGAGGCTCTTATTTAAAAAAAAATGTTTGAAAGTAGCTGTTAGTTCCAATCCATGTTAGCTTTACAATTCCATTTTAGAACGATTTCTGAAATGGAATTCTAACTGCTGTCACGCAAGGATACAGTTAGACTGTATAGGAACAAAAACGTCTCAGTGCTTTCTCACATTTTGCAATGAACTTCTCTAATCCAGAATCATTTTGCCTCTAAGATAGCAGAATTTAGCAAATAGAACTCAATTTCAGGAATGTTTGGGTTTGTGGTTTTTTTACTGTCTCTTTTTTATCTACTATTGTTGTTCTGCTTTGGCCTTGTATTTTCATGAAGAGAGAATGCAGTGTGACAAACTTCTCACTTGTATTTGGCTACAAATAGCTATCTAAACTGAGGCTGATGTAGCTCTTTGCCTGGCTAAAATACTGTGGAAGTTTTCTAACTCAGGCAATTTTTTTTTTGTTTCTAAGAATTTGATGCTGTCCTATTTTGCATTTTTTTCCTATTGTCTGTTTTTCACTGTTTTTCTAAAAAAAGAAACATATCTGCTGAGTTGAAAAAGTGTTAATTTGTTTATGTATATAAGCAGAATATAAATTGAGTGTTATTCCTGAAAATTAAGTGAACATCTACTAAATCAGGTGCAGTAAGTTAATGTTTTAAACATTGGAAATTTTAATAAGCAATGTGGCTCTTCAGTCTTAAAGATGACTTACTCTTCTTGCCCCCAGCCCAGTACACGAAGTACATCACAGGATTATGTACTCATGTTTGCTGGGAGTACATACAGTGTGTTAAGGGATTGATTTAAAGATTCCTGAGAAGCACTGACACAGCACTCAGCTGGGTTTCAGTATCTAGGTTTTATTTTTCTTGTGACTTGTTTAAAAAATAAAGCATCAACCAAACCCAAAAATCCAAACAAAACAACCCCACAAAACATCCCCATTCCAACTAACCACTAACACAGGTCTTACAAAACAGCTCCTGAACACAGCCCCCAGATAATCTAATGTGCTTTGTGTGATGTGAATAGTTGTTGTTGGCAATACTCTAAGCAATGTGTTAATTTGGATGTTTTCATATTAGACTACAGGGGATAATTTTAGAAGTGATAAGTAATCAGAATGTATTTGTATTTTCTGTAACAGCAGAATCTTCACAGGTGCTTAGTGTGGGCCAGGTTGCTATGGCTTGGCTTATAGTTCTTTTGCCTTTGAGGGGTTGTTTTAACTAAGTACTATGGGAGCTTTTTATTTTCTTCTTTTGTTTCTAGTTCTCTTTTTTCATATGAATGTGAATTTTTAGTTATGCTCTACAAACTTTTAATACATAAATAGCTAAGAAGTGGGACAGATGAATTTAAAATCTGTATTTTTAAAAGTCTTTAACTTAGGCGAAGGTTTAACTTTTTTGGAATTCTTCTTTAAAAATCTTCCAATATACTTTAAAGCATATTAGACTAATGAACAACAATTAATAAAATGAAATAGGCCATATAAGAAAATATGATTATTGTATATACTGGATGTCATTACCTTTGTAGTTTAAGGCAGCTATAGTTGATAGAAATGTATTTCTGTTAAAAGTGAAGGTAAGTTACATTGAACCCATGTGCAATCTCTTAAGAGTGTTCTTTTTTTTTTTTGTTTGTTTTTGCAAGTACTTCCATCAGGAAATACACAGTATATTCTGCTTGTGCAAAAAGCTCTAAAAAAATCCACAGTAGTACAAAGCACTGTGTTTTAAAAAGCAGTAATTGCATGTGTCAAGGAAGTGGATGTGTCTGTACAGGCACATGTATTTGATCCTAATTGAGTGCAGAGCACTCAATGTATTGGCAACTAAAATTTGCTTATTACATTTGTATTGTGATAAGGGAGCCCTGGAATTATGAATCCCTCGATCCATAATAATTGCCAATCTGCCCAATTTCTGAAAATATTTCTTAGTTTCTTCAGAGAAAATTATGTAGGTATCTTAGCTCATGTGTTTTGTCTTTTGATCAAATCCATTGTTAAGCTAGGTTATGTTTTTGTAATTGAATTGAACAGAATGTGGAAGGTGTGGTATGGGGTTGTTGTACATAAGTTACTTAACTGTGGTGCAGTGTAACAAAAATAAGATGGGAAAGCTCGAAGTTCCTAATGTGAAAATGTTTCCTTAAAAAGTTTTATTAAAATCCCCCTTTTGGTCATATTTATTCATATGCCTTCAGGCTACTTCTTCCTTTTGGTGTTTTTATCAGTACTTTATTTTCAGAAATAGCTCAGAAGTAGTTTGGATAATTGAGAAATGCTTCTGTAGAAGCATTGCTTTCTTAAAATAGACAGGATTGTTCTAGACATGACAATGCCACAGCTAATCCCAATTGGTGCTTCCCTCCTACTCCTGATTAAATGACCTCTCTTCACACCTAGTTACTCTTAAAGAATTTTGGGCAGTGAAACTGATGTCTTCTCCATCTGCTTTTTGGCGAGTTGGCGTATTTTGTAAGTGGTTGGGGAAGATATTAGGAAGAGATAAACTAAAGATAGATCAGTCTTTTAAGAACTATGGCTTTTAAGAATCTATGCAGATGTAATACAATCAGTGCTCCATGAAGCTTGACTATTGGGCTCTATGCATATTTTTCAGGTATTGAAACAATTCCCGTTCTTTGAGTTTTACAAATATGAGAGTTCCTGTGTTTGTGGCACTTGAAATTAACGGCTACAGCAGAATACAGACTTTGGTTTGCTAAGGTGCCCCTTGCTATTCAGGAGATAAACAGTTTTGTGTTGCCTTCTTAAAAGCTAGCCATGTCATTTCCTACCAAAGGTAGGAGGAATAAACACCTTCAAGATGTAAAGTCATGATGTGCTATTAGGGTTCCTGAAACAGATCTTCTTGTAACACGGTATTGCATTCTTGTCCCTAAAGGCTTTTGCTTTTTTAGATTTGTTTTTTTTTTTTTCTAGTGCTTTATCACATTAGTAAAAAAATTCATATTGAACACATGAATGATTCTACAGACAGTATTTTTTCTTCTTGTTGCCACTGTCACAGAAAACTATTTGCAAGACACACAGCTCTGCATTAGTCAGTGTTTGCACTCACAGGGAACATGCTGTCCATCCCCACTTTTTAAGTGTGTAATTATGGTTTATTACCACTAAGTTGTGTTAATAACCTTACCCTGCCAAAACTTGAGATATTGTAAGATGAGAGACAAATTCAGTCTATATTTCTTTTAGGTTGATCTTTCTCCTCGTATCCAAGGCCTGCTTAATGCAGTATGTAGTTGTTCTGACAGAATCAGTTTAGAGAGAGTATAAGTGGCCTTTCCTTTTTCCTGCCCCCAAGCATGAAAATTTCCTGCTCCCCTCGTTTAGCCTTTTGTAAAGGGCTTGCCATAGGCTTGCTAATATTTTCAGTTAAAGGAAAGTATACTATTCCTTTGCAGCAGTTTTCATGTCAGTTAAACCTTTCCTACTTTTTTTTTTCCCCAGATGACATTAAAATAGTTCTTACTGAGTGTGAAGATTTAACTTAATCTGTTACTACTCTGTGTGGGAATTCAGAGTAAATGTGAAATTATTGGAAATGTTTCAGAAATATCACATCTTTTTCTTACAACCTTCTGTTAGTGTTTCAGAGTTACTCTGTTTTTACTAGGGTGATGTTCCCTGGTAGCATACTTTTATTTAGGATCATGCTATATATGCAACTTGCAACTCTAGCAATATAACACTGTTAAAATAATGGGGTTGTTACACACTATGATTATTTTGCTTAAGAAGATGACATATTATACATGATTACAGAACTGTTTCAGGTTGCTTTTAATATTTTAACCTTTTCTTTGGTTTACTTTCATAAACTGGTACCTAATCAGTGTGTTGAATAACATTATTATGCTGCTTTTATCTGTATGTATTTTGCTTTTTAAAAATTGAAGGAAACAAACTTTTTTTAAAAAAGGAAAGAAAAGCTTAGCATGTTTTTATTTAGAAAATGATAATATAAATATTTCTAATCTTCATCTTAGACATTATGAATGTAAAATGTGTATAGCTTTGTACATAATAAGAATGCTTTTTGGTCTTTGTGTTCCCAGTTTTGTGTATGCTTAAACCATGTGTAAGGTCTGTGGCAGCAGTGCACTTGCCTGCTGTTTTAAGATTCGGTCTTACTGTGCTGAAGAAGAGAAGCATGTAGTAGTCATTGTGTGTCTTTCATTGGTCATTCCTTTGATACTCTGCAACCATTCAATTTTGTGAACACTGGTTTTGTGCTTTTCTAGAGAGCAGAGCTTGCAAAAGATGCTTTTACAGTCATTGGTCTCCCTCTAGTGGGAAGAGGGCACTTCTGAGCTGATTTCTTTAATGTGACTGGTGACAAGTCTTATTCCTCTGGCAGTAGTTTCTATGTTTAGCTTGAGTCAGAAGCAATGGATTTGAAGACTGCCTGTTCATCCTTTGATCTCATTAACATTTGAATAGTGTTTCTGTTATGATGCTGGCATAAATTGATGCAGAAGTGAATTTACTGACTTGATAAACTTGTTCTTTCATGTAAGAAACATGTTCTTTCTTTTTGTAAAATTAGTTTACCATTTAACTTTTTAAAAGTGGTCTTATTCAACTATCTGATGGGGAATTTTAATAAGGCATGCATGTAAATTCATATTCTGCAGACAGGTTCTACCTGCACAGTAGCTTTATTTATTACAAAATTTTATTCAAGTATCAGGGATTCATTTAAGCTTGCTTTTGATATCATTTTATAAGGAGAGTTTCTCTGCTTAGGTAGTGAAAAAACACTGTTGTGCAGTGTGATCATTTCAGCAGTACAAGTAAGCAGTGCAAGTGCCCAGTTCAGCCTGAGTGCATAGAAGTGAGCCAATTGTTTTTTCAGTGTCTCTTTGGACCAGGCTCTGTTTGTACTGTTCATGTGTGCTGCATGTGTGAACATCTGATGGTCAGGAAGATGCATTTTTCTAGGAAAAAAAATTCCAAAAATTAAGTAGAACTGTCCAAAAGGCAAACTGCCCCCCAGCCCAGAAAGCAAACCTCCCCCCAGTTTCATTTAATTTTAGACACAAATTAAACACTGACTTTCCTCTGGTTGGTACCAGCAATTACAGCACCCTTGGGTACTATAAACATCACATGAAGAGAAAGCCCTGGTTCATGTCTTTTTGCCTGTTCTGTGTATGAATATTTCTTAAACTGGGCAATTGAAAATTATTTCATTGGAAAATTAAATAGTAACTTGAGATATTCTACGATTCAAATTATATGTTCATGGAAACGACTTTGCAAAATCAATAGCCTATAGTGAAATTATAGCATGTTTTAAGAAATTAACATTCTGACATGTAAATATATGCGCAAAATCATAGTGTGTGTAAATGCTTCAGCAGCCTCCTGCAAAAACTTGCATGTTTGTAGTCTTCATGACAGTAATTGAGTGACTGATGTAACTTATATGAACTCTTACAGACTTAGACCTTAGTTTTGTAGTTTTGATCACTTTTACGATGTTAGTTAAAGTACTAACTAAAGTACTAATGTTGTGACATTTTAGATTTTCGAAATAGACTGACTGCAGTGTTTTTTAGAGCAGTGTTTCTATTCAAGTCGTAGTCACAAGGGTAAAAGCTTAATGTCATTGACTTTATTTAGAGTTGGTTTGCTCTTTTACTTTACTGAATGCTTAAATTTTTTTTAGAAAGAAAAATTGCAACTTGAGGTTTCCTTGCAGAACTTTCGTGTTATGTGTTATGGGCACATAACACATAACATGGGATTTTGTGCTGGCTGCAACGGTGCTATGTTGTGGTCATCATTTATACTCAGAGGTCTTTAAACAGACTATGATGTCAGACAAGTGATTCTCGTGATTCTGTTGGAGCTGCTGTGATGTCAATGGGATAAAGAAAAGGCTCCTGCAGATAACTGATCCAAGACCCCTAAATTCTCTGTAGGATTTCAAGTGTAATGGTTCCTCTGACATTAAATTGCATCAATCAATCAATCCAATAATCCAGTAAATCAATCCAGCTGAAAGGTGGTGCTGCTTTTTTTTTTTTGTGTTGATTTGCTTTTTTAAAAATAATTGGTTTTAAATATATTGCCTTGTATTTTGTGATTTGACCTCTTCAGTGTGAGCAGCATAGCTCATTTTTAACTTCTCACCATTCTTCATTACGGTGTATGCATTCTCTAAAAGGTGAAAAAAAGGGCTGCAGGTACTAGCCATTAATCAAAGGTGAATGTTTTAGGTGTGGGAAGGTTTTGAAAAGGTTGGTAGGGAGTTCTGCATGGTATGGAAAAGGAAGATGAAACATAAAAAGTTATGCTGACCATTGCCAAGCTGCAAGGTGTCACGTCTGGAAATAGTCTTGGATTGTATTTTTCTAGTCTGCTGGATCTCTCTACCTTCAGTATGTTTGAAAAATGTCTTGTATGTGGTAATCATAGGAAGGGATGTCTGTACCATTCCACTAACCAGACTGTGCTCAGCGATGTTTTACCGCTGTTGTAAAAATCCACTAGAAGGAAGAAATAAGTAGGGAAAGCATGCTGTTCTTCACTGTTGAATGTGGAGATTTTTGCCATGGTTTTCTGTTATAAAAATGAGAATTTAGAAACATTATGACTGTTCCATTCTCAAATGAAAGATTATTAGTCCTTTTACAGTGGAAATTTATTTATTAAATGAATTTTAAACCTGTTTCAGGGATGACCCCAGACAAAGTCTTTGCGTATCCTTTAGGTAGAGCTTATAAGAGCTTTATGAGGACAGTGTTGCATGGAATTACTATAAAATTATTTTAAAAATAATCAGTCTTAAATCTTCTGCCATTTTAGAACAGTAAAGATTTCGAAACCCCCATATTTCTTCTTGTTCTCTACCTGAAGGTACATCAAGATTTTCAAAATGTAATTTTGATTCTAGGGAGATTTACCTTACAACTCATTGAATTTTTGTTGTTTCATTTTACTAATCAGACTCCTAGTAGTTACAGGAATTTTTGTTTTGATAACTTCTTTTGCAGCAGTAAAGCTGATTTAAGTAATTTCTGGTTGCTTACTCTTGACCCTTGTGGTGCAGTTTGCTTCCCACTTCCACCCTTACGGCTGTTGCAGCTCTAGGGAGGGAGATGGGGGAGCTGCATTTGTAATGGGATTAAAAATAACGTTAAAATTGTTGAGTGTTTTTAAACCAGTTCATTAAAATGATTCATGTTCTTGCTGTGCTTTTTTTATTCCTCTGTTAAGAAGGTGGAAGAAAATTGTAATATTGGTAGATGTACCAGACAAGATAAATTATTTAAAGCAATGACTACACAAAGTAATTATCTTTTTTGTAAGAGGGGTTGTACATTTATTTGATGTGTTTATTATATTCTTCCCCTTTAGACTCCTTCTAAACACAGTTGACTTTACCTGTAAAATAGTCTAAGAGCACTCATTTTAAATTTTACAGGCTCTGAAACCACTGTAACCAGTGTATGGGACTAGGGATTGCTGTATCTAAATTGAACTACTAAGAATTCAGTAAAATAACAAGTCGTCTCTAAAAATTAATCCTTTTTTTTTTTCTTTAAAAACTGTAGGCTTTAGTTGTATCTAAACAAGTTTATTAGGTGAGAATCTGTTAAGTATGGAACTTTTACATTTTAGTACCATGTCCCTTTAGAATAACTAGCAAAGCAGCATCAATTGTAATGCTGTTTGTGGAGAGAATTTTTTTCAGGCTATTAATTCCTTTTAATATATGTTACCTTTGGCAGCCTGTTTGAACTGTTTGTACAGTTTGTATATATAATGTATCAGATTAAATTCTTTTGAAGGCACTTGGGTTACAACAGTTACAGTTATACCAAAGTGGTGTTTAGAGAAAACACAGATATGCATTGAAATAGACTTTTTACTATACTAGGCTTTCAAAACAGGGGCAAGTAATTAGTCTCTACTGCACTAGGGGAGGACAAGCAGTTATAGAGTGTGTTGTTGCTGCTGGTTATATAGCAAGTTTTACTTGGAATACTGACTTTAATTAAAATGTCCTGCCCTTGTTACACCAAGGGTTTGTATTTTTGGTTGCAAGAAACTGATAGCTCATAAAAAATAAAGACCTTATGAAACTTGTGGGTTATCTTCTCCAATGCTGTTTTTTTAAAAAAAGATGGCACGTTCATGATCCCTTGAAATTCTTTTTTATATTAAGACATATAAAAGCCATTCAGAGTTTAAACAGTGGTAATATATTAATCCTTTTCTTTTATGTAGCATATATAACAAAAACTAAAGTCTACATGCTGGTATAGTGTGTAGCAAGTGAGTGAGTCATCAGATACATTTGCCACTCCTCAGTTCACTACTTACCCCTCAACCCCATCCCCCCCGCCAAAAAAAAAAAAAAAAAATCATAATGCTCAAACTTCTGTTTAGTTGCTTGTAAAAGTGAGGCTTAATTATACTTGTGAACAGTGTATCTTGACAATTAATGACTACAACCAGTCCTCATTATATTTTATTGTACTTAAAACATTGTTTGTTAGGTTGGAATTTGGTCAGTAGGGGTTCTTCGTAAAGTCTGGCTGATGTGTTTCTCTTGATGTAACAGTACAGTCTTGTTATTTCAGGGCATTGAGCTCTGTTTAAAAATGAATAGATGAAGTAGTGCTTTAATCTTCCAAATCTAGAGTAGAAAGACAACTTGTACCTTAGTAGCTACACAAACACTCCTAAGTCATGCTGTAGTTAAGTATGTTGGTCAGTCTGTCTTGACCTTGTTTTACATTTTGATTCATATCACTGTCATGGTTAATAATAAGCTGAGCTTTATCATACTTCAGTATCAGAAAAAAGGTGGCATATTATCTCAGTATGTGTGATTTACTTTAGTGTAACTTATTTTTTCCAAGAAAGTAGTTATATTGAAAAAAACCCCATTTTTAGGCTTATTTAAGATAACTTGACTTTAAATGACTGTTTTGTTGCAGCGGAGATGGCATTCAGCTGTCCATTGCCTTAGAACAATATGGACATTACTGTAATTAGATAACGAATGCCATACTTGACCGTGGTTTCCCATCTTGTATTTGTCAGTTTTCTGACAAAGGAATCTGTTTTGGGTATTGTCATTATCCTCTGTCTCTGCTTCCATAAATCCCACAGTGGTTACATGAGCTTCCTTGAGCTATGTGGGACATTCTGTATGTTCTAGCTAAGAGAATGTCATGTAGTAACCGGCTCTAAATCAGAATTTTGTTTTGTTTTGTTTCTCCTTTTGCTTGCAATGTCTTTACTGTGGTTTGCTACTGTAGTGTAACTGTCTGGAAAAATGCAAGGTCTTCTTTTTAAGTAAAAGCAAATACAAAGAGAAATAAATGTTCTTTTTTTCTAAGCTAGACAGTCAGTGGTTTGTTTGCCTAAAGGAAATAGGCAAAAGATAGGAAATAATGTGTTTATTCTGCACTCTGAAGTATTTGGTAGTCTCTGAGTGACTGTATGCTTGTGCCCAAACAAACTCCTTATTGACCCCTTATTAATATATGAACTGTGCGTAGCAATATTCAATATATATTTATTTATGTATACTTTAAATGGGCTAGTTATACATTTTAAGGAAGAGAAGAAATCTAATGGCCATGTTTTGGCATTAATTCAAATAACATGTTTTTCTTCTGAAGAATCACATTCTTAAATGGCATCTATTTGCATTTTTTATTTTAAAGGAAAATATTCAAGCATCAGAACATTTTAAAAGGGAAAATAATGACTTGAAGAAGAAGCATGATGAGGCTGCTTCAAAAGTTCTCCAGCTTGAAGAAGATATCATGACTGTTACTCAGAAAGCCATTGCAAAAGAAACTGAGTTAGACAGGTACTTAGTCTTGTATTCCTTACCTTCCTTATTTTACTTTTTTTTCCCCAAAGGTGTTTTTTTAAACTAACAATGTTTATTATATGCATGGATTTTCTGTATTAATAGTACTGTACCATTAATCCTTCATTGTTTTAGTCTGAAGGACAAACTGAAGAAAGTGATGCTTGAGAAGGAGCAACTTGAATGTGTATTAAAGACAGAAAAGGATGAAAAGGAACTTTATAAGGTAACTTTATTATATGTACCTGTATACACTGGAATGAAGTGGTTTGAAATAAAGGTAATAAGGTTTTATGGAGAAGTCTAATAAATTGAATTTGTTAAGGAAAAAAAGGAAATGGGCAACTTCTGTAAACATATCTTTAAGATAGTTATAGATGTTCTTGTATAAAAATGAATGAGGAAAACAGCATCTGAATTCAACCATGCTATGAAAAGGTTTCTGAGAAGGAGAATGAATCACCAATTTCTTAAAGCTGAGACACAGTAACAAAAAATAATAGATTCTAGTGAGAAAATTCTTCAGTTATGCAGTGCATCACCCAGTAACTGATCATCTTTAAAACACTTTTTCATAACTAAAATACTTTAGTCATTTAAATTCTCTCTCCAGACTTTGTTTTCTAGATCCCTCTTCTTGAGCCTTGCGTATAACTCTGAGAAGCTTTAGTAGATTCTCTGTTGCATTGGCTTTTACTAGCATGGCTGATTTCTTTTGCTGGTATTGAGAGACACCCATATATAGAATAAAATACACTGCCACCCTCCCTCCCCCCAAAGCAGAAAAAACATTATATGCTAAAATAATAAAATCCTTAGGTTGCGTGAAACAGATCAAGTGTATTAAAAAAATTATTTCTGTTCCTAGATTATAAAATCTCAAAGCATCTTTTATAAGCATGGAATACTTCTGTAAATAACACAGATCTTCTGGTCTGAGTGGAAAACACCTGAGTGCAGGAGCTATTTTGCATTATTGTAGGCAGAGTTGTTAGAAGTAGTTTGCTGCCATTGAAAATTAATACTCTTGATGTAGACCTGTTTGCTTAGATGACTATGGGCTAATAGAAGTTTAATTTCTCTTTAGTTTTCTTCAAGTCATTTATCTTTTGCTTGTCCTGAGTTGTCCATCATTTGTGAAGAGAGGAGTGAGTCTTGAATAACTTAATGTGATGTTGAGAGAAATTAGGGCTTTAACTTCTAGCTTGTAGAGTGGAGCTGTTGTTAGGTGACCATGCTGAAAGAATTCTAGCCAGAAATTTTGGGCTAGAGGGCAGTGATAATATAAAATATTTAATTTTTCTCTTTACCAATTCTAATCTGCCTCAAGTTAGAATAGATTAGAATTTAGTGAGCACATAAATAGATAGGTGAACAGTAGTTCTAACGTGGAAGAAGTTTGACATGTTTTAGCATCATTGCAGATACACTTGAAGAATACAGAAATAGAAAACACCAAACTAGTAAAAGAAATCCAGACGTTTAAGAATTTGGATGCAAACAGAGAAAACATGATATCGTATTATAAAGAGGAGGTTGGCAGATTACAGCTATTAATAGCTGAAAAAGAAAATGTGAAGAAAGCTATTTTGCACTCCTCGTCAAACAAGGTAAGCAGTACTCAATATAATTGGCCTGATTTGGATAAACATATCTAATGTTGTATGTTCTTGATAAAAGAAAGGAAGAAGTGGAAGAAATCACCAGGGTATAGGCTAAGAGGCATGAGGATTATGATATTCTCAGTAGATGCAGAAAATGGTGAAAAGATTGAGATCTGTTCTAGGTTTGCGCCTTCTGAGCTTGTGGAGGTCTCACATGATGAACTGAGATTAGCTGTGCATGGAAAGGTAATTTTTGAGTTCAGTAAACGTGGTGTGCTCCTGCATTGCTTTTAGCTTCATGAAAAATGAAAGGAGGTTGAGGAGAAAGTTTGTAATGTAGCTGTGTTGAGACTGTAGAGGGTGATGGAGAAGAAAAGAGGAGCTATAGAATGATTGCTGAAGGGCTTGTTAGGTGAATGTGCTGTTGAGCTACAATGCTGACTGAGAACTCTGCAGTGACAGTCGAGTTTTGAAGGAAGAGGTGCCTTAGTGTGCCCTGTGGCAGCGCTGTGGTTATTTAGCAAGCAGTGTGGTGTAACAGGAGAGTGAAATTGCTGAAGAACTCATATTTATGGTGTGTGTGGTCCATGTCGGGTTACTTCAGACTTAATTTTAGTTGGGTGCTATGGATGCCTGTATTGAGTTTGTGTAGGTTTCGGTAGCTGAGTGGCTTCTGTGGGAAGCTGCCAGAAGCTTCCCCTGAGAGCCAATACCAGCCAATGCCTGACAGAGCCAATGGACCCATCACTGGCCAAGGCTGAGCCTGGGGGTGATGACGGTAGCACCTCTGGGATAACAGATACAAGAAGGCTATGGGAGAGGGGGAAACCCTCTGTGTGAAAGAAAGTGCAGCTGAAGAGAAGAGTGAATGCATGAGAGACAGAACTCTGCAGACCTCAGGGTCAGTGAAGGAGGGCAAAAGGTTCCAGGTGTTGGAGCAGCCCATGGTGAAGACGCTGGTGAGACAGGCTGCCTCCTGCAGCCTGTGGAGGACCTCATGCTGAAGAAGGAGGATGCGCCTGAAGGAAGCTGTGACTCTGCGTTGGAGCAGGTTTGCGGCAGGACCTGTGACCCCAGAGGGGACGTGTGCTGGAGCTGTCTGTTCCTGGAGGACTGCACCCCATGGATGGGATCCTACACTGGAGCAGAGGAAGAGAGTGAGGAGTCCTCCCCCTGAGGAGGAAGGAGCAGCAAAGACAACATGTGATGAACTGACTGCAACCTCCATTCCCCATCCTGGCTGTGCTGCTGGAAGAGAGGAGATAGAGATTTTGGGAGTGAAGTTGAACTTGAAAAGAGGAGTTGGGGTCTGGGTGTGTTAAGATTTGGTTTTATTTCTCATTATCCTATTCTGATTTGACTGGTAATAAATTAGATTAATTTTCCCCCCAGGCTGAGTCTGTTTTTGCCCATGACATTAATTGCTAAGTGATCTCTCTGTGTGTCCTCATCACAACCCACAAGCCTTCTGTTATATTCTCCCCCTTATCCAACTGAGGAGGGGAATTGTGGAGTGGCTTTGGTGGGCATCTGGCATCCAGCCAGGCTAAACCCACAATAGAATAACCATTAGGTGTTTTTTCCTGATGAACATCATCCTCCATTTCATCCAAAAGGAATGCAATTTCTGTGCCCTGAGATTGTTCTCTGATCTGCAGTGTGATAGGCAATAATGAAATTTACTGGGAGTTTTGCTTTACAAATGTGCTCTTGATCCAAATTAGAGAGTCAGTTTAGACATAGCCTTTGAGGCCAGCATGGAAAAGTCAGATTATACAGGCATCTTTCTGGTCTATCTTGCCAATCTTTTCACCACAAAGCAACTTGGATCTCAAAAGACTAGAAATTGTTTTAAAGTAATATGAGTTATGAATATAATATTGAAGTGGAAAAGTAGTGCTGTTGAGAATGGACATGGAGTTTAAAAAGGGCATACTGTCTAGCTTTAAGTTACATCATGTTTTAATCTCTTTCTTGCTTTTTTGTTTCTGAATGTGTTAAATTACTACTGTGTTTTATTTTGAAGGGAGTGGATATGTGTCAGTACTGAAGCGACCAAACATTTATGTCATTTATTAATCTTAAATTGCTGTTGGTGTTTCTGGTGGGATCATTAATAGTTTTATCTCACACAGTGAAACTGCAGATATTTACTGAAATATGTTACCAATGTATCATGGGCTGTAAAAATAGCTAGGAGACAGGACTTCAGGGCATTTACTTGTCTATCCATCTTCATAAATGGTTACATAATGTATTAGTATTCCTCTGGACTTACATGAAATTAAAAAAAAAATAATGGACTAGAGATAACTGAATTTATGTCTGGACTCAAAAATAAGATGATTATGCCATCAGGGAGCCTAGAGGCAGTGACTACTTTATATAGTAGCTTCTTTTTTTAAAAGAAATAAAATTTTAAAATTATATTTTGTAAGTCTGGCCTTCTCGGAGGAGTGAGAGGCTGGTAGTTCAGCTTGGTCAGTTGGCTCTTGGATTGCCCTGTGTGCTTAGTGCTACATGCTGCAGCTTGCTCTTCATTACTGTTTGTTCACTCTTCCTGCTGGAAAGCTTGTTGTGCAAGATCTTGGGAAATGGAGCTGTGAGAAAAACATCGCAAAGCTGCTTTACAGTGTTTTACATCAACCATTTGTAGGCACTGTAAAACCTCCTTCTCTGTTGATACTTTCAGTGTGCTTCTGTGGAATGAACTTTGCTTTTGATGCTGGAGTCCTACAGTGATAAGAGCAGAGATGTGGAAAGCAGACTTTTTTTGGTCATACAATTACAACTGAAGCTGAAATTCCAACAAAATCCAGAATTGAAACTTCTATTTCATAGTGAAACTATTTCACTATGAAATAAACTTTGCCTTTATTTCACAGTGAAATAAATTTGCACATCAATGCTGGCAGAGAAGACAAGTGGGGAAAGTAGTACTTGTGTACTGACTTCTTGATTTAACAGTTTTGCTAAAGCCACCAGGAAAATGTTGCTTTTTCTTTTAGATGTTTCTAATCCCTGTACCAACCTTTATTTAAGCATTGAATTAAAAAATTATGAATTCTCTTCCATCTCTTCTCTTTCCTAGGATGAGGCAAGTATTTTGAAAGAGGAGCTTCGGAAAGCTGAAGATCAGATTCAGGCTAGCAAACAAGAAGCTGTTCTCATGTCAAAAGAGCTGAGTGATGCAGTAAATGTGCGGGACAAGACGATGGCAGATCTTCACAGTGCACGGCTGGAAAACGAAAAATTCAAAAAGCAACTTGCTGAAGCTTTAGCTGAACTCATGAAACTCAAAAATCTGAAAAATGAGCAGGTAAACTTTTAGTATTGAAGTTTGTCTGTATTTATAAAAGCTTTACTGGAAATGAAATAGGTTTCTGGATGATGAGTGCAAATAATTATCAAATTTTCTTTCAGCATTCAATCTTAAACTCAAACTGAAATCAAGTGCATGTTAGCTGATTTGAAGGTTTGGTCAGAAAGGAGGTTTCTGCTCTTACTCACATCTACTTCTCCCCACATTATTTTCACAGAAAAATGCAGTATCTTATATTGTTTTGAATCCTCTCCCTGTCTTTATTCTGTTAAGTGAGCCACAGTAGCATTATATTCATTCAAATACGAAAATCTATTAGTAGAAACTTGGGTTGTTTTATAATGTTCTTTTGTCTTCGATAGATTCTGTCTGAATTCTTGTAAGTCCTTCCAATATTTGTAATCAAAGTTAATTTGCTTTAAGTACTTATAAGTATGAAAAAGTAGTGGAAACCATAATGGAAACTGTAATGGAAATGTAATGGAAACTGTCTTGACCTTAGTCTTGGATATAAGTATAGTGAGCTAATATATGTTTCATCATTTTGATTAAAGTTAGCTTTATCAAGGATCTTCAGTGACTGCAACTGTATTGAATTTATTTGCTAGTAGGATTACTGTAATGATGTAACTGTTTGAAGAAAATATATTCATCTGAACAGAATTAAAATAGTACTGTAATATTACAGCACTTGAAAGAACTATTATATTTAAAATGTCAAAGAATTGCATGTTTTTTTCCTTAGAGTTTCAGTTGTACAGAATGTGTTTTGAAATGTGTCAAGAAAGAAGTAGCAAGTCATCTGAATGCCTCAAGTTGCCAGAAAGTATCCGAGCCTGGCCTGTGTCTAGTTGCTGGATGTGGTTCCTGTAGCTTGTGTAGCACTGTAGTGGCTCAATCAGTAATCAGGAGCTTCAGTCCTTATATGGTGCATTATGCTTTTTTTAATTGAAAAGAGACTTTTTAGGAAATAGTGGTATTTGAACAAAAGGGAGAACAATTTCTATTTTTTTTTTTTTTAAGGAAGCTTCAAACGCAGTGGAACAGGAACTGCGCAGAGAAGTTGAAGATCTGAAGCTTCGTCTGCAGATGGCTGCTGACCATTACAAGGAGAAATTCAAAGAATGTCAAAAACTTCAAAAACAAGTAAACAAGTTTACAGAACAGGCAGTAAGTAGAAGGGGATAAATTGCGCTTGCTTTTTGGTAACATTTCAAAAACAGTTTAATTTCCTTCTGTGAAAACTAATGTTTTTTAAAAGGATTAAAATGTCTGGTAAGCAATGACACTTCACCATTTTCTTTCACAAACCTAGTTGTGAAATTACTTCTATGATTCTCTTTAGGTAGTTGTCCAAACAAAGCATAGAATTTATAGTAGCTATTGTAGAAGCCTAGTAGAGTTTAGATGAACCTATAATCATTACATTGTTCAAGGAAGAATTTTGAAACTGAGGCTGGGAAAATCCATGATTACTACCTTTATCCAATACCACCACAAAAAAGCCCAACAAAAAAAACCAAGCCCAAAAGTGGGGAAATAGAGAACTTGAAGTAGGGTTTAAAAGCCAAGTGGGGAAGAAGTCTCCACAACACAGTATGGAGTTGTATTCCATATGTATTTTGTAATCTTACCACTCTTCCAAGATCTGTTTTGTAAATAAATGAATCTTTTTGAATGATGGTGTAAGTCTTAGGCCACCTAGTAACTGAACCTGTCAGCCAATTCCAGATTTGAGGGCAGAGTTCTTCAGAATTTTGTAAAAATAAGAGTTGGAGAGGAGCTCAAACAGGGAAGAGGCCTATGCACAATGGCAAGATGCACAAATATGAATTCTTAAGAAAACCAGATTTAAGTATTTCTCTTATCCGCAGAACATTGCATACAAAACTCATCTTCTCATCCAGAAGGTCGGTGGTGAATGAGGTGTCGTGTCAGAACTTCTATGGCTTTTCCTTAAAAATCTCCCTTATCTTTGGCAATGTTGTACATCTTGCAGCAAACACCAGATTTTATTGCCTTTGCTCCAAAAGTCCAGCAGATATTTTTGATGCAGACTCAGTTTTTCTAATTGAGTATCAGATTTAAGTTTATGAAGTTAAGTGTAACTGATTCTCTAGAAAATGAGATTTTTCTAATAATTTGCTTAGAAATTATTCTTTCTATGGAAAAAGACCTTCATCAAGTAAGATGATAAAAGTCATTGTCTGAAGCAGTTTCAGTCTTAGTAGAATTAAATGGTTTTGTATATTTATTATTACCTACTGTTTAAATGAGTGGTTCTGTCTAATTTTGGAGCAAATTTTACATTTTGCAAGATACATTACTTTGTTCTTTGGCTTTCATTTAATCAAGTACCAAAACAAAATTTCTCTTCACAAAGAAAACTGCAGGCCATCAGCAGAAACTGACAGATGCATCTAACATTGAGACAGCTACTGCCATCCTTACAGACAAAAAGTTGTCTGCATCTCCAGGTATCAACAGCTTAAATTTTGTCTGCCTTTATAAGCCTGAAAGTGTTGTCTAGTCACTAATAGTATTTGTAGTATAAAGTAGGTGGACTCGTTCTGTTTAATGAAAGCATTAATTAGAGATGTGAAGATTGAGCTGAATATTTTGTCTCTTACCAAGTGGTAACAATCATAAATAAGTTCTTGTATCAGTTTAATTGCTATTTTTTAATACAGTTCAGTAGAACTGAACTCTTGAATTTCTGCTTCATGGTTAACAGAGATGATTTTGTCAAGCTAAGAATCAGTTTATTAAAAAAAAAATCTTACTCAAATTTTCAATATAATACCACAGTAATTTTGCAGTCATGTTATTATGACTATCCACTGTAACATTCTGCTGTAAAATCAATCTGCTGAAAAGTTCTGATTATGTGATGACAAGG
Source organism: Onychostruthus taczanowskii (assembly GCF_017590055.1). Lineage (NCBI taxonomy): Eukaryota > Metazoa > Chordata > Aves > Passeriformes > Passeridae > Onychostruthus > Onychostruthus taczanowskii. The sequence goes on from NW_024501015.1 coordinate 2,268,777, forward strand.
TCAAGTCTACTGACTATTTTCATTAATTATAGGTGTAGTGGTTTATTAGAAAATATTTATAATTATTATGACCTATTAAGTTATTGCAAAGATAATATTCTAAAACTTCAATGTGTAATAGGTTAAAACTAAACAAGAAGTACTTCATTTTGAGGCTGGTGAATCATTGGAACAGGCCTCCCAAAGGGGTTATGAATGCCCCATCCATTGTGGTGTTTAAGGCCAGGTTGGATGGGGCTCTGAGCAGCCTGGTGTAGTGGAGGGTGTCCCTGCCCATGGCAGGAGGACTGGAGCTAGAGGGTCCTTAAGGTCCCTTCCAGCCCAAACCATTCTGTGATTTTATTTTTCAGTTTAAATTGATAAATGCCAAAAAATGCTGATTAGCTTTTTCTGTGCTATTTTATAACTAACAGATTCTTGCTGTCTGTAAAGACCAAAGGTAATTTCTATCAGTTTCCTCCTGTCTAAAGTAAATTCAAGCATTTCTTAAAACATACAATCCCAACACTCAGTAATAGTGTGTGATGAAGTAGTTTGCTGAGGTACTTCCATGTTTTTATGTAAGAATAGAGTATTTAGAACGATAGCATACATATTTTGGTATTTACTTCATTTTCTTTCTTGGGAAGTACTACATATTTGTGTATTTATGCTGATCTTCTCTTGGTGTGAGAGAGCTGAAAGCAGATGTGCCAGTACGGTTGCTGATTGTACATAGCACATAATGTTGATTGTGTCTGGTTTGGATAACATGGAGCACTCTGGTCTTGATGCACTCTCAAATCTGGGCTGTCATCTCTCTTACACGAACTTTATGGAAGAAAAAAAATCCATGTTCTTGTTTTTTTCTTCAATGTTCACAGTTAGCCCCATTTCACCTGACATAGTTTCGGAATCCGTGGTAAAGGAGCAAGTGCGTGAGATGAATAAAGAGATTGCTGAGAAAACAGAGAAGTATAAGAAATGCAAGCAGATGTTGGCAGTAAGTAAACAGCTGCTTTGGAAAGCTGAACAAAAAGTAGATGTAGGTGCTAGGCCTTAAAAAACCACAAGGCCTACCCAGCTGAGTTGCCTTCCTTGTTTGTGTGATATACCATGATGGTAGAAATCTTAACATTAGAAAACACATTTTTGTTCAGTCAGCTCTTGACTATGTATGGTTTTAGAGGGTCCAGACAAGGAAAACCAAGATACAGTAAAACAAATGTCCACATGCTTAAGGTTTTAAATACTTTCTGTTCTTACATTAAGCGTAATTGCTCTTATAAACCAAATACAGCAGGTTGCTGTAAAACAGCTGATGTTTGGAACAAGTGTGGCAATGTTGATCTGGTACACTGTCCAAAGCAAAGTAATTTTTCCCTATCTGCCTGTCATGGCTTTTACAGTGTTTTCACACCCGAGTGGGTGCTGCCAACAGCCTTGGGCTCAGTCATACAGAAAGGCATTTATTTGGTTGTCTCAACCAAAGTTGGCACTTGATTTTCATTTAACCAGTTTGTTTGTGTGTATGATGATGGAGTATTGCATCAGTGGCACTGGTGAAAAATTCAGAACAGTTCAAGAAATTCCTTCTGAGTGTTGTCTTGTCTGTCTTCATTTTGTGTCTTTCATTTATCACATGAAATGTCTTTCATTTATCACAATGATACTATTCTATTTTAGTAAGTTTTTCAGGATGTAGTAACTGTCCTGTAATTTTGCTTATGACCCTGTCCCTGAAGAGCCTGCATTGGTTTCTGCTGGATGTTTATTCCGTAGTGATTTTTGAAGAAAGGTTTGCCTGTGACCTTCTGGATGAAAGATACTTAGATTGTAAAAGTCACTTGGGAAAGGTTTATATTGAAGTGAGGTACTTGAAAGAATAATAATGGCTAGTAGTATTAGGGTACAAAGAAACTTGAAACTGTGAAACTAAAGAGGAGTATCAGCTTGTTCAAAACTCAAGGAAAGAAATGCCTGTTGAACACAATTTATGCAGTGTTCTGTGGTCCTGACTGTTTCAGAGTCTTGAGTCAGGCTTGTAGAAGCCATTTGTAAATGGTCTCTTTTTAAATGCATGGACTGACATTTTTGGGGGTGGGAGGGAAAATCTCTTAAGACTGTAAGTATTTCATGTCATGGTATAAATTACTTTAGGATGAGAAGATGAAATGCAGTGTTTATGCTGATGAATTAGCTAAACTGGAGCTGAAGTGGAAAGAACAAGTGAAAATCAATGAGGGTGTAAAATTACACCTGGCAGCAATGGAGGATCAGTATAAAGTAAGTTACAGGTTTTGTTTATGTCAATGAATGGTTACCTCTTCTTATCATGGCTGCTTGTTTCTGATAGTTCAAGTAATGAAGAACTTCAATAAGGAAAGCACACTAAATACATTTTTGCTGTTAATACAAATTCTGCTCTTGAATAAACAATACAGTCTTGTAAAGTTTCTTTTAAAGTAAGAGAGGTCTGCTAAGATCTTCTATAACCTGGCCATCAGTCTTTTAATACTGTGGATTTAGACAAACCCCTAAATGATGTAGTCTTGTATTACAGGGAAAAAAAGTGCAGGGGATTTCTAATTTCCTGCTGCTTACTGTAATACTAATAGGAAGATTGATTGGTGTGTTTGTCTAAAATCTTCATATTCTGTATTGGATTACCAGTGTAGTAATGTCTAATGCATTTTATCTTAAGTCAGTAGAAAGAGGGAGGAGTGATCCATTGTTTTTAAAATCATGCAAGAATTTAATGTGGAGAATTTCAGCTGTAGTCTTGGTAGAGTGGTGTAACACATTCATCATTCTAGAAAGTCAAGCATAATGGGCAGCTTTAGCTTACAAGGGGCCTTAATCTTTGAGGTTATGTGATAGTAATGCTTATGCTGAATTTGCTTTTTAGGTCAAAAGGGATGAGACAAGAGCAACAAATGTTCATGAGACCAGCTTTTCCGCTGGTTCTCAGTCTAATGGTGATAATACAGTTGACTCTGTTGTCTGTTTTTGCCCATTGTGATGAAAAATGATTAAACTGAACTGTGACTCTATTGGTTCTACTAGGAACCCCTTTTTATTAATAATTGCAGCATTTTTTCTTTATAAAATGTCAAATTACTCTGCAGTTTAGTTCTCTACTCCATAGGCCATCTTTTTCTGACACTTTCCAAAGCTCTAATTTCAATTTTATAAAATGTATGACTCTTTCCAGTTTATTTTACTAATTAGCAGTGATCAGTTGCCATGCAAAATTTAATGTGAAGTAAGTTTAACTTCTCAACAGCAGGTGTAATAAATAATTGCTTCCAAGATTGAAAGCATTTTGACTGCAATTAAAAAAGTGCTATAATTGCTATAATATAAGGAAGGTGCAGGTGGTACAGAAAAAGTGAGCTTTTCTTCCCAGACAGGAGATTTTGCTCCATTGACCTAAACTAGGAGAAGGAATTTTAGAATTGAAAAAAATTGATAAGCAGTTATGCCAAGCATTGAGCTTTGATATTAGAAAAACAGGTGAAGAGTCTCTAAAGGAACCAGAATACAAATAAAATAGTTCTTTGTAGTGAGAGATTATTTAAATCATCATTTTGAAGCCAGGAAGAGTTGTGTAATGTGTCAGTTGCACCTCCTCCCAGAGCACCCAGTAGAAACACAGCGTAGATGTTCGTGAAACAAATTTAGTGTCTTGAGGCAGGAGTAGCTTTTGGTAGCTTCTCTCAAGTTCTGTAGTGGGATATATGAAATGCCAAGAGATTTCTTCAGAAATAATGACATGAGTCTTACAAACCTTCAGCTGTGTCTGGGCAGCGGTGCCCCTCCTGCCATTGGTGGCACTGATACAACTCCTTGTTTTTAACATAGAATTTTCTCATTCCACAACTGTTTGGTGAAAACTGGCAAGAAAAGGCTGCTGATTAACTGCTGTTACCCAGCAGATAAAACTTTGTGAGAATTGTTGGGTGGGATTTATAGTAACACTTTGTGTTGCATGTAACTCTAGTAAACAAAACTGTTTTCATGTGAAAGGTTAACTTAATCAGGGAGCTTTGTTTTCATGATATAACATGCAGGGAAATAGTTTCCATTCACTAATACAAGAATCTTAATCTTCTTTTCATATAGATTCAGCTGGCAGAAAAAGAGAGACGAATAAAGGAACTGGCATCACAGTTGGAACTCTTTACCAGTGAGAAGGTATTGTCACACATTCTGAAATACTAATGTAATGTATAAGTACCTCTGAGCTATTATATGGCAATTAATCAAAGCCAAATTTTACTGAAAAGTGAAATAATAATATGTTTTTATTACATTCAGATAGTATTGTATGGTATTGTGCAAAGTTGGGATTTTTCTTTGAAACTTCATTTGATTACTTTACAATTCCAGTATGAGGAGATACTTAGTAAAAACAGTCATTTTAATACTGATAAACTGAAACAAAACTGAACTTTCAGATTAAGCTGCTTAATTTTTTTGTAAAATTCTAGATTGTCAAGTAGTTGGTATTTATCTTCTTTTTAAGCCAAGGATATAATTTTTAATCTATCATATTTTTCTAGTTCAAAAGAAATCAAATTTAAGTTTGAGTTTTGGTTAGGCTAGTTTAGGTGGAGGGAGTAATTTTAAATGCCACATATAAGAGCAACAACTGTAATAATCATAATAATAATAATGTATGAAGCTTATAAAAGCTTGGAACTTTGTCTACCAAATTTATAGATATTTACATTACAAAGAAGAACCAAAGTGCCTTTCTAGACTGGACCCATGATTTAAAAGGTTAAGCATGGCCTAGTAGTAAACAGCTTTTCAATTTATACTCATTATCAGTGTTTGTTTATAAACCAAGCATAGCTTTCTAAAAATGGTCATTTGCTGTCTCTCCAAACCTACTAAATGACTTTGTTTCTGTTTTATTTACATCCCTAGATAGCCTTTGTTTTTTTGGGTTTTTTTAAATCAGTCTCTACCCTAGCTATCCAACTTCTTGCTAAGGTTTTTTTGCACTATCTTTTTACAGTCATGTTGATCTACTTTCTGTTTCAATTGTATGTAATGCTAAAATTAAAGTACGAATGCTACTACCTCTCATTTTAAACTGCTTCTGTATTCCAGAAGAAATTGGTTTTAAAAAGGAAAATCTTGATTTCATTGCTAATTTATTGTTCCTGCTTTGTACTGAATAAAGATTAATTACTTAGATTTTATACACTCACTAAAACGTGCAATCCTAGCTTTTTAATCTTACCTGTTTTAATCATATGTTCCTTTTAGTTTATAAATCTAAAGTAACTCTGGCATAGTTTTATTTTGTATCTAGAGGACGGATGCCATCTATTTCATGAGGTCTTTTTGCATTTGAGTAGAGTTTTGTTTTCAGAGTAGTTGTTGGTACTTGATTTTTGCATTTTTCTGATCAAGAGTTTGATCTGAAGTTCACCTGTTTGCAAGAAAAAAAATATTAAATTGTTCCTTTTTCAAACAGAGTTTTGATTCTTATGGAATTGAAATGGCAGTTGAAGTTTTGGTTTTAAGTTTCAATTCAAAGTCTTTGGGGAAAAGACACTGTGACACACAGTCTTTGAGGGTTTTATTAGCATCATGTCAGCAAATATTAAACATGAACCCAGAGAACCCAGAAGAAAATACTAATCAGAAAGAACATTACTGGAAAGCATGTCTCCCTTAACAGTCCCTATTTTTTAATTATTGTTTTCATATTTATATCTGAGAATTTTTTGCTTGGTTCTGAATTTAAATGACATATGCCTTTTGATATTTTGGCATTTTGCTCTCCCTCCCTTAACTCACTTTGTTGAATAGAAGGATGAGAAAGATTTTTTTATTGGAATAAATTACAGCTGATGCATTGACCATGCTGAATTCACTTTAATTAGTGTCTTTTATAATCTATGCTGGCTTAGAGTTTTAATGGTTTCTAAGTTATAAAACCCCTTTATAGTTTGTAATTACTATCATATGTATGGTTTATATGCAGGAACCTAGAATTTTAAGTATATTAATTTTTTTAAGAGTTCTGTTTGATCATTTCTGAAAGAATGATCTGATTCAAATGTTGCTGTTAAATATCAGAAGGGATCCAGTGCAATGTACTTAATAGTTCACTAAATGTCTGCCACTCATGAATTCATGTGGAATTATGTCAAGTATGTACAAAGATGTGCTCCACATACTAAAATGCTACATTTTTGAATGGTATGGTATTATATGAAAAAGACAGTTGTTTTCTTTTTAATTTCAACTTTTAAAAACTTTTCTTCTCCCTGCACATTATCTTTAGTTGTTATTGTTAATCTGCAGATTTTTACTGATTTGGCTAATTTTTCTTCATTGCAAAAAGGATGCAAACACTTGAAAAACATAGCAGTTCTGTTGATATAATTTGAACAAACTGGCAACAAACCAAAAAATCTCTTTAAAATATCTTCTTTGTCTTTTCTTCATTGACTATTTTTGGTATTTATGGTATCCTTTCATAAGGTCAAAATGAACAGACAGTAGGAAGGTTAGCAGATTTTTTCTTCTGAAAACAGATTTCATAAACATTTTAAATATTTTGCTAGGACTCCATAGGTTAACTACATTTTGAACTTTGCATTATTTAGCAGCTTGGCAGGACAGCAGGAGATCAAGCTGGAAGGATGATGGAAGGACAGACTTCACAGCAGACATTACATTTTCGCAACCCATATTCTGAGGAAAATGGACCAGTTCCTGCAGTGCCAAGTAGACTACCAGTATTGCAATATGGAAACCCTTATGCAATTCAGGAAAGAAGAGGTAAATAAATTTCATACCCCCCAATATAATTGCTCCCTTGCTGTTTCAAAACATCAAAAGCAATGCCTCATTTAATGCATGTTAAGTACCAGCAGTCTTCAGACTGGTTTACAGAGCCTTTTCTGAATGATGGACATCAGTAAAGGGCCTTTATTTTATGGTGGGAATTAGTAAGGTAAACAAAGTTTTAAACACCTTTGCAAGAAGCTGATTCTCTCCTATTGTTTTATATTATCTAAACCAAAAATGTATTTAACTGTCGAATTTTAAAGGTGAGGGAGGTAACATGTCTGTAATCTCAAAATACAGTCTACTGAACAAAGATGTCCTAATTAATTTTTCTTCAGATGGAGCAGATGGCGCTTTTAATCCTGATGAGATCCAAAGACCACCTGTTAGAAGTTCCTTTTGGGAGCTGGATGATGTAGTGTGTAGCCAGCCTTCACGCAATCTCAGTCGGCCTGATGGTTTAGAAGATCCTGAGGATAGCAATGCAAGTTACCTTTTTTGTTATTTATTTTCTTTGATATGGTTACTGATGAGTTACCAAGAGTTTCACTTGGGTTTTCCATATCTGATAAGCCAAATTTATTGTTATGTAAATTTGGAATTGGATTTTGTTTTCCCTGAAAAATACTTTTGCTTGCTATGAAGGGAAAAACTCCATTGATGGAAATATACTTGTTTCCCTAATCTCTTGAGTTACTGACAGCTTGTTTTGGTACTAGGACAGTAGCTTCTTAATTTTTTTTTTAAGTACTGAAGTAAAAAAAAGTCAGGTAATCTCAACCCATGATTTTTGTCTCCTGTGTGGTAGAATGAGAGCTCAAAATGTAGCCACATCTCTCTCATTTTATTGTAGGAATATAGGAACTAAAGTGGAACAGAACAAATAAAAATGTAGATGATTCAAATACCAGTATTTGCAGTTAAATGCTGACTATAAATTGGTGTCCTAATAGCTACATTATTCTAATCTGTTAATCTTTCGTTCTGTCTTCTGCAAATCTGCATTTATTAATTTCCATTTTGAATGCTTTTTGCTATTGGACATGTATTTGAAAGAGCTTAATTGACTGTTGCCTAAAGTTGATTGAACTGAAAGAGATACATTTGCACTGAGTTTTATTTTTTTTAGGCTTTGGATGTTTCAAGTTTCTGGTGAGCTTTTCTTTATAGTGCAGTTAACTTGCACATTCTGGTATAAAAAAATGGCTTCTGTAATAAATTGGTCTGTATGTCTTCATTTGAACAGGAACAGACCTATTACTCTTTCTTATTCCAAGTACTCTTGCACCTTCAGAAATATTAAACAAGAAATACCTTTCTGCAAAGTATTGTGCTCTTTGCAAGTACAGTGGTATCATGACCTGTTTCTCATTTAGTCTAGTTTGCCACATTTAATTGCTATTAACCTTTGCAGAAACTGATCAGTGTTCAGACAGGCATGATTTTCGCCCTGGTGCTCAGCACCTATAATGGAGAAAAATGTATTTCTCCCTCCTGCCTTTTGCTCCCAATGTCCATTACTGTGAATAATTAGAGAAACTGTCAGAGCTTTTGCAGCCTGTTCAAGATCTCAAATGTGAGCTTAATGCTGTCCCCACCTTTACTTCACATTTTGCATATTTAATCTGATCATTCTTGACGTAGCTATTACATCTGACAAGCTCTTCTCTTCTTTAGTCATCTGCTGCAGTTTAATTAGCAGGGTGTTTTCTCTGATCTATATGCTTTGCCCTCTTGCAAACCCAAGAGAAACAGTGCTAGAGTCTTGTGCTCGTTTGCAGACACAGCTTGGATTTTTGTAATGAGGTGGAATATAACAGGCTTAAATAAAGTTCAGCTTGAGAAAAGGTGCCTTTAAATCAAATAACTTGTGTCTTTATTTTTATTTGCAGTTGAGAATCAGTTGCTCGTTCCTCACCCAAATAGACTGTATGTATAGTGTAGAAATTTATATGGAAATGAGAAGCTGCAGGAATCTTTCTAGGAGACTTAGTAATATGCCAAAGATAAAACAGTTCTGAGGCAGGATGTAAATAAATAACCAGGAAAAACTTCCGCATACGTAGGTAGTTCATTATAAAGAAGAGTCTGTCATTTGTGCAGAAGAAACAGCAAATACAAAATGATAAACATGAGGAGATGACCATTTCTTGAGCTGTTTTTTAAAATAAGATATTTAAGTTGTAGTTCTCTGCATTTTTTCAACCAGTGGGATGTAGAGCCTTTTGCTGGAGGAGGATTCCCTCCCAGAAGAAAAGGACTGGTAGGCTTGCTGCTTGTTTAAAATGCTACCATTGTATGGACTTCTGCTGTCCTCCTGTCCACATTCCTATTACTACACATTATATTAGTTTAAGAAATTAATGGTGTTGTAGTCACTTCCACCTCTTCATGGCTAAAAGATCTGTTATCTTAAATAAAGTAGACATGTTCATCATCATAGGTGAACCACTATCAAAACAGCCATGAAGAGGTGGAAGTGACTACACCACCCTTAATTTCTTAAACTAATATAACACAAGATAATCAAATGCCTCAGTTGTGCTGTTGTGTTCCAGTTTGGTTTCCCCCAAACCTTGGTTCCTTAGAAATGGGCATTTCCATGTCTTTGGTTATCATAAAAACCCTTCAGTTTTGTATGACTGAGAAGAGTTTCCAGGATGCTTGTAGCTTTGACTTTTGGAACTCATAGGCCAATTAAACTGTGATTTTTGAGAGGAATAAACTGGTCTGTGTTAATAGTGCCAGCTGAGCATGTGCACAGTGATGATTTTGTTTGGAGTGGCTTATTTGCCACAAGTTCCTGCTGTCTTCTACTCAACAGTAACTTTCCATTTACTCATGATCCTGTAATTGACCAAAATGGAATTGTTGGGAGCAAAGAATTCCTAGCAGTAAGGGAGAGATCCATAAACAAAACATACATACATACATATATATAAAAAATACTAAAATATGAGTTTTAGAAATGTAGTCCTAATTACAGTTGGCAACAAGCCCAGAATAACTATCCTGAGACTATTAAACAATGTTTTAGTCATGGTAAATTTGTAGGGGATGTAGAATGTAGTTCTTGGCAACTGAGCACCAGGTCAGGATATTTTTTCAGGTAACTCCAAAATGGCCTTTCATCTAGCAAAAACCCACACAATGACCCTGGCAGCCACTTGCTATCTTTTGCATGGGGAGGACATGAAAAGAGCAGTTGGTGTCCAGGTGTCTCTTGGGAGAGCAGACTGCAGAAAGGTTGAGAGGCCTAGAGGAGTGAGTTTGATCTTACTCCCACAGCAGAGCTGAATAAAATGTTTGTGCCCTTCTTCCCAGTGTACCTGCACTGCGTGTCAGCTCTGTGTCTGTTTGTGTGTTTTTTGAGCCCTAGGATGGGCATTAGTTCCTTACTTCTGCATGTCAGAATGATCTGTAGCACTTGGGGATGGGGTTTTGTACTGTGTCACACAGCTTTCTAATTTCTCTTTGACAGTCCTGGAATTGTTTACAGTTGTAATTATGAAAGCAGTACTTCAGACAGAATGGGTTGGTTTCAGTAAAATGAATTGAGTTGCACTTACTTCTGACAGTTTCATGTCTGGCTTTCCCTTCTTCCCCTAGTGGCAAATCCCCTTTTTTTTTACCAAGCTTTAGTGTGTAATACTGTGTTTACCTTTATGAGTCAATCTGTGGAACTCATTGTGGCAGTTTTTTAAAGAGCCAGAGGTACAGTCCAGTGATAATAGTTAAGTCATGATGTTAAAGACTTCTTTTATAATCCAATCACATAATTATTCAGATTTCTGAGTTCAGGGTGCCTGGCACTTGCTCTGCTTCAGGATCACAGTGCCAGCCTGTGGGTCCGTGGTACCAGTTTTTTCCTAAGGACCTGAGACTGTGTACGCAGTGTTACATCACTGCAGGGCACTGTAGAGCTCTTGGACTAAGAATGTGCAGCCATGTCCCTGTCCCTGGTCATCAGTCTGAGCTGCAAGAAAGGTGGCTTTGGATCTACATAAAGGGCAAATTGAACTGTTTCTTTCTCAAAGTATGGAATGTGGGCTTTCATCAAAACCACTTGGATGACTCAGCCTTGTGGTATTGAAGTAAGCTGATGCCTTTGCTTAACATACAGCATAGGTAAGAACCACTGAGGCCTGGTGTCCCAGTAATTGTTGTCATACTCTCTGAAAAGCAGCTTCAAAAACCACATTATTTTGTCTTTTGAGCAGGGATGGTTCTTTTTCCTGGGGGAGAGTGATGGGTGTTTAAATGCCAGGTTGAAAAGCACATGTAACCTTATTTATAAGAATAAAGAATGGGTTGCTGGATGATACTGGGCACTAAGTGGCTGTGAACCAAGATGAGACCCATGTGAACCTTGATGATCTGTCCTCCCTCCATAAAGTGCTCTGTTTTACATGGAACACTTAGGAGTTTTGTCCGTAAGAAATGACAAAAGTGGACAGCTGTTGGAGCCCAATACAATGGTACCTTCTCTGTTTTCCAGAATTCCAAGTTACCCCAGGACGCTGCGTGATATTTTTAGTTCTTGATGACTGTATAGTGTTTACTGTAACTTGTAATTACAATAGCTGGGAAGTCCTCTCAGACTAGGATAAAGTTCTCATGGTTCCTGTTTGGCCATGCCGTGGTTACACAGTAATCTCTGTAACATCTCTGAGAGGTCAGCTCAACACAGAGACATTTGCATTCTTCTTGTGTGGGTTAGGCATCCCAAAAGGTTAAGAACTGATCCCTGTGACTTTGCCAAGAGCAAAAGTACACTGAAGAGACAGACGTTCCCTATCGTAACAGGGTAACATCAGTACATACTTAGTATTGACATTCTTGTACAGGGCCTGGGTCAGAAGCTGCTGTAAGGAACACACAGTATGAATTTCTCAGTTAAGTGAAATGGGCCATGAGAAAGCTGTAGCCTTAGGACATTCCAAAAGCTTTTACATGTGCTTGCCTTGTGTTGAAGAGAGTTCTTGTAGGGAAGCCGTGTAGGACAGTGCAGGTGTGCCTATACAAAGGAAATCATCGTCCTATTTTTCAGATGTTTCTCAAAAAGGAACAAGGAGGAGTGTTACATTTGTATGTGGTAGGGTACCACACTTGCCAGAAGCTGAAAGAGAGGGCAAAAGCTGTAAATAATTTTGTCTTACCAAGCTGTAAGCCAAATGCCTTAAAAAAAAAAAGAAAAAAGGTGGAGGGGAAAAAGGGGATATACTGAAGAAATTAACCAAAATTTACGTGTTAATTTGGCCAGTGTGTGTAGTGGAACTGTTTTACTGATGAAAGATGCACATTAAATTTCTTAGTTAAGTCCTGGTGTGCTTCAGTTTGGTATTCAGCAAATCTCTTGGGTGTTTGTACAAGCTGTAGCATTGTAGCATGAGAGTACAAAAACAAAATAGTTTTTCTTTCTTAGTACATTTATCCTGTCTCCTTCATGACAAAAGGAACAACTGATGTTTTAAAACTCATATACCCTTTTCACTGCAGGTGCAAAGCAAACAGACTGCAAGATTATGTTTGTTGCCAGCATCTTGTCTTAGCAGGCCCCACTGCCTGCTTAATGGAAGTGTTAAATGGTTGAAACCAAACAGCTGTTTTCAGAAGAATATTGAGGAAATTTTCCCATCCTTCCCTGTTTCCATTAACCCTTCATAAGGGAAAAGTACGCTAGCCTGAAACTGAAATATGTTTGCATATGAGTTATCTGTAAGAAACACAGTATGTGTGCTGTTACATGTGCTCCTTCGCACATCATTTTTTGTAGATCAGCTAAATAATTCCTAGCCCTTGCTTTTAATGCATCTTTGAGATAAAAAAGGAAAATGAGGTAGGAGTTGGGAGTTCTAAAAATCTAGGCATGTACCTGTATTTCCACCTTGAAATTGCTCCATTTTGTGCTCTATTACTGAATTGCAGAATAGAGCCAAGATGCACAAAAGTAAAATTTAGCTGCAGAAATTACAGAGTGAAGGTAAATTTCATCGGGGTTTGTGTTTGATAACAAAAATGCATATTGAGGAAAAAAAAACTTGTTTGTAAGTGTTAGTCTTTAAAATACTTCCTCTTTTCAATAGGATGATGACAACACTGTACCTTCTGCTCCTGATCCTCCAAGTCTACTCTTGCGTGAGCGGGGCACAGGCTTCTGCTTTGATTCCAGGTAGATGTTATCTTTTATTGGTCTTTGAGGGCATGGAGAGGTTTCTGTAGAACTACCCAAGGGTGGGGGGTGGAGGTGAAAAGCTACAGAGCATTTTCAGTGAATGTTTGGTTTACAGTTAACTGGCAGAGAATATGCCATGAGACTGGGCAGGCTATACCATGCTATACCTTTGATGGAATTTTGACAGTTTTTTTAGTAAATGAATGAATAACTTTTGTTTTTTCTCCTCTCTTGCCAACCTAATTGTGAACCTAAGTTTAGAGCTTTTATAAAGTGTTATGTTTGCTAAGAGCAAGCATTTATGAGCAGAGAGAGTGGTTTCCCATGAAACTGTTTGGCCATTAAGGCATTCAGTAGATTTGTATTCAGTGGTAGCTGGAGTAAGGTCAAAATTATGTTGCTTTTAAAATGCCAGGTTATTTTGGAATTTGCATGTGAAACTACTCTGACTCTATTGAGTGCTTTCAGAAAAACATTTAAATGAACTGGATGATACTTGGATACAAAGTCCACTCGAACTGAAGTTGGTAGTAAAATTCTGAATGTCGTTTGCAGCAGGATCCTTTTAGTTTGCATTAACAGAATAAATAGAAATAAACTGTTCCCTTTTTTCTTCCTCTCCACCTCCTCAAAGTTTTGATGTGCAGAAGAAATGCCCTCTCTGCGATGTGATGTTTCCCCCAAACTATGACCAGAGCAAGTTTGAGGAGCACGTTGAGAGCCACTGGAAGGTTTGTCCCATGTGCAGCGAGCAGTTCCCGCCCGACTACGACCAGCAAGGCTTTGAGAGGCACGTCCAGACGCACTTTGATCAGAACGTATTAAATTTTGATTAAATACTTTGTTTTGCAGTGTAGCTTAAAAACTCACCACTCACTTTGAGTAGTCCATCTCCAAAACAAAAGCAGTGCAGCTTTCTGTAACAGTGCAAACTTCTGATTAAAAGTTCATGTACTCTAATGGGAGCCATGGCTGTAAGCTGCTATGGGGTTATCTTCTCTGTCTGCCTAACACTGTACTAAGGAGGCCCACAACCCTCCACCTTGTGTATGTAGGTATTTATTCCCCTACTTAGTGGACTTTCTTCCCCTACTTAGTGGAATGCCTAAGGACACAGGAATGAGTGAGCCTCAGAAAAAATGAGACCGGCTTCATGGTGTTCTTCAGCTACATTTAAAAAAGATCACCAAAAACACCTGTGGTTTCTCTTAACCTTGATAACTGAGGCACAATTAAAAATGTAATCAGCAGGTGTCTCGTAGCAAATCCACCTAGTTTTTCTCTGAGTAACACTTAAATTGGAAAGATACATTACTTACCCAATGAAAATATAGTTTTCTAGTACATTTCTGAGATGTAGATGCATGTACTGTGAGATTCCAGGCTTGCAACAAGAGGAATGGTAAATACTTCAGTTTCACATATAGAATGTTTGCCTTAAGGGATAACATTAAATGAGGTACGTTATACTTTAAGGCAGTGGTTTTGAGTTGAAAGAGACTGCTGTGCTTAAATGCCTACAAGTAATAGTTTAAAAAAGTCATTGCCATTATGTTGCAGTTTTATTCAGTAGAAAATATTGTTCTATTTTCACAACAGTGGATTGTGTTCCTTCTGGCTTTTAAAACCTTTTGCGTTTTAACTTTATGTATTTCTTTCCAATAAGTAAAAACACGTGTGTATATCTAAACATTTTATATTTACTTTAACTGTATTAAGTAAATTTGCTTCCCACTTGCTGTACAGTAGTCTTGTTACATTAAAAGCAGAATTATTCATGGAGTCAGTGCTCTATTTTCCCTGCTGCGCATTTTAAGATTCAACAGAGTATAGACTTCACTTAGGACTAAATGATGACTCGGCATTGTATGACAAAGGGTTGCTCCTCACATCTGTTTGTGCTTTTTCCTTGAGAGGGAGACTCTCGGATTAAGGCTTAAGAGTAGCCTCTGTTGACTGCAGTTCCCTCCTGAACACATGCAATATCCAGTCAGTGCAGGAGTTACAAAAACCCCTGCATGACGTGAATGATGTGTGGTGTCCTGGGTGGCAGCAAGCCATCAATGCTTGTGTGCCATTTGCAGTCTGAAGATTTTTTAAGTGGGAGCATCATACCAAACTCCTGGCCTGAGGTAAAACATGGATTTTTTTCTTACTGTAACTCAACAACAGCTGAAAACAGTTAGAACAGGCTCCAAGAGTTTGATGATACCAAAATAAACAAATAAAAGACTATACACAGCCCAAGAACTTAACTCTAGGTTAGGAATGAGAAAAGAGCAGTCTTTTTAGGTCAGAGGCAGTTTATTTTAAATGTGATTTGATTTACATTTATAAGCAGCTTTCCTGACAGGAATTCTTTAAGTTGCCTTCAGTTCTAAAACAAACCTCTGTCACTTTCAAACTTAAAGTACTTTGTCCCCAACAAAACATATGAAAATATAATTTAAAGCACACTTTTCACAGACACAGTACAATACATTCACTATACACAGTATAACAAAATAGTCCCATCTTTACCTGTTTAATAATACTGTCACAATGAATAGGTAAATAGAAACTGGAATTTCAGTTTTATAGTTGAAAGGAATTTACATGCAACAATGACGTTTTACAACTGTTTAGCTGTTGAACGAACTCGCCCAGCCTGTAGTTCTTGCACTAGGAGCAGAGCCAAAACGTGTTTGCTGGCCAGATCTCTTGCCAAAGCTGCAGAAGGTGGGAAGTGGCCACTTGGGGCCTTGTGTGTACCAGTAACTCTCATGTCTGGATCATCCTTTAAACCCGGCTGTCACGGTCACCTCTCTGGCATCTGAGAGAGGGATGTTTCACTTCACTTTGGCTGTTCTAAACACTTACTCATTAGGATGATTCTTACATGTTTTAATGAGACTTTTACTCTGCTGGAGAAAAAGTAATTGTCATCCTTACAAAGTTTTCCTTTATAGCTTTGGAAAAAAAAAATAGGGAAAGCTCATTCCTCCTTTATATGAGCTTCCTTTTGCACTTAAAAGAACAGGAACCAAGCCAAGGCGATGACTGTGTTAAAACGGGGAGTTCCTCCTGCACCCTTGCCAGGCAAAGGAGTGTTCAGGCTGGGGCTGGTGGAGGGCGCCCACCTCTGCTCCTGGCCAGCTGAACTCCAGGAATAGCACTTGTGAGAAGAATGCTCAAGGCAGGATGGCAAGCAACAAATGTTCAGGTATGGTCCAGACACGAAGCACTCTCATGTTGGCTTTTAAGTCAGTCTCTGACCACCTGCTGCAAGAAGCACTTAATCTTCAGTAAGGCTCAAATGTCATATTTCAGCAAAATTAATTATAAAGCTAAACAGAGACTTCCCAATGGAATGCAGTGACCTACAATGAGAAGCAAAAAATGCACAAAGAAAATCTCAAAACACAATGAATGTGAGGGAGAGGCATTAGGACTCCCTTAGCACAACTAACGGACCTCCTTAAACCATGCGCTGAATTTCTCATTTTTATTTGCAACCGCAGCACATGCTCGTACAGTAGTTGCAAGAATTGGCAACACATAAAACATTAAATCTGTTGGCAATAGAGAACTACAAAGTGCTTCAAAACTTCATCTGAGATGAAGATAATTGTTTCTCACACACACATAAATTTGCACTTAAGTATTTCCAAGTGTCTTTCTAACAGATAGTTCAGGGGTAAATATTTAGTTGGACTGGGATATTGGTCCTCAAAAGTTTGATGGGCATGAACATAATATGACATCTTGTACAGAAAAAAAAATGTAATTGCTAACACTAAGGTGATTGTTTACTAGTTCGAATGGCAAGGTTTTCAGCATTTCAAGAGGGAGGAAAAAAAAAAAAAGATTTGCAAGATAATATAAAATACAGCAAGCACACCTTTTTATGTATGTTATTTAAGTATGAAAATATTTTTAGCATATTATGTTAAACATTCTTTCTTATTTATATTTCCATTACCTAAAAGACTTGCTACTCCACTGATAACTCCGTTATGTAAGGCATGTTAACTATAGTTTGACGAGGGCGGTACTGTTTTGGTTTTGCACACACATTGACGGATGCATCGAAAGTCTTCATCACGTTACAATCTTGAAAGGATGTCAGTGCCAAGCTCTCCTCCTCGCACTCCTGTCCCACACGTCAGTACAACTAAATACGCAACGTCCCCCTAGTTCTTATTTTTTTGTTTTTTTTGGAGAAAAATGTTCTGAAGAACCTATAGCTTTTATAGCACCTTATCTCAAAGTAATGAAAATGGGTAAGATGATAACATGTGCAAATGTACAAAATCATTAACTCTACAAAGATACATCATTCCAAAATTACAGAAAATTTTAAAGCATGCATTTAATTTTTTTAAAGGGTTGCTGAGTGCTTCCCCTGAAAAAGGTGGCTGTTCTCAAAATCAGCAACTGCTGGTGAGGATTTCTTGGCACATTTGTGACCAGCATGTTATTGCTGCATCTTCCTGATGATCTCAGCAGACACGGGGGGATGGAAATTGATTGTGTGGTGCCGCAGGCCCTGAGCTGTCTTGTAACTCTTTCCACAGCGACATTTGAATGGTTTGCGTACGCGGATTTGTGTTCTGTGGCCGTTCTTGGCGTGGTACTTGATACCGTTCACATTCTGTGAGGGAGAAGGGAAAACGTCAGTGCTCAGGTGGGCTGACACGGGCTCTGCTTCCAGTTAAAACCTGAAAATGGATCAATGTTATGAGCAAAATCCTCTAACTGCCAGGAGCCAGGAGTTCTCACTGGGTATTACACATGGGCTGCGCTCCCAAGGTACCAGGTGGGACAAGGACAAGAATTTCTGTGGTTCTCAAAATTTACCTACCTGGCTAATCCTGATTTTTATCTCCCCATATACGTCACTTCCCAAAGAATACCATTTAATGGACTCACACATGGTTGCTCTTTGCGTCCTGACATCTTTTTCATATAGCACTGACAAATCTTATTCAGAGGTTCATTTACGAGCAAACAAAGAATTGGCATGAAAACTCGGGTCACACCTCTTTAAAGAGCTGAGACTCCCCCATGGTGGGTCTGTTCTGTTTTGTGTCGTTGTTTCTAGATACATCTTTTAGCTCCAGCAAATTCTGATCGTTTACACATTGCCTCCAAAGAAATAACTGCAGGGAATGCTTAACTCAAAAAAGTTACACAGGACACTTAAAAAATAATCCAGAGAAGCTGTCTTCAAAATAGCTATTGTTTGGGAATACTCCACAGCTAAAACTAGAGAGCTTATCCCCACTAGTGCAAAACACAACAATGCAACACACACCCTGTTACACTGGCAAGGGCAGGAAACAGGCCACACTTCTGCCATGTCAACCAAAAAACCACACTAAACATAAATCAAAGTAATTGCCCTGTCTTTTCACATATTTCTGGCAAAAATGGAAGAAGCTGTTGTGATCTCAGCAGCTGTTTTGATACTGTTCTATGGAGTATACTGGAGTCTCATCTGCTTCCACTAAAAGAGCTTGGGGTTTTTGGATGAATAAGCAAAGGCATACTCTCTTTCATTTGAGCTTCTCCTAGGATGAAACCAAAGAAGAGAGCACTTGTGACAAAAATAACACAGTTCTAAGGCTCTTCTGTGTTCCCTCTAAAGATTCTAGATATGTATCTCAGTATTTTTTTAAAGATTAAAAAAAAATAGAAAAGAAAAAGCTAAAAATCTAAAATCAACTAACAGCCTGCATATTAAATAACACACTAAATTAGATCTCCGTAATTTTGTCTTTGTTGAACCACTGCCTGGTGTTACAAGTAACAGGAAGTCCCCTTAGCTCTTTAAACAACAAGTTTTATCAAGGTACAGCTTACAGTAAGTGGAAGCTCCAACTTGGAACTCACAGAAAAACTGTCTCAAATATCCACCCTGGAAAAGAGGTGCAAGACTGCAAGCTACTGCTCCTCCTGCAGATTAATGTTCCTCTTCTCCAGAGCATCCAGGCAGTGAATCCTGACCTGAAGTTGCAAATACAGCCTCTAAATTGTCCTTTACACCCTTAAAAATTCTGGACAACCCTTGCACAGCTGTCTCCTGAGATGTGGGAGCTGGGAATCTCCCATCTCCAACACCAAACAGACAGGAACACAAGCCATCAGGGCAGGGTTCGTGTGGGTGCAGAGCACTCAGAGGAGGCAGAAAGCTGTAGCACAACTCCAAGAGCACATCAAAGCTACACATCAGCCTCAAGAGCAGTCAAGTGAATGCCCTGCAAGTAATCTGAGATCCTGGGACAGCTTTTGGATCATCTTCCACATAGTTTCAACCTCTAGCACCCACGGGGCCACTGGGGTGAGTGGGCCAGGATTGTCACTGGGTGGCAGGAGGACGTCATAAGGCATCTGTCATCATCTGTGTACCTTTAAGGACCTGTGCCTTCAAAAGAGGAGAAAATCCGGGGGTGACTTTTGCTACTGCAGTGAAATTTTTATAACAAGCCCTATAACCTATAATAACAATATTTTCCTAACAAAAACCTGTTTTAACTTTTAATTTTTCTAAGAAATTTCTTTTAGATACTTTTGAGCTACTATCAATTGCTACAAATGCTGTAAATCTGCAATCACAAATACCCTCACTGTTCCACGCCAATGGTACTCTTCTCCTGATCCAGGTTTTTTAATGATCCATCAGCCCCAGTACACCCATTCCTTGGTGAAGGGGGAGAAAGTACTTCCAGGCAGAAAAATTTAAGGAGATGCTAAAGCAGAAACCTAAAGGGATGAATTGGGCCACGGAAGGTTTGAAAAACAGTAACCACGCAGAGCATAAGGAGCTTGTCAAACGTGAAATTTGACCTGTACTTCTGTCTAAAAGGAAACTGTTGTTAGAATTACAGTGACTCTTCGGCACTTTTTCCACTGCTGCAATGTAAACACTTTGTTGTACGTCTGGGCTGAGTTTGCTGAGGTGCAGCAAAAGCCACGGCCAAACTCGTACATCACTTTTATTGCTCTGGTTACTTAGGTTGCTCACTATTTACTCTCACAGATGATTGAGGAAGAAGATGGCCATAGAGAAGGGCACTCTAAAAATCTTGAACAGGAGGAAACAATTATTAACCTGGGACCAGATCAGGAGGCGATAGAGAAGTTTAGACTGGCACTGCCTGGTTTGCAAGGACACAAAGTCTCTTGTTGGGCAGGGCCCCTTTTGCACGGCAGGATTCACAAAGCCACTACACTGCAGAGAACTTGCCAGCCCCACTTCAAGTAGGAAAA
This sequence comes from Onychostruthus taczanowskii, assembly GCF_017590055.1. Classification (NCBI taxonomy): domain Eukaryota; kingdom Metazoa; phylum Chordata; class Aves; order Passeriformes; family Passeridae; genus Onychostruthus; species Onychostruthus taczanowskii. The sequence continues at coordinate 2,288,998 of NW_024501015.1, forward strand.
GACATCTGAAAAGGATGATTTGAGAGATTTCTTGTTTCAGCCTTGGACATTCATACATGTTTTTGTACTCTTGGCTCTTCATCCCGAAGTTTTCTTTGTGGGTTCAGTTCCTCTGTTCGACTTGCAAGCTCTGGCTTGCTGCTTTCTTTCAAGTAAATTCCCTTGTTTCCCTCTCACTTCAATATTCTCCTTCCCTAAGCTCTGCTGAGTTTCACCACTCATAGGTCAGCCTTCCTGGGGGTTTGTGCCACCTGACAGGACCCTCATCCTTTCACCTGCCAGACAGACAAGCCCAGTGCCTCAGCAGCCTTGGAAGGTACCCCTTCTCCTCGTGCCCAAGGCCAAGAAAAGTTCTGGATATAAGCTACATTATGTATGCACTGAAATCTATTATTCTTTTTATTACTAGTTTTGCACAAACTAGAAAATTTAGGACCAATACTCCAGGGTTTTCTCTATACTAGCATATATGCATTATTTATGTGGTTTGTCGTATCTACCATGTTTCAAACTTCATTTGCCCTTTGGATGTTGCCTGAGTAAGTTTATCTACACCTTAAACGCATTTTCAAAGTCCTTCGCTAGAGCTAGAGACCACTCAGGGGTACTATAATAAATATTATATTATTTATTACAATATAATAGGAATAAAAGGAAAACTAATCAACACTTTCATAAATCCCCATTTTAGCTCCTACAAGGTGGTATTTTGCAAAGCACATTAACTACTCAATATCCATACACTTCTGGACAAGGCATCTAAATTTGGATGTGAATCCAATGTTTGGTGAGGGTGAACTTGACAGGATTATACCTTTGAGTTTCTTGGAATCACACAGATGATTTTCTAAAAATCAAATATCAGGCATCAAAGATGAAGCACAGGAAGCAAAAATATCTATAAATGGAAAACTATAAAGTAATTATAACTTCTTCTCTACCTCAATAAGCATAATTAGAAAAGAAAGCAAGCTTTGGAAATTCGTTCAAAGACTTGTGCTTAAAGCATCTAGAAGTCAGTGTACTTCAGGTTTATTTAAATGTTTCTGACTATCCCACATGTAATTTAAATGAAAAATATTTCTCCCAGGATCTATGGTTTCTCTGCCACACTATATAGAGTACCTATACATGTTACAAGCAAACAATTTTAAAAAATAAAGTTCCTGAAGAACAAGGAAATCTTTATGAGTATTTGCACTGCCTATGGGAAAGCGCCAGGAGACAGCAGCTGGGCAGGAGGCCAGCGGGGGCTTCTGATACACATCTGGGCTTGTGTATAAACATGTTCTCCTTACAGTTTCCATTGTCCGCCCCAGCCCGTTCCTTTGGAGTATTTGTTGTACTCATTCTTGTCTTATTTACCTTTCCATAATGACTTTTCAGTGCAGAGGCCATCTCTTAGCCTTGAACATTGTTTGTAAAAAGGTGCCCCATCCCTACTGGGTCCTTTAAGCAGTACTAAAATACAAATAAAATCTCTAAAAATACCATTCTACTTCTCAAACTTACGTCACCTAAGGCCAGACAAAAGAAAACTGTGTATATTCTCCTTTCCTCCTCGCTCCCTAAAGGAATGCATCCTTTCTCAGCCGTAAAGTGAGCCTGGCAATTACTGTATGTGCATGTCTCTGTTCCTGTTTGGAGCACTATAATTGTTTTACAGTCCTGACTGTGATTATCCAGTACCCACCAGAAAATCCCAGTGCTTTGATCACAGGACTCCCTACCCAGACTCCGTCAGACAAGCAGAAGGAAGATAAAGAGGAAACAAGAAACACAGCTGACACAAAGCTAAAAGGAAGGAAACAAAGATAAAAATGCAAAAAGAAAAAACATAGGCTGAAAATAAAAAAGGGAGGAAACAGAGCCCACAGAAAAGAGAAATGAGGTGAGGCAGAGTTTAAGGAAATGTGCTTTTGTATCAGGACTAAACAGAGGTGAGTCTCTTACAAGAATACAGTATTTTTTATTTACTGCTGTTCCCTGTCAGCCCCTCTAAGGGTCATTAATTTGTTCCCCTGCCTGGCTGGTCTACCATTAATGGTGTACAAGATATCCCTTATAGACAGTCCTCATGCATTTGAGATGAAGGTAGTGAGATAGCAGAAGGAGGCACAAACAGCTTGCTCATTTGGGCAATAAAAAGACAGAGGGCTGGCAGTCAAACAGAGAACAGACAGGATATAGCAAATTACAGGGTTCTCCTTCCAGACTTTGCCATTAAGCGAATGTTTTCTGCAATGCATAGATGCCCTCTGGGCACACGACTTCTAACAATCACCATGGCTTGTTTGCTTCCTGAGCCAGGGGATTTAGCTTTTTATACCATACCCTCTGTCTGGCACAGCTCCTACCACACGCAAGGAAAGTATTGATCTTCAATAACGTGAGTTTATCTGCAAAGTAATGCTTGCAAATAGTCCAAAACCATCTTTCCCTCTGCCCTGGCCCTGGAGATGGTGTTCAGTTTTTCCTGTAACTGGAGAATAAACACGATATAGTTCAGGATAATCTCAGCAAAAAGGCTTGTATGTCCCTAAGAAATGAGCACACTGCTTTCTTTTCCATGTTTTATGAAACAGTGTTGTCAGGGTTGAGTGGTCTGTACAGGAACCTGAGTCTTGTGATTTGCTGCTACGGGAGCTGCTGCAGCATCACTGAAACAGGCTTTCATCCACTACATGGTTTCATGCACAGGTTTTCCATTCTTGCCACAACTATTGTACCTCAACTGCTATTGGCCTTCCTCTATTTCTATTTCATACTTCTGCTCTCTTTTAAGTCCCTACTTACCATTTATTTAAAGGACAAGCCATAAAATACAACCAACCCAGTCACCATGGTTTTCCTAGGGTGTACAGTTGGATTTTCCAGTAGTTCATGCAAAAACTTTAGAAAATAACTTAGAGGAAGTGTGCTAACCCACTACTTCCATTATGTCAGTGGTTAGAGAATGCCATACTGAAGTGCAAGATGTTCCACACAATTTCATCTGTTTCTGCACTGATGCATGTGAAGCAACACTCCTGTAACAACCTGGCATGTTCTACACTGGCCAGCTCAAGGTTCCAGTTTATAAATGCTTCACTCACATAAAAAAGACAAAAAATTTCTCATGATGGAGAGCAATTAAAGAACGGGGCAGGGTGGGGAGGTCAGGGAATTGTTTTCCAGGGTGTCATACAAAGGGATGCATGTGGGGTCACTGATGGCTGTGTAAATATGTCATGGGAACCTGGACCCAGGACAGAATGATGCCAGAATTTCTGCAAGACTCTGCCTTCCCAAGGTGAATTCTGACTTGCACCATGTTAACCACCACATTCCACACATCATCTTTAACAGAAAATGCACCGTGGGCACTGTCTCACTAAAGAGGAGGCAGTATCTCTAATAGTTAAGCAGAAGGAATTGTTCCTGGCACAGATAGACAGAAGCTTTTTATTTCATGTTTCTGAAGGGGACCCAAGAGATTATTTTGCTTGCAGTACCTCCGGCATTCTGCAATTAATTTGTCCAAATAACAGAAAGCTCATTAAAAGCTTTTGCTCATGTAAAGCAAGAGTTGCTATATGTAATCTCTCTTGACAGACAGACATCTCTTGTAAAACTGATAAACTTGGCTGTGCTTGAGAGCAAACTAGTGATTAAAATATTCTGCTAAAATATCACAAAAGTAATTGCGAATATCTATTAAATGAGAAGAGTGCAAACTGATTTTAGAGGCTTTCCCCACCACCTACACCAGCAGCAAATGAGGTAGGTCTGCACTACTTCTTACCTTATATCTTTTTTTACATCCAGGAACAGGACAGGCAAAAGGTTTCTCATCCCCTCCATTCATGCACATTGAACTAAGGATAGCTTCAGAGCTGATAGCACTTTCTGTAGTCCAGGACTCATCACTGTCTGATTCTTCATAGTCTACTTCCTCTTCATCATATTCACTACCTAGAAAAGCAGGGTAGTCAGATAAAACAAGAATAAATAAGAGCACAGCAAGATAACCCATTCTGCATTTATTACATCAGCTACAATGACTTGTAATTTCCCCACTTTTGTCTTTTCTGGAAGACAGTTATTTTAAATTTTATAACCGTATCCTTCTTGTAGTTATTTATTCCTTCATAAAGACACCAGTGGTTCTTTTTCTAATAACCAGGATAGGCATTATTAATATATCTTCATAAACTGCTAACTGCATGGCACAGAAAGTTCAAAGGACTGATTTTAAAATGCAGTTTCACTGCTTCTCAAACACCAGGATCCTTGCATCTTTCCCAGTGCCCTAACAGAAAATGTGCTCCCTCCCCTCCTCCAATTAAAGCTAATTTTAAGGCATTTCTTTATGCAACACAATACTGAAGAGTGTAATTCTACAGATCATAAACAGTGTAAAATAATATGTTGACAAGTCCTAATGCATTTACTAGCCCTTTGGAATTAATAGGAATTATAGCACAACATTAATAAGAATTATATTGTAGCAATTATAGTTGTGAAATTCATTCCCTCAGGTGTGGGTATAAATTGCATTGTGTGGCTGCCCTGAACAGACCGCATTATGTTCCAGATATGCTAAGGCAGCCATCTGAGCAGCTGGTGCTGAGTTTATTTATTATTTTTAATTGCAATAACTATTAATGAAATGCTCTGAAGAAGTTAAATGTGAAACAAGAGAAATTAGAAAAGCAGAATTCCAACTGTAAAAATACACTTGAAAAAAGCAAAGCAGGGGAGGGAAGAGCCGCAGCCGATTAAAAAGAAAATATATGCACAGAGGGAGAGAGAGGGAAAGCTGAGGGAAACTTCTGTGGTGTCAGCAGGAGGTGGTGCTGTGTTTCCCCTCCCCTTTCTTCTTTCCCTTTCCCAGCTCTGCTAAATTTTATCCTTTCTGCTGAAAGACAATTTGGCTCCAAGTGCTGGAATAGCTCCCGCTATTAAAGACAGTTATGTGACACTTGCATGGCTCTTCCCTCATGTGCCCTTTCAGTGCACAGCTCTGAGCAGCCCTACCTGCCGAGGAGAAAACGCAGGCAGATGCCTCATGGCACTTTAAAAACATTCCGAATTCACAGGGAAAACCCACACTGCCAAGTACAATGGGTTTTTAGGGGTGTTTCTGCTTCTGCTGAAACTCCATACTTACTGCCTCTTTGGACTCCCCCTTCCCCAGCATTCCCAGTCAGACTCAGCGCTGAGTAACAACACGTGGCAACTGGTAGCTGCCAGCGCCCAGGGCTCCTGAGCTTTGGTCAGGACAGATGTCAGGCTGTCCACGTTTCTTTTCCCTGGCTCCCATCTGTCCGGGATGGTGCGCAGATGAGGAAAGAGGGACGGTTTCCCACCAGCGACAACCGTCGACAGGAGCGCACGCACAGGCCCTGCAGCACATCTGGAAAACTCTGCCCCGCCGACTGCGGCTCCTCATCCCGCTCGGAATGAGCGAGAGCCAAAGAAAGCATTATTGACCTCTTAAAATATTTCTGAACTCTAGGAACAGTTAACCTAAAATGAAGTTAAGAGTTGTTATAGTTTAATTAACTAATAAAAAAATGGAGGCAAAACCACAACTCTGCTTCTACGATTTCCTGCCCTTGATTGTATCTTGATGGAAAAAATTCCTCAAGCTGTTCCTTTCAAACCTTTTAGCTCAGTGGGGTTTTTTAAAAGCAAATGAAACAGAAAACCCTATTGTAAACACACATATGCACTCCTAGGATGACAAAACATACAATTCTAAACACTGATACCAACAATTTCTTTCTTTATAATCACTCCCCCACTTATGCGTTCCCTCAAGAGCGGGTGATTTCTGCCCAAATAGGATTTTGTCCTCCTGAAGAAAACATCATTTAAAACTGTACAACGTCTCTTAGGGACACCACTCCTTTTAGTGACGACAAGGAGTACGCATTTATAAAGCAACAATCAGTGCTCTTTAAAACTTCATATGCAATATGATGTATAAAGTAAGAGATACACAGAACAGTGGGGAGAAGCTGCAGTCAGTACTCCTTAGGTTTTCCTAAAGGGATTAAGGGTTGCCCTTTTAATTTTTCTAGTAGTCTTGTACAGTAAGCTCTAATTCTGTAAAAATCTTTGCCTGTACTACAGTCCAAGGTAGACTCAGTGAAAGACAAGAGTCCAAACTGTGTGTGTAACTATGTGTGAGATCACACCATACTTACAGTTTTCTTTTCATTGGCTTACCCGAACAAAAATGCAAGATTTACTTTAGTACACTCAAAGCAGTTCTTTAACTAGTATAAGCAAATGCTGCATTATCTTAAATTTTTAAATTCAGATGTCACTATAGATTTTACAAATACAATGAGCTTTTTTGTATGAAAGACCATATAAATATGTATTTCTTCTTGAACAGAACAGTAATACTAATGGTGCCGTATGACGCTGGAACTGCAGTCTATCATTGCTTTTATCTAACAGTGTCCTACTACTGAACTCAACCACTTCTACTTTCTTAAAAAAAAAAAATTAGAAATCCCAAAATGTATTTAAAAGGATCTTGGTATAACGAAAATGCAAAAAAAAATTTACTGCCTTGAAAAATTTCATTAGCAATAAAAATTCAACCTTAAAATAATTATGTTGTTTCAGTTGTTATAGAAAAACAACACCGATTTAGTCATGCTTTTAACCGATTCTGCCTCAGAATTTAATTTCCTCAGCTGTCAGTGTCTAAGAGCAGCAACCCATGTGGTGCCTCACCGACTGCATGCAACACATTAGAGAGGGGGGAAATAAAACAAGCGGAAAAACAAAAAGCACAACGCGCAGGTTGGCGCTGCCATTATAAACAGCCCCTGGATGAGGTATTTTAATTAAGTGGTGCAGGGCTGAGCACGGTGGCTTTGCGAGGCTGCTCCCAGGCGGAGCAGGAGGCGCTGGGCTCCATGTCAGGTGTACAAACTGCAACCCGAGCCAGCGCTGCCCCGGCTCTTGGGCAGCATTCCCGGGGACCAGCAGTGCGCCGAGGGGAAGTGCACAGCAGCGCACTTTGATCAAGATAGAGTGAGTTAATTGCTTGCCTTTTTTTTTTTTTTCAAACTTGGTTGGTGTTTCATAATTATATCTGTAAATATTTACTTTTTTTTAAAGGAAAAAGGAAAAAAAAAACAAATTAAGTGCATTGCATCTAACCTATGGCCCGCTCCAGGGTGTAACAACTGCGTGACTTGGGCAGTGTTTGCAGTAACTCTCCCAGAGAGCTGCCTCGCTGAGCTCTGCTCGGATGCTGCCATGCTCATGGAAAACAGGATGTTCTGCTGGGGCACGCTGCCCTTAGGGCACTGAGCTGAGCCATTCCTGTGGCGTGTGGGCCAATGGCTTTATCCTTCCTCCTCATGCTTGGAAAGCAGATTGAATGTTCCTCCCACTGAAAAATATCAGAACTAGGCTTCAGTCTGAATAGCAAAAAACCTCCCCCAAAACTCGGCAACACACAGTTGTCTAAGACAAAGCATCTAAACATCAGGCTGACAGAGAAGCACATGCTTTCAGCAAGGCACTGTACAAATATACAATATTATTTCCATAACTAAATACTAGTTCTACCATAGCAAAAAAACCCTCTCCTCTGGCAATGCTTTTCCTGAGGCTTCTTGCTAGATCATTGCTTTTTAACATAATATCCAGTTTCATCATCTGGCTTTCATTCAGAGACCCTACACCGTTCTACCTTGGCCTAACCTAAACCACTGCTTTATTATCCAAATAACTCAGTAACATCTTCTTAATATTGCACCCACCCTCGCATGCAATATTCCCTCAGTCCTGGCCCACAAAGCCATTTCCCCACTCCTCATTCTACTGACCTTGCCAAAAGACTCACTTCATCTGTGCTGCCCCCAGCAGATCAAAAAATGAAACAAAACAAAGGCAAGGAAAGAATGCTAGCCCAGCCTTTTTTTTTTCCCCTGCAATTTTCCATGCTGAGACAATGCCACTACTCCTCAAAGGGGAGGGGAAGCAAATTCCACTAGGCACAGCTCACATAGTATGCCATACTGGAGCCAGATAGCACATAAAATTACCTGTTTTGAGAGCCACAAAACATACTGGGTCACAAAGAGCTGCAGCAAGTTACTTCTCTTGTAATTTTCACACTGCATTTAAACAACCCATCACAAATAAGGAAGCTGTCTATGTCACAGACAAAAGTACAGACATGCATGAAAAGGGATTATGATTACTGCCTGCACGGTAAGCAGCCTTTGTAGTTTGACAGTAAGAAAAACTGACCATAAAGACTTGGTCTACACCTCAGCTGCCAGTCAGTTTTCCTATCAAAATCAGTGAGAATGTCACTTAATCCTACAGCAAAGATCTCACCTCTTCAATGCCCATCTACTACTTTTTTGTTTTCCAGTAGACGAAGTCATTAATTTAAAGAGTTCAGAAATGGTTTGCAGAGAGGTAATTCATTTGACATTCTGGAACAGATAACATCCCAGCTACACTGCTGAAAATCTTTTATATTTCTGGGGTTTATTCTGTATTCTCACCACTTTAGCCAAGATCGATTCTGCCATTTGCATGAGTGAATTCATTTTATCGTGAGATTTACAGAGGATTCTCCCCTGAACTTTAAATGAATCTTGGTTCTAGCAGGTGCACAGCATTTGTCACTACATCGCTTTTCAAATCTAAAGACTTCTCTGCTGTGCCTTTAAATATAAAAAAGACAAAGCTGATTTAAACCAGCACAAGCTGTGTGTGCCATTTTAATGAGCAGGATCTATCTTGACCTCTGATCAAGAACATTATGAGTTTTTCCTTTCTCCTCCCATGAAGAAAAGCAAACCCGAAACATCCTTGCCAATTATTTCTGTGACCAGAAAGCATACATTTAAGTATACAATGAATAACTATGAGCAAATAGCTTACTGCAGTGGGAACCACCATTGCTAGTGTCACCGAAAGTTCATGGCAATTCCAAGGATTTCTCATAAAAATTCAGCTTCACACTTTGTCCCGTGTGAGACTTGCAGTTTGTATTTCATAGAAACAGTTTTATGAGAGCACTTCTTATGTTAAGAACTTTGCATTCCCATATACTGCGACACTTTCCTTGATAAAAAAAGTGAATTATTAATATTGTGTGAATTTTGGGTTAACACTAAAGCACATTTATGGATTTGTCAGACTTCTTCCCTCTGTGCCCATGGATGCACACAGCAGGGACAATGTTCCTACAACAGATACTCATTGCTGATCTAAAAACACATCAAGTCATCCAAAATGAAACATTCTTTCTTCATATAAAGAACAGGAAATAAATGCTGGGGGCAATGAAATACAAAACAGTCAAATAACAGCAGCCATGCAAGTCTTTAGCTAGAAGCTGTAGAAGGACTCTCTTAGCTGAGAGCTGGTACAGGTGGCACAATGCACTGGCTCTGCAAACTCCAGCAACAAATGCCAGACACTGAACCATGCAGACACACTAAGTCAGGGTCTTTGCTCGCTTGCTTGTTTGGTGGGTGGAGAGAGGGGACTCAGAAGACAGAAAGCAGTTTTCAGCCTTTGTAAAAATTCCACTGAGATTAGTTTCTTACATTTTCAGAAATACTTTTACCATTCATGTCTACAAAGATGATGTAGGCACAGCTGAAGCAAACCCAGAGAGGTTTAACAGGGCACTGTGCAGTGCTACAGACACTGGCATTTTAGACAGCAAGTGACATTCCAGTGTTTGGATTCAGCACCTAAATACAACAAGCACTAGGTTCACCTCAGGGAAGGTCAGAGGATGTGGGTGTAAGCACACACAGTTGAGTTTTTGCTCTTCTCCCAGTAAATATTCCTGATTCTGGGTGAGGAGAGGCAATTCTGTTCTCAAAGCCAAGGAACTTTGCTGCCACTGGTGGGAGCTGATTGAGATGGCTATGGTTTGTCAAACAGGCACTTGCCAGGGCTAACAGAGGCCTCCATCCCTCTTCATGATCACGACAGAGCCACGAAAACAGCAATAAGGACGTACCACGGCCTCGGCCCTGTGCCAGGCGGGATGGGGGCTCCGGGCTGTGCCGCCGCCAGCCCTGCACAGCGCGTCCCGCGGCTGCTGCTGCCGGCATCCTCCTCTGCCCAGGACACCAGTTGGAGCAGGATTTGGCCAGAACAATATCTTCTGGAGAAACCACCCTTCCTTTTCTCTTTTCCAATCCTCTCCTAGCTGAGATCAAGCATCAAGCGCTAAATAATGAGCTGTTAGGATGTATCACTGCCCAGAATAAATAATTTTCTATTGTCTCTGGCTGAAGCAAGGCTCAGCTAATGAATAAGCACCAAGAGAATTTAAAAAATGCACCTCATGTAATGATGTAAACACAGATTCAAACACAAAGAACAGTATGTTTTTTTATCATCATTTTTAGGCACAAGGCACTTGAAAGCACTAGAGAAAATAAGTTAGGCAAAAAAAAGCCCCACAAAAAACGTTTCTGTGTTTGTTTGCGTCACTTGAAGAGGAGCTTTCAGACCACACTTTCAGACCTCTACTGCTATACCAAAGCAGGGAACATTTAAGCATCCAAGGTTATGGGTAGGTGTTTCTGGACATCCTCTTCCCTCTCTCCCAGTCAAATGGCAACTGCAACTTGCACAAGTCACAGAGACAGTCTGAAAACATCCTTCCCCCAGCTATTCTGGAGGGTGGCACTTCAAAAAGGATGAACCCATACATAGTTAAACATCCAGCACCCTGGTGTTTTAAACGACATGGTAGATAGGTCAGTTCCAACACTTCACACCAACTGCAGTCTTCATTTCAGTGCTCTCAGTGTAAGCTCATGCTTAAGTGAATTTTAAGTGACTGAAAAAGCATCCCATTACAAGGTTTGGATTCACTTTGAAAAGCATGCAAACACTCCTACTGGTAAAACATAAATCTGAATACATTGTATTTTGGTATATAATGATTTTGGCTATATGGGAAATCACCCTAAAATGATGGAGGTTAAGCTAAAATGATAAAGGTACAAAATAAACATAAAGTTTTATATTTAAAGTGCTATTAGTGACATTAGTGATATATATTCTTTTTCACTGTCAGTAAAATGGAGAACTGTTTACACATGAGATCTGCTCTCCATTTTGGGCTACTAGAGAAACAGAACTAACATACTCAGGTTTAAAAAAGGAAAAAAAAAAAGCCAGTACTGGGGTTAGTGGAGCAGCTGGATTCTATCTGGCCTTAGGAGCAACTGTGTGCCATTTTCTTTCTTGATATATCTGTGTCTTGATACTGGTATAGCAAAGAACAGTCTTTAAAACTAAAGCACTGTAAATCCTAATCCAAAGTTTATAAAACCACTTGCGCACCTATATAAGCAGATATGTTACAACTTATTGAATATATAAATGCAAACAAAACATACATGTAATAAGGTAAATAAATTTTAAAAAAAAAATCCACCATTTCCAATTACTTGTGGAACAGCAACTAATCACAAAAACATGCATGTAAAGAACTGATTCTGGAAAAAACCAGTCAACTGATACCACGGCATGTGTTTTGTAGAGCAGGGCTTTCTGAGAACGCTGCAGAGGTGCTAAAGCAAATTGTTATAATGTCACTGCACAATGTGCTGTTGAGGTTTTATGGCCACACTGCGCCAGTAGTCTCGGGAAGTTATTTTGCATTCTTATATAAACTTTTTCACCCAATACTGTTTTCCACAAAAAAGGGCTTTCAATAATGTACAATCTTGTGTTTATACACAGTACAGGAAAAACATGATAAACCAAAGAACACAATCTCTACTTTAAACATATTTGAAAACTAGATTTCTACGACTTCATGTAAACAAGAATAAGCTCTTAAACACTCACCAAAAAAAGAACATAACCTTCCTGTAATTAAATGGCAGTGTTTTACATGGCACTTTTTAAAAATCATGAAAATAAAAAAAGTAAATAAATAAATCAACCCAGCAGACCCCTCCCAATTTGAGGCTTAACCTGCAAAGTAATGTAACAGTAATAAAACCCATGCCAGCTGGAATCCTTTCTTTTTCTGGCTTTGGCATGAGAAGCAAGAGCAGGTATACGTTTGAAGAAAAACAAAGTAGGACATTTTCCACCTTTAGTCACAGGATGTTAATTGAACTCTGGCAAATGTTTAAAGATATTCGCAAAATGTTCAAAAAAGAATTAAAACCAGTTGGGGCTGAGAAAAAGAAACAATCCATCCTTCCTCCCCTCCCTTCTCTCCCCTCAAACATCTGTTCCAAACTTATACTCCAAAAACCACAGCAAGGAACAGCCATAATTAATGTTATTTTGGCTTTTTAGTTGCTAGGCCTGCATTCCGAGGCTAGAAATACAAAAATACAAGTTCAGGGCACTATTACAGTACTTAAGGACTCTCCTGATGCATGTAACAAAAGTGCAGTTTTTCTTTTCTCTTCTTTGCCCCATTTTATAAAGAAAGAGAAGAAAAAAATAGAAACAGTACCAGGAAACAGTTCCACGTTGAAGATAAAGGATTACAATAAAAAGTACCTACACAAATGAACTACACTTTATGAAGCTATGAAAACACGTTTGAGACATGTTTTATCCATGCTTTACAGCTGCACAAAAGCGATCCAGCCACTCGCAATGCAGACCATAAAACCGCGAACGCACACGGTCCCTCCGCACCCCAACCGCCGCGCCTTGCCTCCAGCAGCGCGCAGATCCTGCAGGGATGCACTCAGCTCCCACCAGGCTCCCCCCAGCCCAGGCATGGCTATCACTGTGCAGGTACAGTCTGCACACACCAGGAGTGCTGCTGGTTTCAGCAGGATCTGGCTGGGCAGCCATTTCCAAGGCGCTGCTGTGTGAGTGGGCTGCAGCATGCAGCATGCATGTCAGCCCCGGCGCAGTGCACGGAGGACCAGGGTCTGGAGGAGCTGTAGAGGAGCAAGACAACTCAGTGCTTTTTCAGCAGCTTTGGGCTGAGGAAATTTCATGTTTATGAGGCCCAAGAGGGCTACAAATCCCTGACCAGCAACAAGGGAGGCAATGGCAAATTCTCCACTTCAATGCACTGAAGGGCCGGGAGGATTTATCTTCATGAATATACACTGACCATTTCTCTGGGCCTGCTTTTGAAGCTCTGACCATCTAGATTTAAGAAACACCATCAGCATCATTTGAGAGACTCAGAATTATCAGTAAAGGCTTATTTACCCTAAGACTCAGAATTACGAGTAAGGGCTAAAATGGTTGTCGACTACTGAGCAAGAATGAAGGCTTTTTAACTTTTAGTAATTTTAACTACACAAAAAATCTACAGGAAAGATCTGTTCTGTTTTTCATTAATCCTACTTTGTGTTTCTCAGAAAGAAATTAACCCAAGCATAAGAGCACATTTGGTGGAGAGTCATGTCTCCTCTCTCATTTTTAAAGGCAAAGATTCTGATAAAATGAAGTGTGCACTGTGCCTGTTATGCTGTCACAAACCTTTCTTTGAGGCTGTCATTGTTTCAGTCAGGTCTACAAAACGTATGTTAGCAGGTGTGAGCTGCTTCAGGTGACATATCACTGGGCTGAAATCAAAGTAGTTTTCAAATTGCTGTTTTCCACTGCTCCTTGGCTTCTTGTATCCTTTGACATTAGAGGCAGAAGTGTTCAGAAATTGTGGTGAATGGCACTCTCTGACTGTATATGGAAAAACCTTTCAAGAGGGAGACTATGCTAGCAAGGACAAAGTACCACTCTTCATCTTCAGCAAGAATTAGAGTGGTGTCTTCCACCTGCCAGGCCACAAGCACTAAAAAGACATGAGGATCTTGTGGTTTTAGGGGTCAGCAAATGTTTTGTGGTTTTTAGTTCACTTAGAAATACACAAAAGCTACAAAGAACCCTGTTTTTCCTAAAATGTCACATACTTTTGAGAATCTTGTACTGGCTAACATCAACTCATGATATACCATTTCCCCTGTGAAGTAAACCTCTCTGGGTTATAAGTCATTGAGTGTGAAGTGGTATGTTAGTCCTTGCTTTTTATTACTTCTGATTTGCTTTGGCCACAATGCAAGGAAAACTCAAACATTTGCTTAAGTTTCATCATCTTCAGCACGCTGAAGTGCCGCCTAAATGAGTCTGGCTTTTTTTCTGCTAAGCCCTAACACTGCTGTCAGTGTGCAGACATGCAGCACCACTGGACATGGAGTAGTTTTTTTAGTCCTCGAGGTACTACAGATGTACAGATAAATCCCATTGAATGTTGCAGTGTTCTATACATATATGTATATGTGTAAGTATATATGTGCATATATATACATCCACCTAAATTTAAATAAACACCTGAAAGCTCCATGTGGCCACTACTGTTTCTAACTTGGAGAAAAACATTTGTGTTTTCAGCTAGGAATTTTCAAGATAATTAGCAGATTACTTACAGAGTTAAATAGTAAATAAATAAATAAAAATGCTTTCACCAATTGGCCCTTGCAGTATAAACACACAAACATGAATGCCATCATTGTTACCCAGAACTGCTGAAGTAACTTTCTGAGTGTCACACTATTCCTATGTTAAACCAGTTATGCCACAAGCTGTGAAAGGCAGACACAATGTGCTTCCTACAAAATGCATATTTTTTACACATTTGGAGAAAGATAGGTCTGTGTGTGATGGCTGTGCTTGTACACAAAAATCCCTATCCTATCACAAATTAACACAGAGATAATCTTTACTTTTAAGCTTATTGTACATTTTTTGTTCTTGACACTGTTAAAAATGGTTTGCCAGGGTAGGCTACTACGATGGGGATTATAAAATAGTTCCTGTGCTTGGAAGTACTTTAAATCTACAAGCCATGTTTCTATTGCTGCTTTGTAGCTTAAATCCCAAAACTAGTGATGATTTTATGAGTTGCTGTAGTCTAGACAACTCGGTTACTTTTCAATTAAATTGTTCCTTGGGGAGACTACTGTGAAAATTCCCATACAATTAATTACAGGTATGTGCAATTAAAATACAATTCTACAGCACAGTAGCTTTACAATTGCTGGTGCAATTTATGTCTGTATCAAACAAGAATGCTCTGAAGGGCTGGGAAGACAAAGTACAACATGCAGGAGATTACATGCAAAGCTACCTGTAGTGAATGAAATGAAATAAAAAGTAGTGTTAAATTTCTGTGTGCCCTTTCCTCTGGTCAGATTCAAAATTTTACTAGAAAGCACAAAATCTGACAACTGAACTAATCTTCCCAGAACATATTTTTATAGCAAACTGGGCTCAACACATTTTTACTGCCAAGTTAAAGAGTAAATCAGAAATTTAACAGAATTATAATGAAAATGCACCCATAAAGCAGGAAAATTAAGAAAAACAGAAAATGCAGCAAAAAGCGGAGAAAAATCATGATTAAAAAAAGTCAACATGTATTTCCCCTCACAGCAAAACCCCATTTTCCCCCATCGGTTATTTTCATATTAGTCTTACTTTCCTTTATATACACTTAAAAATGTCCTTTTAACTCTGAAAGCAATTTAAATGGTTAGAAGCACCACTTTAAAATAATATCATTCCGTGAATATAGTATAGGCCTTTTTGTACTTAAGTTATAAGTTAGTTTAGGATGGAGTTAAACAAAGGACTAAGCAGGGCAGGTTGTCATAGCACATGTCTTTATGCAAACCATAGAGAAGATTAGTTCCAGGAGAATCTCCACAATTTTGCTCCATCCTCACAAGTTTACAGGCTTGGATCAGTGGAAATACCAAACCTCTGAAAAATTAAGACACTTATGGGTCATGTCAGCTTGTCTGCCCTGCAGAAATCCTCCAGGATCTGTGCCCCAAAGCTACAGGACTATGAAAGAACTGTAGTCATGGACTTGCAGCCCTGTGGTCCTTGCAGCCTTAACCAAAACTCCTCATTCACCTGGTCTATGTGAACAGAAAGAGGTGGACTTTGAGGGGTCCCAAACACCCTGTAAAACAAACCAGATCACTTCTGTAAGGCAAACAGGGCTGGGGTTTGTGAGTCCTTATGACTCTGGCTTTGCCTGGGAGATTAAAAAAAGACATCAGGGCCTCCCTTTTAAGAGACACAGCCATCAAAGTGGGCCAGCTCCCACCCTTCCTCATTGTTGGGTTCAGCCAAACTGCAGAGCAGGTAATGGCACAGCTAGAGGTCAAAAAACATGCAGGTTTCACCAAGTTAATGTCTTGGTCTTCAGGATTATTTCAAGCTGTTTGATTTGGAGCTACAAGTTAGTCTAAGATGTGACAACACTGTTGCTGCACCTACAATATGGAATTATCTCTGCTCTGCAGATCCTCCGAGCCTAAGTCTCAGTATGCTCTGAGAATGTGATTCTTTTGGTTTGGTTTAGTCACTGAGAAACCAGGTTAACACACAGTCTTGTCTCTCTAAGGAAGCCAGGCAACCTGACAGCTGATGGCTGCTAGGAAAGAAAAAAAAAAAATCAGTTTCTGAGGCACTTAGCTGAGCACAGTGATGAACACTTGAACATTTTTTCACTTTGGATTACTGAAGAAAGAGCTAAATATGTACAAGTTTACAGCCTGGCTCCCTAAAATTAAAATGCAACATCTAGCTCTGAAAAAATATCTTTTAGCTGTGGGAACAAATCCCATCTGTTCTAAGAAAACCCTTATACGAAATAATTGTACTTTTACTTACTATTTTTCATTGTTTTAGAAACCTTCTATTATAGCTCTATTCCTTAAGGTACAAATTGGAAACTACTACAGATTTCTCTTATTATTCATGCTTAGTCATGACCTCAGCCAAAAGCTCATGTTAAAATCTCATACCATATCTAAGCACACACATATAGTATGGTTAAGTCACACATTGATCAACTGTTTTGCACAATGCCATTCACTATATTTTTCATTATTTTTTACAAGAACACTCATAAGGCTCTGTTGGAATAGGTGCCTCACACTGCTAAATGCTGGGCAATTCTACATACAATATTAGTTAGTGTGCAGGATTAATATATGGCCCCAAACCTGCAATTAGATGGAACCACTGTGGCTCCAATAAATAAAGTTGTCTTGTGTCATCTACACAGAAATGCGAAAACACAGCAACAGTGAAGCACCTCAGAAGGAAATGTTGTCAGGGACGAAAATTCAGTTTCCACAAGATATTTTAACACAGATTTTTTCATACCTTGCAGGTCTGAAATATCAAATGTATTCAAACATTCATTATGCTGGAGACATTCATTCTTCATTTTGTGAAGTATGCCTCACTTATTTGCGCATGGTGTTTATCCAAGAGTGAGTCCATATATCTAATTTTTAATAAAAACATAGCATAAAAGTTCTTCAGTCTCTGAACAGGCAATTAAACAAGTAGAAATTTCTGAACAAGTAATGAGATGGCTCCTCAGACTTCTTAAAGTCTGTTTTTTCAAGCTGCAACAGAGCTTGCTCGATTTGTGCTTTACTGTGCTGGACACCCCGTAAGTCAAACACACAGAAACGTAACACTGTCAGCCCACTTCTCAACAATTTAATACAACAGTCCTGGGATTTGATTTAATATTTCTACTTTTCATTATTTTTTTCAATTACATCTGCATGATACTAGGCCACTTTAACATGAAGTGTATTAATTAAATTTAAGCATTTACAGTATGCTAACACAGGTGAAGAATTTTTGAAGTGAATGGCTAAAGCTGGGTTTTTGTGACTACATAAATTCTTGAGTTTGCAACTCTGCAAGTGGTGAATATTCCATTCCAGTCTGACAAAGCACTTGTTATGTGCTCCAAGTCAGGCAGCATTTACTTCCTTAGTATTGGGTGCTAAACATTAATCATGTGCTTGAAGCCCACGTGACCTGAATTTTCAAAATGCCATTAATGTGTACTTGTTCCCACTCGTTTGTCCTCCCAAGTCTTAATTTCAAGCTCTCTTAAGGTCTAGTAAAGGAATATTTTGCAGTCCACTTTACTTATAAAAATAAGCCCACCACAAAAGAGCAGTATCTCTCTGGCTGTAGCAATATTGAGTAAATCTTCATTGCCCAAAGAGAAAGCTGTTGCAGATTATCAACTGGGTAGCAGATTGAATGGTTCATAGTCTGCTCTGATTCAGCCCAATATGGAGTTCAGAAATGCCACCTGCTGACAGCAGCCAAACAGATCCTGCTCTAAATAGCAGCTCTGCAACAAATTCATCTTAATTCAGCTACGTATTAATAGCATATCCATCAACTCAAAAGAGCTTTGGGCACCTAACTCCTCCTCCTGTAAGTCTTCAATTAATTTGTGGGGGGAACACCCCTGTTATTTTACATTTCTGCTGTTCCCTCTAAATCACAAAGTAGTTCAGCTGAGCAGATCTCTGTTTCTTGCTGGATTCTGTTTAGTGTGCTGTTCCAGCACTCTGTGCAGCAGCTGTCTGTGCCATATGATTACTTCATTGTTGAAAGCCTGACATATGGAAACTCTACTGAAATGTTAGCTGCTTTGATACCTATGAAGAGGAATGAGCTTTTACATTACAACAACGCATTTTTTCAACAACTTGAAGTAAAAAAAAATCAAACACACATTTAGAATCTAAACCATATTAGTTTCCAGCATATGCCTGTTACTCTATTTCAGTGCCCAATTGCAAAGGCTGGTTACTATTGTGGTTTTGGTTGCTATTACCAGCAAACAATGGGTGGTTTTCTTTCAGCTTTTGCATTCTTGGAAAAGAAAAGGGAACAGATTCAAGAGGAGGCCCGAGGGATTCCTTCATGAGCTATCCATGAAGGCAAATGCTATACAGCAGAATTACAGGAATGGTACCTCATATCATGGAGATAACAGTACATGAGATAACCAGGCTTACTGGGAAAAGTCCCTACCTGCCACACAGTGTTTCGCTTCCCAAAATCAAAGCTTCCACAACAGACAGCTCCTTAGTAGACCAGAAGAAAGGTGGATCCTTACAGATGGATTTCTGAGTCCCAACTGTCTTTGGTAGGTAGAGAAAGGAGCTCCTTTGTTGTAATATTCCCTCCCCTGTAAATTAGTCACCCATAGAGGGAACAATGATGCTCTAAATTATTTCATCAGCAGCATGAACACTTGTTAACACAGAAGAAAGCTGCAATTTTTTGGTCACTGTTTTGCCAGTAGCAGCATTTGAATCCTGAACAAAATCCATCTGAATCAGAGAAGATACTAATAGTCTGAGTTTTTAGGCTCTATTAATATTATTAAGTAAAAATTTATATGTACCTTTTAGAAAATATTCAGTCTCAGAAGATATTCCCTAATGATGTAAATGGGATATGATTCTCCTTAATTTAGTTACCTAAACCTGAATCAAACACAAATATATTTAAAGTCATTGCAGACATTTAAGAATGCAACCAATCTAGGTATGAAAAGTACTCTTAACTACGCCAGGCTCTGAAAATATGACACTAGGGGAAGACTGATTTTTTTTTCTTTTGATTGAAAATTAATTGAATTTCACTTTCTGTTACAGAATGACATTTTATATTAGGTCGTGTTTCACCACTAGTATGATTTATTAGACAAAAATTGGCCCATTTCACATAGAGTGTTCTGACTGAAATACTGCAGCTTTAGGACTACTGACAAAGCTACAAAGCAATCTTGATCTCAGTTTCAGTATATGCTCTATATATCTACAAAATCGCTTGTTTATTATAAATCTGCCAAAGCATCATTCAGATGGTATCCTCACATGGCAAACGTAGTAATTTCTACATCAACAGTCATAATTTGATAGGCCCAGTAGTATTTTTTTCAAGTCTCATAACATTACTTTGCAGAACTTTTAGGCATATTTGATTAAAATATCACTCTTTAGATGTTAGACTTCTTAAAGGCAAATCCTACAAAGCATTTTTTTTACTCCAGATTAAACTGATTTATTACTTTCAAATTTTACCAGAAAGGAAAAAAACCCCAAAATTGTAAAGTTAGGTATTTTCTGTGGGTAGAAAACGGGGTCACATTACTAGATACTGAGACTGGACTGGTGGAAATTCAAGGAAGTCTGACACATTTATGAAAGGTAAAAACTTTCAAATGCAATCAATCAAAAATGACTGAACAAATATGACTCCCCAGAAAGGCATTTATCCCAATTAATAAGGCAAACCAATAGTTAGTCACCTACTCAAATGACAGCTGTAAATCAAAATGGGACTTGCCAATTCTCTCATGGGGTCAGCCTATGACCACCCATGAAAACTGCACTCTTTCATCTCCTTTCCAAGTGGAAGGGCTGAGAAATGGCCACAGCTGTTCCAGGCAACCACAGCATCCTCAACACTTCGTGCCAGGACTGGCTGCCATCCACTGCCCCAAATGATCAGGCAGTAAATAGGTCTATAAACCTATTAAAACTGCATAAATGTTATAACTTGTAATCTATATAAAAAAAAAAAATAAACAGGAAAGGATGTCTGAGAGCCAGCTTCTTCAGAGCAAAATGAAATGCTATGTATGAGGTTTTCAAGTACTCCAGCTTTTTTTTTCCCCCTCTTTTTCCTGTGCAGAGGAAGGTGGGAGGGCACAAGACTTAGGGCTGAACTGTTAAAAAGCCAGTGCTGGTATTAAACTCTTGCTTCAGAATTTATAGGAAGGCAAAAAATTCACTCCAGGCTGAAATTTACTATTCCAGGCCTGGAATAGTTAAAAAAAATAAATTTCTAAATATAAAGGAAAATAATAAACAAACACAAACAGTGGTTTCAGATGATTTCTGGCATTTCTTCAACGCAGAAGTGGCTTTATTTTTTTTTTTTTTATTTTGAATGAGATGTATCACTATGCATTTATCACTTTTCTAACTAAAATTGGGAACAGGTTATTTTACTAATTGATTCCCAATAAGTTACTATCACTGGATCTCTTTTAAAGCTTTTCAGTATGAAGAGACATGATAGCTTTCAAAGGAATGTCAATGCTTTGACTTACACTCAAAAGCCAGGAAGTTAGGAGTGGAAATTTCATCTGTGAGCCACACAGATGTATGAAAACATTCAAAAAATTAACAATGTATGTTAAGGATGCAATGCCAGCCCCATTTTTATCCATAACTAGACTTCATTAGTTTTGTGGGTTTAATATTGACATTTAAAAGTAAAAGCAACATAAGTTTTTGTGACTTAATTGACTGCTCCTTAAATAAAGAGATATTTCAGTATTTGCAGACTGCTAACATCTTTCCAAAATAAGCTGTGTGCTGGTGCTACTTTGCTCTATTTCCCTACCACCCTAAGGAGCCTTTATTCCTGATGGAAGTAATTTCTTTTGCTAAATCCTGCCTGTGAACTCTAACAAGACCATTTAAGCCCTACTAAACGGTGTCTCCTGGGAGACACTATTGTTAAAATAAAAACTGGAGCAAATTTTTAAAGTGAACCTTCTGCAACCATTAGAGAATGCAGGTCTTCAGAAGAAGAGAAAACTTGTTATAGCAGAGGGAACAAAAAGCCAAATGTAAGCAGAGAGCATATGCCAGCCAGCTCAAGGGAGCAGAGGGGAGGTATAGAAAATTAACTACTGCTTTTCTACTTCTCACCAAAAGCACAAACGGGACATTTCAGGGGACTAACACACACAGAATCTGAAGATAAATACGTGTCTACCTCATTACCTGAGAAGAGCCTTAAAGAGCACACTTCATTGGTGAATATTTCTGTGTTTCTATGAATAATCTCCTTTACCAAGAAGCAGAAGGTGCTTTCATGTGCGTGTGCAACAATTGCAACATGGATGTGTGTCAGTCTGGATGCTGCTCAGCTCTGTCTGAGAACGAGGCCCCACAGTCTTTTGGCACAGGTTTTTACTGTAAAACCTAACAAACACTCTCGACAGCCAAAACACCTTGAGCTGCTTCTTATCGTGTTTCACAAGCTGAGTGGGTTTGGGTCTGGTCAATACATAGGTGAGAGGTCATTATATGAACTTGCACTCTGCTGAAAACTTACAGCAGTACTTAAAACCTGTGAGGGAAGTGGCGAGACATCGCCGCGAGGACATGCACCAACGTGATGAAAACTTACAGCAGTACTTAAAACCATTGGGAAGTGGCGAGACATCGCCGCGAGGACAGGCACCAACGTGACTGGGATCCAGGCAGCTCCTGGCTACGCCCAAGCCAAGACCAACAGCCCTGGGAAAGCCAAGATGAGCAGCATACCCAAAGGGAGGACAGTACATGGAAAAGGGGGCTGCAAAGATTAGTTTGGTTTTCGCTTTCTACGTTGAACAAGAATGACGAGAAGTCGTATGTGACAGACACTCTCTGCTGAGGAACATGTGTTCCATGGCACCTCACCAGCCTGTAGGGCATGATTCCTCTCTGGCATCTGAAGTGGCACCACCTTGGGCAGTGACAGTAATGCCAGGCACACTGCTGAGCCCTCACAAACTATCCAACAACTGAGACAGGAGATAATAAAAGGGAAACAGCCATTCGGAGAATTCCATGAATGAACTGGGTCAAAGCAATCCCATTTGATTTTTGACAAAGTATGGGTCTAAAGGAGGATGAGGACAAGGATTGTTATATTTGGATTATAACAAACACAAGGTATAAGGCAACCTAAGGGAAAATAGCCTCTTGGTTTTCTCAATTACCACAACATACACATTTACCTGCATTCAAAGATGAACTAACAAGAGTTTTCTTGGAGTACAAGTCAAACAGGACTGCATGGAAGGAATACAGCAATACTCTCCATTCTCACTGGATGCAGTGGAGGGTATGCCTGTAGGGCTTGAAAGCTGTGTAGGCACCGTGAGGCTGAAATGTAGGACAATTTACATACTCTAAATTGTTTCCCTGAAACAAATCTTGCCTAACTACACTTGGTTACACCACCTTGCTAGTCAACTGCCATATGTACTTGTACTTGACGGAAAAAAGATTTGCATTGGCCAATGAAAGACACATGAGCTGCATATCTGAAGTTAGTCTGCAACCCCTACTGGGCTGCCTCTCCAGCCACTGCACCCACAAAAACTCAGCCATGGCATGATCTGAGCACCTCACCTACCCAAGTTAGAAAAAATCCTATGCCAAGTAAACACTGTGAAAAAAAAAACCGTGGTTATCAGAAAAAGCTCAATGCTTACTTTAGGTCCAGAAAAACTTTTAAGATGAGAAAAATGGAATTTCTGGGCTGAGGCTGCTGAAATGCAATGCAGTAAATAGTAGATTTTTAAAGAAGTCTTAAAGAAAGAATATATGTTTTTTGCTACTAGGATGTTACAAATCCTAGCCTTGGAACAGGGGTCCGAAAGGGAACTTGGAACAGAGGGTGCAGAAAGTGGAAGCTGGTATTATTTATATCCTGGCAGGCAGGACTTGCAGAAATGCAGCCATAACAAGCTGATTCTCTTAACTGCAGGTAAAACAACATTCTGACTAAAAGGTTGGAAAATATACAAATAATGAAATTATTTTGGTAGACAGATGCTGAGTTTTTTTCTTTAGTATTTGATGGAACATGTTTCAAACAGTACCTCACTAGCCAATACTGCTGATGGATGTGCAAAGTTATACTACCTGACCACATCATGGATTAGCCTTCTCAGGAGGAGCTGTACAAAAAGTAAACATAAGAAGGAAGAAACTCCTTGCCATCTGCTGTAGCATGTCAAGGAAATTAATCAGTTTGTTTCAAACAGGAGATAATTAAGAAAATATAAAATTTTCTGAATTATATTAGGACTTTTTCATTTAGCTTTTCTTGACGTGCTTCCTTTTTTCATAACCAGGGACATACTGAACAACCACTTCATTTCACAACTTGCTGACAGAACATCTCAAGGACTGCTAAAATTTTTCCATTTTATCATTAATACTAAGACATGAAATAGCCTATATAAAAAAACCTGTGGTGTAACAGTTTTTCAGAGAAGTGATGCTCAAGTGATTTCCTGCTAAGAATATGTTGAACCTGTTTATTACAAATAGAATAGCCCTATTTCATGCATTTAACTTTTTAGAAGAAAATCCTGGTATTTAGTCTGAAGTGTACCAGAATTATCTGAAAAGATCTCTACCTAAAGTAAATCAGACTGACTTAGGCCAAGAGGTCTGGTTCAGGATAGCAAGCAATTTTCAGCTACTCTAATCAGTGCAAAAAAATTCCCAGGACTTTTATACCCTGGAAAACCACTGGAATATTAGCTGTTGAAGGAAAGATAGATCCCTTTTTTCCTTTATTTCTTTTTGTGAACATAGTTTCCTAATGAAAGTAATTTCTATATGATGACAGCAGCAGAACATTCCTCCCTGACCACTTACACTTAGGAATTCCAGTTTCCCCTCACCAAAAAAACAGGGAGGGGAGTGGGGTAAGGCGAAGATACTGACCACTTCTTTTAAATCTTTAAATATACCACAGACAGAGCTCTCCTACTGATACATAAGGGGTCCTTTGCACATTTGACATTTCTGGTAAGGTTAGTTTCTTCACAAAATTTCAGCCGCAACATTTAAAGTTATCATCCTTTACTTTAGCAAAGAATTTGGAAACAAGTGCCCAAACACATTTTAGGGACTGCAGACCAAGTGTAAAACAGTACAAAACTTTTCTGTTTTATTTTTCGGGGCTCTTCTTACCAGTGCCTCAGTATGTCTCCTGCTCTCCAAATGCCACAGAGCAGAACTGCTCCCTTTATTTGGGATGAATTAAAGAGTAGGTGCTTACCTGTAGGAGTACTACTGCGAAATGAAGAGGAGGGAGTGATTGGAGGGGTGACTGGAGGAGTAAGGCTTCCACTGCTGTGGCGAGGTGGAGTAGATACATTCCCACGGGACACTGTGCTTGACAAAGTCAAAGAGAGTTTTGGCTGAATCTTTTTCTTCAAGGACTCCTGCTCACGTCGAGCTGCATCAGTCATAAATCTAGAACAAGGACAATCATGAGGATGAGAGCTTTGAACCACTGTCTACCAGCAAGCTTTAAGGTAAAGATAAAGTATTTTTTGCCCTCAGTGACCCAATGGAGTTTCAAACTCAGCCATGGCAAGTTCCTCTGCAAACACAAATTTACAGAATACAAATACTTCTCCATCAACAGCTTTATGTGTCAACATCTGGGCCGTTTCCTTCTGATTTCAATAAAACTTACACTAGATACTTGCATCATGTGCAAACACACAAGATTTTCAAACTCTAACCAGAACTCAGCATTACAAACAATAATATAATGATTGTACTCAGACCTTTACAGGAGCTACATTCAATCACTCTGTGAAAAAGTAACTGAGAAAAATGTTAGCAGCAAATGATCTTCAATTTGAAGGTCAAAGGGATAGAATTAACTACTTTGTGTAGATACATAATTTTCAATAGGATAATCACATTCTTTTACTAAGGGTTTTAGACAACGTTGCCTGGCATAAAGTATGTCTAATTAAATTGCAATTCCTCAAACCAGAGTTCCCAGCTCTTGAAAACCAAATGAGGTCTCTCTGCAGAGCTCTGTACAGGCTGCTGAAGGCCTTACACAACTCAAGGTTCATCTCTGTGGGGTGCTGAGAGGGAATCCCGCCAGCATGATGCAAGGTGTGCACCACACACAGTGCTGGAATTCCAGCAGTGCAACTTTCTGCATGGGATATCCCATCTGGAATAAAAGGTGCTTTTTCCGCTTTCATTCTGATTCCTTTCAAAAAGGAACAATTGAACTGAAAAAGATCACTTTTATTCCAAGTATACACAAAGAGTTACACCAGAAGACCTAATGCTGCTTTATGCTGACATTCAAAGCATTGCTTTGTATTACCTCTCACTTGAAAAGAATGGGCTTCCCCCACAACAGGATCTTTGCCAGTCACACCTCATGACTTACCATTCAAGAGACATTTTAATCCTCTGTCTTTCCCCTCCACTATATATGGATATACATTAATAATTGTATTTTGAAGGATTCCTAAGACAGGCTAAAGTAAATCACCTACGGCCCTCTGTCCTTGAGGCTGAAGTACAAACTAGACCTGCCAGTGAATAAAAACAATATGCACTAACACATGATACAGAATAAAAGGTTAAGTTACACCCAGGCATTTGTTTGACCATGGTCTCAAACTACTATAGCATAAAATTTTAGGTACCATTAGAGCAATAAAGATGCATCCTGTCTGTCCACACCATGAAGCCATTAATAAGTGGATCTTGGCCATGATAAGTGGCATCAACACACAAGTATTAATAAACAGGTATGTGATATGACAGCTTATCTTCTTTGAACTGAGACAACAATACATCATGTCAAGTCCAGATGTGGCATTTTTATGAAGCTAATATTTAAAATGCAGATATTCATAGTAAGAATTTAGTGTTAAATTTCTCTTCTTCAACCAAGGGTGCAGATGATATTGACAAAACAGTCCTCAAATGGAAGTCTAAATTTCATTCAAGAAAATATAAGTAAAATGATCTAATAAAGTGGTCATTCAGTACACATTTGCTTTCCTCTAACTAGGAAATGTCTAATTCACTATTTTTGCAATTTCTACTATGATGTATGCTTGCTTCTGGATGGGAAGCCTTATTCCTTAAGAAAATGTTATGGTAACATTATAAATCCTTGAAAACTTGGAAGATAACTTCAACTGTGAGATATTAAAAGCAGCAGCATGAAAGTTGCTCTTTAGTAAACTCAGCCACAAATAACAATGTTAAAATAATATTGAGTTATAACCACTCTGGTTGAAGTCCATAAAAATCAGGAAAATGTGAAGTTATAACTGAAACTTCTCCCTGTCCTCTTAACTCATTCCCATTTGGGCTAAGCATGTAAAGTATATTCCAAAATGTCATTTGTTGTCTACACTGTGAACCTGAGAGAAATGGAAGGCAGAGCCTGTTGAGAAGTTCAGTTTCCAATATCTCACGAATGGAATTAACCCTTCCAGATCCAAACAGTCCCATACATGTTTGCTGAAGCACTGGCAGTGCTGTGGGTTTGAAAATGAAATTTGTCTAAATGGATTAAAAGGAAATATTTTTCAGTATTTTAACTGAAATGCAGTGTTATACATGTGTCTGACTATGGCAGGGTTCTTCAAAGCTTAAATATAAGCATTATAATGATGGATATAGAATGACATTTCCAACTAAGTCTTTAATTTTCATGTTGGAAGTCCATTATGGTTGCAACATCAAGTGTTTACGAATGAAACATGTTGGAATTAGGGCTGAACACTGGTCTCTAAATTACATGCCTGCATGCAATTTTCCCTGCCTCATTTAAATGCACAAGATGTCTGGGAAACAGGAAATGAACTGTAACTAAAAAAGGCTGCTGTAAGACCACTTGGGTTAAATCCCATCTTTTCGATAGTCTGTCTCACCATCTTCAGACCCATCTTTTTTCTGAGCAAAGCTACCTCTGCCATTTTCAAATTATTATCTACATAACCCTCCCCC
Organism: Onychostruthus taczanowskii; assembly: GCF_017590055.1. Taxonomy (NCBI): domain Eukaryota; kingdom Metazoa; phylum Chordata; class Aves; order Passeriformes; family Passeridae; genus Onychostruthus; species Onychostruthus taczanowskii. Next base: position 2,316,429 of record NW_024501015.1, read on the forward strand.
CTAGTTCCACCACTGTGCGCATTTCAGTCACCTTTTCTGTTGCATGTGATTTTGTTTACACCTCATAATCCTCCCTCCCTCAAACCAATACATCATGTAGGTGCAGTGAAACAAGGAGGATCATTCAGCTCCCAGCCATTCATTGACCCTGTTTTGAAAGGCATGGGGTTTGTGTGCTTTCTTGCCAACAGTTCATAACATCAGGCAGGAGCAAACTCTTTCTAAAGAAATCTCTTATACACCCGTTTTTTCTTTCCTCACCCTTTCAACCTTCCTAATTATTCAAGTCCCTGCTCCAGAAAAAGTAGGTGCAGTGATTTCTGAATCAAGTGCTCACAGCAACTTTAATAAACATGAGCAAAATATAGTTTTCCCCCCTCGTCTCATTCCCTGGAATGGTTCAAGTGTTTTTATTGAAATTTTCCCAAGAAATTCAGCCTGAAGGAGACACCCAGCATGGAAAATTTCAGCCCAAACAGATGAATGTTGGCAACATAAGCAACTGAAACAGTCTTATAATGGAAAGTGTTGCACAACGTTTCATATAGGTGGCAATATAATACAAACAGCCTTAGCTCTTGTTACCAACACAAAAAGCTGAGGCTATGCTCAAATTTAAAAAAAAAGGCATTTTCCAAACAAACCTTTTCCAGTGTTTCTAAGACTTGTCAGCCCCAAAAGCTTTGGAGTCAAGAATGACCAGAACATAGAGATTTCCTTGTGCTGTTAGCGTGCACTGCCTCAGGATCGTGTGTGACTCATGTGATGATGTCAGTCAGTTTATCATCAAACCTATGCTACACACAATGCTATGGCAGTTTAAGAGCCCTGGACTCATACACCCAGACTGAGGGTAAGGTTTTATAAACATGAGCTGCAGGTAAACTGAAAAGGAAAAAAAAGAACTCTGGTTACTCTTCAGAAGGCATATTCCTAATAGTTCTCCTCAGAGTATCAAGTACCCTTTCCTCCTCTTCCTCACTGCTAAATCTTGCTGATGCAGGAAGTCAGCTGCTTGGGCCAGCCCTGTTTCCATGTCCACAGACATTCACACTGACAGTGAAGAAGGTGCATCACAGCTACCTGGTTGGATTTGAATACGAATTTGCTAAATTCCTAGTCTCTCAAACATACACCAACAGAAGATGGGTCACAATCACGAGTCTGCTGTTCTCCAGTTACTGCGTACACAGGGAAGAGAAGGGAGGGGGATTATTCTGAGTTTGCATAACAAGGAGGTTACACCATAGAGAATGAAGCCCAGGACTGCTCCTACTACCTGACAATATATAACAAATTATAACAGGGTAACAAATATACCCTGTCCTCTGCCATACCACTGCCAACCAGTACTAGCCCACAGCAGGGAAAAACAGCAGAACAGAATTAGTTCTGACCTTTTCTCATTACCAGATAATTATGGAAAAACATTTATAGTAGCATTCAAGTCATATTCATGTTTGGCTAACCTGCCCTGGGAAAGCCTGTCACCTTTACCAGAATGTGAGAACATGCTGAGCTTCCATCACTTGTATTTCAGCAGACTGCTCCTTAGCCTGACACTCGCTCAACTTCAAGATTGACTGGGAAGAGGAGAAAGAAAAAAAATCCATGGTGCTCTATTACAGATTTATGCTGCCATGTGGTAGTATTATATTTAGATAAAAAGTGGTCAGATTTACTTGACAGATGGGGCACACACTAGCTTGCTATCTACAAAATTACATACATGCATGAAAGTCACACACTAATTCTCTTGCTATTCTTTACACCCACCAGACCAAGGTCCTTGCTGTATCTGTTTTCTCCCCTCAATCTTTTCCCACTTTTGCCTCAAGATGTTTATGCTATTCTTTGTCCATGCTGTACCACGAGAATTAAGGAGGCGGGGGTGGTAAATTTAGCTTTCAGTCCTCCTCATCACATTAGCAGTGTTCAGGGGGAAAAAAAGGCTAGGATGGAAAGTACTTCTTGTTGTACAGTATTTTAAAACCTCAGGAGATCTCTACTTTGAAGAGGGATTAGGAGAATCCACTTCTCAAAGGATGACCCCATTTCATAGGACAGGACTCTGTGGACTCCTCAAGTCAGGAGCTGTCCCCCATACATTTTACTTTATCTTTTCTTGTAAAGGCAGAAATGTGGTTTGACTTAACCAATGCCAGAAAGAACAGACAATTGCCAAGCTGAACTAGTATTAGGTTAAGGAAAATCTGGTGAAATCTAAATGGTGGGAGTTCAGCAGTACTTGTTCACAGACAAGTTCACAGATTTGGGCTATCTTGTGTCCTGGAAAGGATGAAAGGCTTTTCTCAGCTGAACCTGAACAACATTGAGCCAAAACAAAGAATCAATATCCCCAGTAATGTCTTGCCACACGATTTATGTGATCATGAGGAAAAAAATGTATGAGCAAGTTTTAGACAAACCATTAACTCAAATACTTTGAAGAACACCCTTGAGCACTTTCACATATCATTTAGAAAAACCCTTACAAGAAACATCAGTGTGAAAAACCCCCATTAAAACCATGCATAATCCCCCACATGCCTTCATGCTATTTAGAGTACAGACTATTTGCATAGTGCTAAAGTACATGATTCATACAAAATCCCCTTTGGATGGTCTTGCTTTTTTTCTGATTTCACAAAAAATGTAACAAGTAGGGAAGAAACAGCCCAAAATAATAATCCCTTCCCCTTCCCAACTATTCTCTCAAACCTGTACTGTATTGGATTTCACAACAGGCACTAACCAGATCAAACAGATCATTAAAGGGCATTTCTAAGTTTCTGGAAAGAACTCTTCCAGCCCAGTATTTATGGCAGAATCACCTCACATCTGCGTAGGACTTCAGCGTGCTCATTCACTGAGATCAGCTCTTAGAAGGGAATTCAGTGTTCATTCTCAGTGCCAGTTGTATTCAGACTCATCTATTGAAAACTTTTCCTATATCCTAAATATGGAATATTTATGACAAACTGATGAGTATCTTAGACAGATAGGACAGAATCAGATTTGTTTTTATTATTAGCCTTAGGGATAATTAATCGCTAATACAATTCTTTCATTTCCATTTTTCAACCAGTTTTCTCAAGATGTAAAACTGTTACTGCTACGAAATCAGCTATAGTTTTACATCTTAAGCCAATGTAGTAGAGATTATTAGGCTGCACATGTACCTTAAAAATTTTAAATTGCATTTCTGCCTCTTCACTGAAAGACTCAAACACAACATACAATCACACTCATTGCTGTCAGGAGATTCAAGGCTGCAACCTTAGAAAATCTGCTAAATATGAGCAAGAGTTCAGCAGGTTTACTTTAGTTGTCTGCTCTTCACACATTCTTAAAAGATACAGAAAGACACAATAAAATATTCATCAAGGAGGTATTTTGTGCTTCTAGAGTGGAAAATCGATTCAGAAGATTGAGTAATTTCATATCTAAATGTGTAAATGCAGATGATGGACAGTGATATGCCAAATAATATATTACCACTCAAACAGAACAAAAATAAACCAAATCACATAATTGGCTAAAGCATCTGTTTTCTCACTGTTAATCAATACAAGGCAGTGTTAAAAGCAATGGAAAGAAATTTAGTATCTCTCTTGATTTTGGGAATACACAGAAACATCAGTGTGAATTACACTTCATACTTTGGTTAACAGAAATACCAAACACTGAACATAAGCCCTAGCTTTCCATTTTATAATTTTTTACTATATTATATGTCATATATTTAATGCTTATTTGGGTTTTAATATTTTATCTTTGGAAAGCAGCACTTTTTCATATTTTGGTTTTTTTCTTGAATCTGTTTTCTTTTTCTTCTCTTTTATTATATTTACACTTATTTTCCTATATCTTCTTTTCAAGAAGCACCAAAATAATATTTAATTTAAAATGAAAACCAACCAAACAGGAATCAGTGTTGTATGTTCAGCCCATCACAAAAATAGCTGTTTACTTAAAATTCAAGTGTAGGTATTATTTTTTTGGGTTTTATTTTTAGATTACATGGTACTTTTGCCTTTTCTTTCTTGAATTTAGGTAATACAGCAAATGAAAAATTGAGGGCTGCATTTTATTTTATATTCTTTTTAAATAGAAAAAATGCACACTGAATAAATAACATTTGATCAGTAACATAATCAGGGCAGTTGCAGTCTTATTTTAGACATTTAATTCTGTCTAATAAAAATAATAAATATTTTTACTATTTTTAATAATAGTTCATTACTTATTCCCTTGACTGATCATGGGGACTCAAGGAGAAGCCCACACTGTCTTTCTGATGTTCTTAAAATAATAAAAAAAAGACATTTCAGTGTTTAAAAGGAAAAAAATTAGAGCTCACCAAAATTCAAGAGAGCAACCGTAATTTTCAAAACATTAGAAACATACTGCTAGTTCTCCTCCTTTCCCCTCCCAGACCCTCCCTAGTTTTTTCCACCCTGTCTTGAAGTAAATGAGTGAGTTTCAGAAAGGAGCTACAACTCAGCTGCATCTTCAAAATTTTGTGATTTCCATGGAGTGAGAGGCAATAGTTGAGCAGAAGAGATACTTGAAGGAGGTAATTAGCAGGAAGGCAGCGACCGCTTGATACAGTTTGGCGTGATATTTTCACCTCTTCTACAAATGCAGAGAGTTTAAAAAGTCATGATAACCCTCACATCTGATGGAAATGCACATTATGCTGTCTTCTGCCTCGACATCAACTTATTGCTTATCAAACTCATCCCAGAGTTTTGCCACTGGTAAAAAAGAAGGATTTGGATGGTGTAAAACACTTGCAGAGTTTCTTGCAGTTGGGGCAGATTTTGAAGATGCTGCAGGAAAGCCCTGCCTTTAGCGTAATGTAGCAGTTCTTATTTCAGAAATCTCCTCCCTGCACTCACTAAGTGGCTTATTGGGACATACATCAGCCTTGGCTTTGCTCGCAGCCACTAATGAACCAAGCAGCCCTCGCCTGCTGCTAACAACAGATACTTTATGCATTATTGCCTAATTAATCGTTGAATATAACGTCATGAATCCTTACATTTCAGCTCATACTCTTGTTAATATATAGGAATAATGTAATGTCACACAGCCATAAAATGTTACAGAGACCGAAATGAGAATCCTAGCAGACATAAATAATGTGGCATGAAAAGCAACTTCTTCATTTAAAGTATTTTTTAAACCACATAATTTAAAAAATGCACCCTGACAGTTTTAGAATTTGCATCATAGAAACAAAACCAACGAATTATTTTTCTTAGTATGACTAACACAATCTCAGAGGAAAGAATACTGATAGCATCTTTTCACCAATACTCTAACTTAACCTATCAGTTATTAAATATTTAAAATACTGTTATTTCACATTTTATGACTTACCAGACTACTCTAAGCTTTCACATGAATGAAATGCAAATTCTTGAAAGCAGAGTAAAAATTTAAATTTTACTTTAGAGAAAGTGCAGGGGTAATACATTGTGTGTGCCTTCTTATTTGTAGAAATTATAAACTTTAATAAATTACTAATGTCTTTGGAGAAAATGGAATTAAACTGCCTGTAGAATAAAAAATAAAGGGTCTGTATGTCCTAAATCTGACTTGAATCCCAAAATAGTTCTTATGTGGGACTAAGTAGCTTACAAGCCCTGCTCTGGCTCTCTGCACAGGCTGCAGTACTGTCAGATTGCCTAGTTCCAGTAGCATGTTTTATGTTCAGATGTGCTTAACGTAAATTACAGTATTTTTTCCATTACTGGTCCACCCTCTTTCCTTCTTGAAGAGCTTATTGTAACTATTTATGTAAAAACAATTTCCTTCAGTGAGCCCTACAGAGAAGTAGATCTGTGTACGCATGACACACGCTTTTACTGTCGGACTCTGCTTCATTTTATTGATGCCTCAAGGACTTTTAGCTTTAAGAAGCAAGGGAGCTGAAATGTCAGATATTTTATTCTTATAATGTTCCATTTATGTCGAGCTATTCTTGTATCATTCCATGCTAAGTTCTCTTGAGAATTCAAGTCAACACCCAAAGACAGATTCATCATGCAAGAATTTAAAAATAGATATTATCACAAAGCATTGCTTTTTAACTCTAAGGATGTCTAATATCAAGCTGCATAAATAAAACAATCTTCATGATTTTACACAGTATTAATCAAACACATTAACCAACAGATTTTTCAGTCTTTCAGAAATGTATCACATACACAATGTCTGCACTGGCTCCTCCAGGCAGTAAGCAATCCAGAATGCCCATTCAACATGAATACAGCAAAATAAAACTGATAATAAGATGCATAATAAATTAATCTCTAAAACGTACGGATGCAGTTTTTTCTTTCAAAAACAGAGACACCAAAGTCACAATGCATTCACAGTTTGATTTTTAAAGAAACTAAATCCATTTGTGAAAACACTGGATTCTTGAACGTGATTCTCCAGTTGAGAAAGAGCATTCAGCTCAAAGATGTTCTCCCAAGCTTAAAATGCAAGTGTGATTCTGATGGAGAAACATTTTTTGAAACTGATTTATAAATCTGTATTCAGAGGACTGGGTGGGGTAAAGCTTATAATGGAAAATTGCAGCAATCTTAACATTAGGAATGTGAAATGTCTGGTCTTAATAAACCAAGTTTTCAGGCTTCATGAGTTATTTGAAAGGACGATAGCAACTTAAAAACAATTCAGCCCCATTAAAATGGCGAATTGAATATTCCCAATTCTTCAGACTCTGCTGCAATGAGTCACATGTCTATAAAATAGCCAACACGAAAGATTCCTCTTTGAAGGTAAAAAAGTTCAGGTGAAGATAGACAAGGAAAAGTGGAGAAGGAAGAGGATGACCATCACATGTGTGTTTGCTCTTTCACACAAATGGAATAACGAACTCTCATTTCGGTAATTATGTGCTATTTTAAAAAAATGTACTTTTCTGCACTTTAAGCTGATTTGACTGACAAAGTTAACAGTTCATTATGTAATCGTCATTGTTTTAGCAGTTTGGGGAGGGGGAAGTACCTAAGAACTAAGAATAGCTCCTGAGGTCCCATTATTCACCTGTGAGGTATAAAAGCAGAACACTGATTTGCATTTGAAAATTTTGTCCCTTTGAGTCTCGCAGTGTGCTATTGCACCAGACCCAGGCACGTAGGGGAGTGCAGCAGATCCCCCAGTTTTGCTCAGTCTAACAGGAAACCTTTCCCTTGCATCCCTCACTGGCAGCCACCCTCCCACCTCCAGCTCGAGTGATCTGATGAAACCAGCAAAACCCTGCTAGGATGCAGAAGAAAAGAACTGACATCTGAATAACTAACAATGCACTGCTTCTCAGGCAGACAGCAGGGAAGTTCCTTCAGCCCTGTTTGATCTGCTTCGCTGGCGTTATTGCAGAAAGCTGGTTTCTCATTAGGTAAGGAAAAAAAACAACCCCAAAGTTGTGATGCAGTCTAAGTGAGGTTACAAACGCAGCCTAACACAATGAATGAAGAGAAAATAGATGGTGTAATACAGAAAGGCCCAAGACTTGCAAGTGGAAAAAAGTAAAAATTACTATTTTAATTAATTTCCTAATGTAAAGCACAGCTGTAGTAATGTTGGCAAATATCACGTGCCTGTTTTAAGTTTGTTAAATTAAATCATGCTCTGTAATTGGGTCTTAACATACAAAAGTATGTTTTATTTACTTTTTATTACAATATCAGTATTTTAACTTTCAGTTTGCTTGTGCAAAAGCTTTATAAATTACTTGAATCACTTAAATGTGAATACTATAATCTGCAGTTACAATGTACCAGTTTGAGTTTCAACAATTAAATGCCTTTTTTGTGGACTCCCGCTGCTATGTGAACTAGCTGTAGGCTATTAAAATAATGAGTCCGGACTGAGTCATCTGATCTCAGTCTTGGTGCAAAGCCTGAGGAAAAGGACTTAGCCCACAATTCCTAGTCTGTTTACCAGACTAAGACCAGACTGCTGGAAGCGTTACCCCAGCACTCCCTTCCCCCCCCCGTCCCGGCACTTGGCCGGGGGAAACGCGGTGTCACAGAGCCCTCTGCAGGCAGCGCCCGCCCCGCCCCGCATCCCGCATCCCATCCTGCTGTCCCCTGCCCGTCCCGGCACTTGGCCGGGGGAAACGCGGTGTCACAGAGCCCTCTGCAGGCAGCGCCCGCCCCGCCCCGCATCCCGCATCCCATCCTGCTGTCCCCTGCATCACTGGCCATCCCCATCACCCCGCATCCCATCCTGCTGTCCCCTGCATCACTGCCCATCCCCATCACCCCGCATCCCTGCCCAATCCCATCACCTCGCATCCCTCATCCCATCCTGCTGCCCCCTGGATCAATGTCCATCCTCATCCCCCTGCATCCCTCATCCCATCCCATCCCATCCTACTGTCCCCTGCATCACTGTCCATCCCCATCACCCCACATCCCTCATCCCATCCCGCTGCCCTGCATCACTGCCCATCCCCATCACCCCGCATCCCTGCCCAATCCCATCACCTCGCATCCCTCATCCCATCCTGCTGCCCCCTGGATCAATGTCCATCCCCATCACCCCGCATCCCTCATCCCATCCTGCTGTCCCCTGCATCACTGTCTATCCCCATCATCCCAAATCCCTCAACTGGTCCCACTGCCCCGCATCACTGTCCATCCTATCACAGCTCCCTGTCCCACCCCACCACCCCAAAACAAGTCACCTACATACTCGCCCCTTTATGAAGTGTGGCTTCTTCCAGAAAGGTTCAGAAAAGTAGGCCAAATTAAGGTGGAAAAGTACTCATCACAGGATGGCAGAAACCCCATGCCAACAGAATTTGTGGTGCCCTGAAGATCTCTTTTTTTCCAAGTGTGGGTTTATGATGTCAGATGACACAAGGGAAGGGAACTCAGTGAACTAAATAGGTCTCCTCAGCTTGCATGCCACAGAAATACCACAGATTTGGCTATACCAAGGATGCTTCAGATTACAATTTGGCCTCATGAAACCCCATAAATGTGGAATTCTCTGCCAGTGATAATGAGGAACAAAACCTAAAGTCTTCCCCTACTTCACAGAAACAGAATCATAGAATGGATGAGGTTGGAAGCAATTATTTGGTCCCATCTCCCTGCTTAAGCAGGGTCATCCTACAGTACAGGAAGTACAGGATGGTGTCCAGACAGTTCTTGGATATCTCCAGTGAGGGAGACTCTGCAACCTGGCAATCTCCCTGGCCAGTCTGTTCCAGTGCTCAGTCACTCACACAGTAAGGAAATTCTTTCTCATATTCAGTGGCATTTCCTGTACATCAGTTTCTGCCCATTGCCTCTTGTCCTAAACCCTCCACACCTTCAGAGAAACACCACCAGCAGCACTTGGCACAAAGGGAATGGGAAAATCACTTGTCCTCTCACACCCTTCAGAGGAATCCAAAAGCACCATCATTCACTTGTATTTCCAACAACACAAAATGCATCTTCCTACAATGTCGGTGTATAAAATACAGAAACTCACGGCATGTGCACATGGTGCTGTCTAAAGCAATACCTATCTCAGGCTGAACTCCAGCTAGTGTCCAGGGACTGCTGTAATCTGCACTAGTTTTAAGTTGGTTTGTGTGCCAGACTGTTTTATTTGTCTACCTCCTTGATATTTCTGCAGTTTTTGATCCTGTATGAGCAGGTAAAGGGAAAATAATTAAATTGAGAACTTTCTCTAATGAATCTCCACAGCTCCTTTAGTAATTTACCATCATCATTTCTACTTACCACTCTGGAAAAGACCTGACCTCTACCTTTTACACTTTTGTTCTTTACACTCCAATCACGTTTACAGGCATTACCACTCCACAGCAGCATTTCTGCCTTGTTCTCCACCAACAACTTTGTTACACCCAAGAGACAGGAGGCATATTCTCCGCATTACCAATGTCATTCACAACTCCTTTTGACTGTGGGTCCTTCTGATCTCTGCCCTCTCTGTTCCATACCTCTCCAGCTTAGGTCTTCTGCCCTGATTAGGAGTCCATGTCCTGAATTTAAGGACCACTGCATTACTGCTTGTAACTGTGTTCATCTATATCTATATATACACACACACACAGAGATTTATGGATACACATACATCTCTCACATGCATACGTATGAATTAAATACATGTTTGTATATTAAATATATATGTGTATTCTTTTTCATTTTAACTGCCAAGTGAAAAAGTTCTTTTGAGGGCCAAAATAATTAAATAATGAAGTTTTAAAAAAATGTGTGGCCAAGATAGTATGACTTTTGGGGAGCTGTTACTCAGGCAGCACATACCTAACAGGATTCAGCATACACAATAGAATTAGCAGTTTGTGCAATTCCTGATGGCTCTCTACGGTAAACCCTGATGAAAGAATCTGTTTTGAGAAGAGGACCACAGCACTCAGACAGACAGAAAAGGTTCCAACCCGTCCTGTAATTTTCAGGTTTTGAAACATTGTTTCAACTCTAGACAAGTTTGCAAATACACCTTGAGAACATCTTAAAAACTCAAAACCCAGAAAGTAAGGAAAGAGAAATGTAACTATTAATTAAGATTTATAATAACCATAATCAAGTGTGGTAGTGTCTGACGTGAATTTTGAATTTCTGAGGTTGTCAATAATGAGGCACAATGCCACACATGCAAAACACTGACTTGCATCCCTTTCTGCTTCTGAAAATATTGCTAAACAGAGGGAATGTGGCAGATAAATTTTAGCAACAGCCTGAAAACACCACTACCACTATCTCCATTCTTCAGTCAGTGCCTAAGCTGCTATGCCACAGCTTGTAACACATACCCAAATTTCAGTTTTATTTCAACAACCTGCAAAAACGCAGTCTAAGAAAATGCTTTAAATGCAAATTTCTGCTCATCCTATCCAGATCCTAAACCACACCAACAACCTCAGTGCAAACATTAACCACATTAGCTGGTCTGACCAACTACAGGGACTGGAAACCTCCGTCCCTCTGAACACAGTGGTTCCCACGAGTGTATGCTCAGCTGCTCCGTGATGGTCTACAAAATTACATTAAACAGCACTTCATTAGAAGCCAGAGGGTAAAATCTGCTCTATTATGGACTAGGAAAATACTGAGTGTTGATTCTGGTCTGCAAAACTGCCATACTAGAGAACCACTGTCTGGGCTGAAAGGCACATGGCCAAGGTTTTTTCCCATTTCTGCCCCGAGCATCAGACACGAATCCGTATGAGGGCATTTCTCAGCTGTTTGCCTCACCTAAAACCCTGACTTGGGCCAAGCAGCCCCTTGGCAAGGGGCAGCTCTCTCACATCAGCAACACCATGTAGAAAGAGAGAGCTAAAAGGCTCAGACAGTTAAATAACTTTCTGTTGCTTGCTGGTCACAAAAAATTCACAAACTTTCCTTTACCTATTAACACAGTAATCTCTTTGGAGATGAGTTCAAAAAAATCTTTGGCATATTGATTTCCAGATTTAATTTTGCTCCCAGGGGCTAAAAGGCTATTAAAACCTTCCCACTCTCCTTTCTGCTCTGTCCACCTTCCAAGTCTGCTTTGGCATATTCCTACCACATAAACTATCCACCAAATACAGAAACTAAAGAGATGTCCTTTTCTATTTTCCCCAAAAGCTATGCACTGATGTTAATGAAAGTCAATAATGGCTACCCTTAACACTTTTAATCCATCAGTCAACATCTGTGGTAAAAAGCTTAAACACTTTCAATATAATGCACTGACACAAAATACTTTGCTTCTTGCAAATCTTTAAACAGGAGTTTTTAATCTTCAAATAATTTAATCCTCAGAACTGTTTCCAAAGCTGTTTCTAAGGCCAGCTCCTTAAAATCAATTTTTTCCTCCATTTCTCTATTTATCAGTCAAGCAAATTGTTTTATTAATAGTATCAAGGCAGACCTCAGATCATGGTTCAGAATGGATTTCCAAAACCTATTTTATATAGAAATTATGAAATACAATGAAAACAAATATGACACAATTTTTCCTGGAGCTGACTTCCTAGAAACCCTGAAAGACAGTTCTAACCAGTCTTTCACAGTGGAGGGGGACAAAGAAACTTTTCAAAGGAAGAAGAATTATTCTTTTTTTAACACCTGCAAATGCAAAAGTTATCTGATGATCTGCCTCCTCTTAATCATTATCTTTTTCCTTCAACACTAGTGTCCTTTTCCTATCCAAACTAATTTTATATTTTTTCATTTATGGAAGACAATTTTTACTTTAACTGTCAAATCTTTACAATAAACTCTCAACAGGACTAAACAATATAGGAACAGTGCTTTGCAACAAATTTTACTCAATAATTTTTAAGGCTACTAGGATTTTCTGGATGCTCAAGTAAGCTTGCCCCTTGCTGCAGACTGCTTTCTCTTGAAGGGAAGAATTCTTAAATAGCCCTTGTACAGCATTTTCCTATGTGAATTGCTGTAAACTCTCAAATATAATCAAGTGAAATACTTAAAACTCCTCTCCACTCTCTGAGTAACTCATCTCTATTGTGCTGCATTAATTGAGAGGAAAGAGCAAGAAAGTCCTATATGCAGGCTCTGTATCTTTTTGAAAATAGGAGGCTCATAAAGGCCTGAATTTTAAAAGGCTAAATTTGAATTTAATAAAAATATTAAATTTAATGTCAAGTATGAAAATGAGAGTAATAAAAGTTATTAACTAAAATGCAAAAAAACCCCAAAACAACAAACACCCAAAACCAAAACTACAGTAATTTTGATATTTGTCTGACAGCTCTATTACTCCCTTAAAAACAAACAGATTCAGCCACTTTTCAAAAGTTGTTGAATACTTATTGCAAAGCTGTAAAACAATTGACTCTGGCAACCCTAGCTAAGATTTTCAGATTTATCAGAAATTAGGATGGATCTTGCTGAACATACTCCTAAGCCGAAGCATTCTTTCTCCTAGCGGTGTTGAAAGACTAAATAGATGCAATATTTTTCTTTGCTTTTGCTGAAAATTACTGTAAAGCTCCAAAAAATTTAAAAAAGCCAAACACGAAAAAACAAACTACCACTGAGAAATATGTATTTGCAGTAAAAAAACTGTGACATTTAGCACCAAAAGTTAACCCTCCCTCAATCCCCAAGTTAACTTCTTCCTTCCCCCTTAGGTAATAAACTTCACAGCGATACAGCCTGATCTGTTTGCAGGGGTGACATAGCAGCCACTTGCTGGGGCTGCTGCTCAGCACCATTTTTATCCTCATCTCCCACTGCCACTGGAATAATTGAAAACACTTGCATGAGGTGCTCAGGAACTTCCAAAATCAAATACGTCAGCAGCAAGCTTCAGTGCTGCTCGAATCCTGCAATGCAGTGAAATGAAACCATCGGGGTCACCCCGGCTCTTGAGTGGGAGCCAAGGTGAGTGGAATGAGATGGGAGTGCTGCCACGAAAGGGCTCGATACTAAGGCTGTTCACATTCTTGTCAGCAGCAACTCCAAACAGCCCATGGCAACCTGGCGGGACAAGAAGCTGCAAAGACGGATCAGAATGTGCAGACTGGGCAGGATAGAGAAGTTATGAGGAGTTAAGGTCCTTAAGGATGAAGGTGGGTTAGTTAAAACCCAGCTACTACAAGGAAAGCTCAGAAATAGATAAGAAATCAAGAAATTTCTGTTAAGAAATAGATAAAATTGCATTCTGTTTCCAAAGAGATCCCTATACCTGTCCTTTAATTATCATTAAGGCATTGCCTTAATCTCTCATTAAAAACATGTGTACCCATGAGCTCAGTGAGAAAACTCTCTAGACCATGATCCCTCGACTCTCCCAGTACCTCCCCAGCTGGAGAGGAGCATCTCTGACCTGAAACTGCACAACTGAAGAACATTTTGGTACACTGTGTGCCTCAGTGTACCAGACTGCCAAGGGAATGGCAGCTGCCCAAAAGCATGTGGGGCTGCAGTCCCAGCACACCTCCAGACTGCTCCCCCAGACTCACAGGCTATTGCTGCAAATTCTTATGCACCAGAATGTATTTTCAACACTACCAATGCCTTCCTCATTTAGAACATGGGAGAGGACAGGTGATAAGGATTAAGAGAAAATAAAGTCTGAGTATTTTCAGCACAGCGAGGAAAGCCACACCACAGTCTCACGATTTAATGGCAGAAACATGAACATGGAAAGAATAAAATTTAAAGCTAACTCTGTGAGAAAAGAACCAAACCCCCGAACACTAACCCTCCTGTCCCCCAACCCACACAACTTGTAAGAGTGGAGGAGGGAAGCTACTCACAGTAATATTGGCAGTGATGAGCAGGAAAAGAGCTAATGGAAGAAACAGAACACTTCAATCAGCCATGACATCAGGCTATCAAAAACAATCTGGCTGTTATCACATTAAAAATCCATTCAAGTAAGCAAATAAAAAATAAAGATCAGAACAGAAAGCTCAAGACTCAGTTTACCAATGGATTAATGACTATCATGCTAGTGATGGTTCCCAGCTTATGCTGGGAACACTCTAGAAAAACAATCTATGCAAGCTAAAACATTATTACCCATAATAATTGGTTCACTACTGAGAATGCTGTCTCTCTGCCAAAATCTAGTGCTAAACCAGATAGACATGCTCTGTTCATTTTCTTTCCAAGAGTTAATGCAGTGGTTGACTTGTCTTCTTAAACCTTTGGCTATCACAGCAAATTAGAAATTAGAAAATAACTCTTCATAATTTTTACCCATTAAAAAAAGGAATCTTCTCCAGAGCAACAAACACCACAACAGCCACAAAAGCTCTTAACTTTTCGAAGAGGAAATTAATGATCATTGACTGTGGATTATAAACATACATAAAGGCCCTTAAATTGAAATAAACAGAGGGGTAACATTATCTAATGGGTGGGAATTGGAAACATTCTGGCTTCAAATTAAAAAACCCAACACCTAGTTGACAATAAGGAAGATTTACCAAGTGAAATTAACTATTTAATTTGGCTTCAAATCAATACTGGATATTTTTCTAGAATAAACTCATTGCATCAAATCACAAGTTACAGAGTTCTGACTTGTGAGAGTTCTCACCCGTGAGAGTTCTCACTCTATATTCACTTCTGCTGCAAAAGAGTACAATTCCTCTGCAGACGTGGGTGAGGGCACTTCCTTGCCTGTGCTATGTCTAGGTAATCATAACTATCCATTCTGTGCTAGCAAGAACTTTGTAAACCTTGATACAGATGTAATTTATCAGGGGCCTGTTCACAGCTTTTAATTGTGATTATCTCTCATCAGCCATTTGAGAGGGCTGATACTCCACGAGATGAGCAGGAAAGAACATCTGCACATTTGGGAAGAACTGCCTTCCATCAGCTACTGAGATCAAGTTAACCTTTTCAAGTCTCCACCAAGTAATCTCCATGCAATACACATAAACCTCCTCATCCATCTCTCCAGCCCACTGTACTTCACTCACCTCATCTTGCTGGTTTCCTCCACTGATATTGCCCTTGATGTAGGGAGAAGGGATTAATTTGGCTAGTCTGGACTATCTCCTTGAGAAGCACCTCTCTCCTCCACTGATTAAAGAGGGAGGCAGCTCAGCCTTGCCTTGTCAGCCTAATCCCTTTTTTCTGTAACCACCTTCTCAGAATCAGCTACCAGACACTTATCAACAAGATACCACTGAGCAGACTAGCAATCTTTCACATCATGGTTCTCTACATCAGCAGTCCCCTCCACATCCCCTTCAATTATTAGTACAAAATTTTGAGTCAATCTGCCAGGGAAATTGTACAGCAGAGGTAAGGTAGGATGGGGAAATCTGAAATTCACAAATAACTTTTCAGGTAAAGAATACAGATGACAAGCAGGATGTGACACCACTCCTGAGAATCTACAGAGTTGGCCTCTGAAGGTATGTGCTGCTGGAACATAGCTTATCCCAAGAGACCACAAGTAAAAACTACTTTCCTGCTATCAGATACTTAGGGTAAAGAACTTCCATAACTGTACAGAGACCACGTCTGTGCTTCAGGCAAATTTCAGAGAACTTCCCTCAGCACGGAAGACATACAGTAAGAATTTTTGTTCCAATTTGCTAAATTGAAGACCATAAAAGGTATATAATATCAATACACAGTTGTCTTCATATGGTGATTCTTCATTGTCATCAAAAGACTCTGCTGTCACTGTAAAAACTAACATTAATAATTAAAGCAATGGAGACGTTTCTAGGTGCAAAACCTAGCCTTTTGAGAAACATGAAGAATAGTTGCTTCTGTGGTGGTTTTGTTCCACTTTTCTTTTTCTTTCAATTGAAAACCTGGGCATAATCAAGACAAACGGCTCACAGTACCATAAAGTTTTACCTCTCCATATGTCCTATTTATTTCGACTTTGAAATAAAGTGCTTTCAAATATTCTGCCTATTTCACCACGTTGTTCTTAGTTTTGCAATTCTTAGTCAAGGAAATGAACATCACTTAGAAACAAGTAACTACATGTGGGTATAAACAGCTGAATCAGAACGTACTTTTCCCACTCCTCTGTCATCATTGTCCAGGAACTGATGAAACAGCCCACAACGGTTTCTATGTTGGGATAATCATCACTTCTGGGTCTATAATTTACGATCTCACTGTATTCTTTAAAAAAATAATAATAAAAAAAATTAAAACCAGGACATGCAGAACTCTGATGAGTGCAGGGGGGAGGACTAATTTGAAATTTGTTATAAAGGTCAAGCTGAATCTGGGGAATTCTGAGTTTCTTCTCACATTCACCAGCGAAACGGGCACACCTCTTACAGTGTGAGAGATGTCAGTGCAGAAAAAGAGGCAACTAATTTCATGTTCACTGGAAGAAACCTCTGTTAATATCTCAAACAAAACTAGTTTCTATTTTATTTACTTGCAGGTGAGACTGCAACACAAGAATGCATCCAAATATCTCTTCTCTACTCGTTGAACTCAAGTAGGGAATGCTCTCTAACTGTGCTGCAGAAACACACCAGGGGAAGGCAACACCAAGTTAAAATAAGCAATCCCAACCAAACTCAGGAATAACTTGCCCATTGTTTTGTAAATTTTTTTCAGAAGTAACTGATTCAGCTGAGTTTTCGGGTGTACCTGCTAGCCTGACATACACACCAGTGCCTTTCTGTATTGTGCTCATAAAGCCTGATGCATTCTCCTCGTTTATTTATACAGTTCTAGGTTTTCTCTGGCTCCTCAGTAGAGCACTTCTTATCTAGAAACCCACTGCCTGTAAAAGCAAAAACAACAAAGTTTACACCAAAAAACCCACTACCTTCAATGGAAACAAACTTACTGCCCAAATAACAAGCTGTTTTGGGAAATTCCTGGGCCTCCAAGTCACGACTTGCATTGTACTAACAATGTACCTGCAGTGCTTAGCATCATCATTTTACTGCAAAGTCATAACAGAATCTAAAAAGAATAACTTGATTTATCTTTCCAGTATTAATGGGATTACTTATATATTTAACAGTTAAAGAGATTTTCTTCAGGTCTTTCCTAAGTTGAAGGCTCTCTATTTTCCCTTACAAAAAAGTCTTTTGCCACTGTTTTTTTGTATACTTGCAACTGCTAAACAATCACGTGAAAATATAATTGCTAAGGTGCCTTAAGACTAGAATAAACACATTATTAACAATATTTTATTTAGCAATAGTCATATTTTTCTTAACATTTACAGAAATCTTGAATCATGGCACATTAATGAATTTTATTTGAATTCACAAGTTGCAGAAGATGTCTTCTATCAAACTGAAGTCCAAATTTATTGCTGGAAATCCTTTGCAATTTGTGCTCTGATGAAAAATAAACCAATTCTAATGCAGCCTGCTCTAAGTACATTTTAGCCTGATCCACTACAACAGATTTTATTTGGCTCTCAAATTTTAAGCTTTTGCACTTTCAGGACTTGATTATTCTCATATGTTATAAATTGCATCTGGAGCTAGGCAATGGTATATCCGTTTTCAGATCCCAAGTTCCTTCTCCACTTGCTCACGTGGTCCTCCACTTAGCCAAAAACATTGCAGGGTCCTTGGCATTGCCTAGGTAATTGGGCTGGCAAAACCAAAATCCATTTAAGAAACCCCAAAACCATTAATCCTTAAGGATTCCCCAAATGCTTTTAAGAAAAATAAGAAACAGCTTTACATGGGGAACATATAACTTGTCTTGTAAACTCTCCCACCCAGTGCACATAAGAAAACAACACAGGAAAGGTAAGAACACAGTCTCAGGCTATCTCTGTCCTCCCCATTTTCATCTCTCAAGAGCATCCTAAAACCATGTAACAAAAACTCAACCCTCAAATCATTCTAAACAGCCTCTGTGCAATTTCAGGTATAAATCTGAACAAAATCATAACAAGCTACTTTTATGCACTATATTGGTTTTACTCTTTTTTATCCCTCAGCATCTTTATTATGAGCCACAGCCTTGTGATAACTGAAATTCTGCTGCGCAAATGAGACAAGGTGAATGCTTGCAAAAAGTCACTGAAGAGCTGGAAACAAGGTATAGGGTTCTGCAGACATTCTTCCATTTTTTTCACTTTGCCAGTCCTAAAGAAAACTGCAAAACTATCTGCTCCTATAAGTTATTCTAGCACTGTAATGCTGTCTTTCCATAATGTTAAATTTTGTCAATTTAAAATTTTACTAATGCCTCCCATTGCATGGACCTGCTGTTTTTTCATAATGGAACAGACAAAATGAATGAAGCTTTTAACGTCAGGTCCTAAACTCAGTCCCTGCAGATGCAGTGTCACTACCACAGGGCCATTCTTTTGAAAAGCATCACACTACAAGAAGTCTTCCCCAGGTGTGGGCAGGATCCAGGATCCAGGGGTTGTCCCACCAGTAACTTGTGTGCTATCAGGAGAGGAAGACAGATGTCCATACCATGACCAGGTACCTCATATGGATGTAGAAATACAGAATAATTAACACTATCCAAATTATGTGAATCTGCTAGCATAGCCTTGCAGCAATTCAGTAGTTATATTTAGATTAGTGACATTAAAAAACACAGAAAACTTCCCCATGATGTGTTTGGGATTCCAAATATGATGAAGTTAAGTCTGCTTGCATGCATTTCAAAGCTAATGCTGAATTTTAACATGTTTATGGTTTCAAAAAAATCAGGCTCATTGTCAAGAATTCTTTGGATCCAGCTAAGAGATAATTGTTGAAGATAATACTTACTTTTCCTGGAAATCACCTTTTTCCATGAAACTAGTTCCATCTCATTAAAAACCAACAGAAGCCTCTGCTGTGCTGGTAGGCCTATAAAGATAATCCAAGTGTCTCCTACCCAGCTCCTACACATCCCTCAGCCCTGTGGTAGGCACTCAACTGCCCAGGCAGGGAAATGTCTTTTAATAAAGGCTTGTACCACCAAGGGCAGTGGTCCTGTATCTGAAAAGAGGGCAGTAAACAGATCTGGTAAAAGAAAAAGAAAAAAAAAAAGAGAAGAAAAAAGAGAGAAAGACAGGAAAAAAAGAAGACCCAGCATTATGTCATCAACAATAAATGTGAGAAGCCAATGTCACTATTACTGAATAATTATTGAAAAGTAATTATTGACATATAAATACTTCCAGTGTCACAACGTATTATTTTAATGGTTCTGAGAAGTCCTTAAAAACATGATTATCCCTCTTTAGCAGCTCTCCCTGTATGCAGCCTCTGACTCTGCTGCCGTCCCTGTGGAGGTGATGGTTTTGCAATCCCCTTGCCTGGCCCAGCTCCTCGCAAGGCAAATTGTTCCACCTTTCATTCCACACCAACCTGCCTGTTCTCACCACTGTCTCTTCCCAGCAGAAGTGTTTGTGTGCTTGTGGGCAAGCTGGAACATGGACCTGGTCCAAGTGAAAGCTAACCCAACCAAAACCACGTCAGAACCACAAAGTCAGCACACAAACGAAACAGGCAGCCTGAACAGGGAGAGGCAATCATCCCTTTCTCCAGCAGCACCGAGCTATGCCAAATGAAAGTGATGACAACTTTAGACTGACTTTCCTCATCACAAACACTTTCCACATATTCCTCAAATTATTTTTTTTTGCCTAACTCTTTCCATTGCCTGTTCCCATTTACTAGTTCAGACACTGGGCTGGACGTACACCATGGGAGCAATTTCTGAGATACATTTGAGAAAAGGAAAGGACTTCAACTGTGCAAAAACCAAAAAGCTATTTGTCACCACGTCATTTCCCAATTGTGAGTCCACTACCCATCTAGCCTAAATTAAAAAGCTCTGTAAAGAACAGAACTAATGAAGCTGGATTTCCTAAGGACATACAAACCACTTCCTTCAAATTCCTACTGCAATAAACACCAGCTCCTCCTGTGTCTTCTGTAATTCCATCCTCTCGTCTTCGTTTTCCTGTGACCCACTCCCCTCCACATTTAGACCCAGATCTTCTTTCATAGTGTTTATAGTTGTTTCAACCACAACTGTAACCTCAGACAAATGTCTAAATATTCACTGTAGCCCGCTGACTTTCAATAGCTACAAAGTTCTCTGAAAATGAGGCCCGTGCAAAGGCATATACAGTGGGTCCTTCAAACCCCTAGTCACTTTGGAATCCTTATATGAACTCACTCACGGATGGTACTGAGCCCTGGGAAAATCTTCTGGGCATAGGCTGGGGTTTGCACTCAAGCCAGACCTTGGCTGCATGTAGGGAAAACGTTTAACCTGTGCAACTTTCAGCTGAGATAAGAAAGTAATAACACCCTCCCCCAAATTTTCTACCAAATTGTTATTTAAGAAGATATTTCCATGGTAAAAAAAAAAAAAATTAATACTTTACTATTACACTAATACTTATTATCTAACATGCAATTTCAAGGGCAAATTTTTTAACAGAGCATTTAAGATGCTTTCTTAGGAAGTCTGGGTCTTTGATGTTAAATTTATGATCAGTCATTGCTTGACAATTATAATTAACATGCTAGGTGATTTTCTGACTTGCTGTTCTAAGAGACATTATTATTTGTAGTCTGTCAGTGTAACACATAAATTATGAGGTATGCTCACCTGTAATAGACTGAAATGAAACTTCAAAAATGACATTTATGAAGAAAAATGAAAAAGTCCTTTCCACCAAGAGAATGGATATATCACACAGTCTGAAGTAGACTCAGAACAGAAAAAAGTTTAAGTTATGTATTTTGAAATACCTGCCTGCCAAAAATAATTACATGCTTAAAAATAGATTACACTTTAGTTGCAAGGTCTCATAAACCAGGCAATGTCATGCACGATCAAGGAGGAGTTTTACACACACTGTAATTTTTTTTTGCCTGCTGAACAGTAGCATGCAGTCATTTTTCAAGATAGTGATACATATTAGTACATCAAGAAAGATCTCCTAAAGGAATGAAAAAAATTACCTCTCTGAACCAGAGCATGAACTATTTGTAAGAAAATCCCTGTGCACATAAGAGGTTTCATTTTCTAAAAAAATTTTTAAAAATAAACCTTGTCTTTTCATTAGAAAGCTATACTGGAGTTTAAGTTTTACATCCTGTATAATATGAAATTTCAAACCAGAATGAATCAAGACAAAACCAGAAGCTATTTAAACCAGACACTTGCCAACTTTGTACCTTGATCATCTAGATAGAAAAAGCATTGTGCGGAAGAACATGCCCAAACTTTTACTAGGTATTAATCTGCAAGTCTAAAACAGCCAAACATTCTTCAAAGCTGTTGACCATTATGTCTACAAAAAAAAAAAAAAAAAAACCAAAAAAAAAAAACAACAAAAAAAGGTGTGCACATGCTTGGAAAATTCATTTATAAATCCTAAACCTTCAAGGGCTTTTACTCAATAATGCAAGTAAATGGAGAATAGGTAATGTGTACTTTGACAGGTAATAAACAAAGAGCTTCCTTTTTTTTTTTTTTTTTTTGTTTTTAAATCATCAAAACAAAAAAACAAATTAAATGCCTGAAGTAAGTGCCATGAGTCTATATTACTGGAAATGTCTAGGTATGCCAAGTATCCCCATATTCAACTAGCTTCAAGTGAGAATCCAGAGGAAGCCATTGCAGCTCTGAGGTTCTTCTGCAGAGCATTCCTGCTAGTGGAGGGAAATGCTCTGGAGTCTGGGTGTCCCCAGCCCCAACACAGACACTGCAAGGGCAGAGGAGAGAGAAACAGCACCAGCTACACTAACCATGTACCGGCAGGTCATGGGGAAAGGCATCCTTTAAACAAAGAGTGAATCCTGGTTCCCCCCCTGAAGTGTGGGGTCATCCACAGGTGAGCTGTGTGGATCAGCAGGAGTTTTGCTGCAGCTGGTGTGGATGTACTCAGTCACTATGTGTACCTTTAAGTGTAATGTAATAGTGTGGTGTTTTAAATTTCTGAGAAAAAAAGAATCATAAATTGGAAAAAACCCCATGGTTTTAGGCAGACCTAGGCAATTCAGAGCACCTTCAAATTCAATAAGTACTCAAACTGTGACAGCTTAAAAAAGCCTAAACCAAAAACTTAAACTGAAAAGACCAAAGTGAAAACTAAACCAAATTTTGTTCTTCCCATATTACAGCCTGAAATAAGTGAAAACACCAAAGTGTAGTTAAAGTTTTGTGCCAATTTTTTGGTTTGCTCCCATGAGAAAACCTAACTTTAATCCTTCCAAGTTTTAAACTAATCAGAACATTTTGACAATTTTAGTTTGGAAAATATGAAGCATACGCAGTTCCAGGGGATAACCTTGTAGGGCTTTTTTTTTTGTTTTATTTACATTAGGCAACCAACTTTGCCTCATGCATTGATATCTGAGTTTGGAGCAAGGGAGTCTGTATCTGTCACTGCTATCCCACCCTGTCTATACATTACTCTTTCCCTTACTCCTCACATGCAATTCAACAAGGCACAGGTAGAAAACAAAAATATCCATCTCGAAGGAAGTTCTGGGCAAACTGCAGACTGAACCCACAGCATCTCTCCTCTTAATTGTTAATTGTATTTTGCTAGCCCACAATCTTGGGGTTATATTATTTGCCCAGGTTGTGGAGACTAAAATAGGAGCGATAAAACCCCTGAAGTCACAGATGCCAAAAGAATTACTGTAAATACCAGGGCAGTAAAAGTTTAACCAAGCAGTCTCAGTTTAACAAATACGTCTGCAGCTTTACTACTACTGATAGCATTATTGGTACTGTAACTATATAATTATTTTTTCCTGGTTTTAAAAGGTTTAGACTTTGAATTAGCACAGCCAATGCATTCAGCCTACAAAAACATGTCTGTCCAGATTGAGGATATTTTTTTTGCACACTTGTGGACAAGATGTTGGCTTCATTTTACAACCAACATCTTGTCCACATCAGGGGAGCGTTCTCACACAGACATGCATACCATGTGGGCTACCTGCTGAGTTTTGGCAAGCTTGGCAGGCTGCAGAGCATAAAGGGTAGGCAGTTGTAGTGGAAAAAACCTTCATGGGATTTTTTTTTTTTAATGTTGTGAAAGAAGAAATAGGAAAAAAAAGCAAACCGTTTCCCAATGAACCACACTGTGAGCTGGCATAAGGAAGATAAGGGCAGGAAATTAGATGTAAAACTAGTGCATAGGTCCTTTAACAGAGAAGGCACTCTGCAAGTTGCCAATGTGACATACACATTTCTTTTCTAAATTTCAGCCACTTTTTTTCTTTTTAATTAGCCATATGGAAAGTTGAAAGACTTGTGAACTTACAGCATCAATCCCACATGTTGAACTTAATTTTGGAGAGGTTTTACTCCATCTTGTGTCTTTAATTTATTTTTATACTCAGATTTCTACACCGTTAGACAAAATAACACACGTAGAGCAAGATATGCCTTATGCTATGAGCATAGTATAGTATTACTAAGTTCTTATATAAAGGTGCTAAAGTGTTTCAAATTAGGAAATGAAGTGCACCCGACAAGCGGTTATGTTTTAGTGTTCCACCTTGGTAAATTTTACAAATATTGGTGTAGCCAACTATTCTTAGTTTCCTGGTATGATCTCGAAAGCAAAGCAGAATAAAAACGACTGCAGCACTAAGAACTGCCACTGCCAAAAGAAAAAATGCAACAGCACCACCTAAGGCCCATCTAAGACAGTGCAAAAAGTCACAGGTTTTACAGAACCCTTTTTCATATTTATACAGCTGTAACACGCATTATAAAATTATAGCATGGCATTTCTTCATGTCTTGAGTGTTGGCTAACGAATTCCTTATACCTATTTATTCACATTTGGATTTCCATGCAGTTCACAGTACTGTGTGAATCAAAGGTTCGACTGTTAAATACATTTAAACTCCTCGTTTTTCCACTCTGAAATTAAGTGGTATTGTATTTCAAACACATCATGGGGAAGAAAATTCCTAAACCATTTTAAACTATTGTGACAAATCATCTAGTCTAGTTGCCACTGGCCGAGTTTTGGCGCACACAAGTGCCCCCTGGTGCAGAATTTTTATTTTCTACAGTAACTGAAGCATCGAGGTGACTACAGCTTCAAGTGAAGAACTTTCTTCCAGTTTCCAGCCTCAGAAGATCCATGAACAAATTTATAAACATTTGTTTTGCTAGCTATGTGATTCTTTACTTTGGATAGTTCCCTTCTCTGCTTGTTTATTCTTCATACAACATTTATAAAAGCTAAGCTGTTCTCTCCTAGCCTTGGCTAGTCTTTAAAGGAGAGCTAACCTCCTCTGACACAGCTTTATTCCCTTCACTATACACCCTTTGCTGCCCTACACCCCATCCCAAACAAGTCGCAGTGCTCACTGCAACAGCGCTGGTCTCACCTCACTGAAAGTAGCCCTTCCAACACAATCCCATTTGGCCTTTTTTGACTTACCCCTTTACATCAGTTGCTGTGCTATGGGATGACTGAACAGCGCTCAGTAATATGATTAAGTCTGTTCCTAGAGGAATACAAGCATGCTCGAGTTGCTTTTTATTTTGTTCTCCTATTATTTCATAAGGAACTAATTCATCATAACCTACGGTACTATATAAGTTTAAGACTTCATTAATTAATCAGTGTGCCTGCTACAGAAGACAGACAAATGTTATCTCTTCATCTGACCTGCTTTTTCCCTTGTGTCTAAATTAACACAACATTACCAAACTAAGTGACCTTTCTTACAGACATGCGTGTAAATGATGCAACCATTTTCAGAGAGTTTTGCTAACGTCTGAGCTGTATTATTAATAGATAATCACCATGAAAAGGGAGGCTGGCACTGCATTTGCTGCCAGTATTTGTACAGAAAAAGATTATGCGTGTCACTCAGCTTGTCAGCTGTGGAACCTGATGGTTCAGAAACAGCACTTCCAGAGGAGATGGCTGTATTGAGAAAGCAAAGTCACTGAGGGCACCCCTCCACACCTCTGCTGAGGTTGGTGCCTGTAACACACCGCCACAGGAGTTACAGGACACCCATCCCACAGCACAGGTCTAGGAGCTGTTACAGGGTGGAAAAGGGTGCCTTAACAAGATGCCAGGGACACAGGTGTTGAGATCATGCAGGTTTGATCTATTATGCTTTCTTCATTGCTCAGGCACTCAGCAGCCCTCTCTGCCTGCCCTCCTTGTTCCTTACCTGACAGATCTGAACGTAGCAAACGGCAGCCCAGAGGTTTTGCAGGGTCCAGAATTGCCAGGCTTCCAGGGAGTGGCCTCCCTTCTTTTTCCTATTTTATTCCAGGCACAACTCCAGCTACTGTCCCTTGTAGTTAGACTGTGAAAGGAGCTTTTTGAAAGCAAATTCCTAAATAATGCCCTGTGAGCAGATGCGATTCCCAACCTGCCTGCAAACATAGCTCTTTCACTGTGCAGAATTTAGGCTCACACCTCCCCAGGGTTTGTTTACATTATCAACACAGAATTAATAATAATTAACAATGTTAATTGGACAAATCTGCCCCAGACTTGGGCAGGGTAGTCTACTAGGTCCCTAAAAGCTGTATCTTGTGTTAGCAGCCATGAGCACTCATTGCAGCTGGACAAGAGAAACAAACTGCTTACATGCTGCAGTCAAGCCAGGGCTCTGCTCTCCCGGCTGGCCTTCAATTTGAGCTTTAATATCCTGTGGCCCCAAAATTACAGTCTCTCACACAGTGTGTTGCTCCCCCAGCAAGGCTGAATGCTACAGTTATGCACACTTCTGCCCCCTGCTACTTAAGTGAGGTACAAGCAGGACAATTAATTACCTAGAAAATTAATTATGATAAAGATAATAGCAATATTCTAATAATAATGATATTCATACAAGTAACACAAAAAGGCTCCGTTTTTCATTCATTACAATCAGGTATTTCAAAAGATTAAAGACTATAGCTTTCATTAGGTATACCAGGAAAAATAGTGTCATAGAAATTTCAAGTGTCTGATATGAGAGACCTACTTAATAAAAGAGACATTCAAGTGCTTTGCTCCCCACAAACAAGATGCTTCATTATTGATGAACCTAGCAAAATTAATAATTTTCATGACTTCAAAAGGAAACATTTTCTACTCTGCCTTAGATTCAATATTGAGGAATTTTGCAATTTCTAACCTTATGACACAGGCAGAAAATCTCTTCAAAAAACAGTCATACATATCTGTTTAGAAAACAATCTATATTCAAAGGTTACTAAAGACCTTTAGTTATTGAAAATTATCTACTTACTTTCTGGAAATTAAATAATACTTCAAAAATTTTTTTCTTTTTTTTAAATAGTTACTATATATATATGTATTTCTATTCCTAAGATTTTGTTACATATTACTTTTTAAAGTATCTTTCATCCACACTTCATTCTCTCAGTTTCAATTGAACAAATTTCACAGTAATTGCTCTCCTTAGGCAGATGTAGAGTCCTGTCATTATAAAAAAGGACCACTAAATCTACTTCCAGAACCAAAATAATAAGTTAACTACAAATGCTGCCAAGAGAAAAGTGGAAACATCACTCACTCTACATGAAATATTCAATGGCAGAAAGCAAATCAAAAAACAACTCCAAAATGCAAGGCTGCTAATATCTCAAAGTTCTCATTTTTTCAGCTGAGACTTCACAGTACTCAATTGTAGATTATTTCAGTAATAACTAAATACTTATTTAAAGTATGGTTTTGTAGCAGAAAAGGACAGCAAGATAAACACACCACCTGAAAATGGCTGCTAAAGGTGCTAAAGAGATACGGAATGCCTCACTAAGAAACTCTATTCTAAAGGTAGCTACTGCATTTCAGCATCTCTTGAAATTTCTTTTCTAAGACAACATACATCTCTTAATTATTCATCTTTGCAATAGCTTTTTTTTTCCCAAGGAAACATACTATGTGCATAAATGCTATGTTCTCATTTGGTTTTGTATCCTTCAAAAACTATAGGTGTATATGGAAGTGCTGGATCCTTAACATACTAGTTTGTAAATGGATTTCAAAAACCGCCTTCCAATAATAAACAGGCTTCTTTAATTAAATGAAAGCGACATAAACTGTCCATGTGTGAACCAAAAACAAGAGCTGTGTTAAATTAAAAATGCAGCATTATACTAATCCTAACAAATCAGGACTGCCTTTAGAATAGAGTATTTCTTCCTTTAATATGTCAAATTATTACAGTAATGATATGAATGGAACAGTCATGCTAAATCAGCTTTTCAAAATTAGTATTTCTTTGCAATCGATTTGCAATTTAAAATTTAAACAGATCCTAAGTACAGACACTCCTGCACAGCATTATCTCCTTTCATAAAAAAAAGCTCATTTTAGAGATATGATCTTTTTGCCAATATTACATGAAATTAGCATGGGAAGTATTGGAAGAAAACGTTTCTTAAGTACAGCTTGGCCTATAATTTTTTTTTGGTAAGGCTGCACTTAATCTTTATTCTTCCATAATCAGTATTTATTGTGTGACCCTGACAGCTTGCTACTGCTGTGATAAATTATCTGACTCAAGTCAGATTAAAAATGCAACCCTGAATTCTAATTATCTTGGCAGATCCGCTTAGTAATGGCGTTTCTTGTCAATTCTGGAATCACAGCATGGGTGTCAATTGCAACAAATGCCCCGGCCCCTCTCTGAAGCAGGCTCCCCAGAACGCTTTCGTATCTGCCATATGTAAATCTCAGATGCTCTGTACCCTTGGTGACCTTTTATTAGCAAACTGACAAAATGATAAAGCTAGTCATGGCAAAACTCCCACTACTGCACAATTATCTGCTACAGTTCCAGTCCGTGGGAGATCAACAAGACATTGTTAATTGTGATGCATTTCATTGACTTCCCCTGCTAACAGACCCTACAGGTCACCCAAACCGATAGGGTTAGGCCTTTATTTCACATCAGAAGGAGATGGCAATGTAATTTTGACCCACAGGAGAGTTTCCATCCTTTGTTTTTCCTTTTCAGTGAGACGCCCATCATTTGTTTTTCAAATGACTCATGAAATTATTTCTAACACACAGACACACGTGTATGTATTATATTGTTATGTATGTATTACATATGTATGTGCATGTATATATATATATATGTATGTATATAAATATATATATGTATTATTGTATGTATTATATATGTATGTGTTTTTTAAAAAATGTTTAGAAAAGAATGAGCTGTTTCAAGAACTTACAAAACTGAGATACACCCCACAGAGGAGCATCAGTCTGACTGAAACTACAGAGAACTCCCTTCCATTGCCTCACCATGCTGCAAACCTTCATCAGAACTTAAACCCTCCAGGGTAATGACTGGATTCACACTCCAGGACATCCAGCTTTGGCAACTTACTGTGGCACGCAAAAAGAAGACAGGTAGATTCCAAAAGCATGAAAAACAAATAACCTTTTCATCCACAAAAAATTATCCAAAGGAGTTAGGATTCCACAAAACACTTCTGCCTGTGTTTTGTACACAAATACAGTTCAGTCTCAAGAATCTTCCTGCAAACTTAGGACATCTTGCAGTGTCTCCATTAGAATTTTATACACCTATTAGGCTAACAAGTAAGGTAGAGAGAGAAAGAAGCTGAAAACTATTCAGCACGGTTCAGTCTTCCTTCTTCCTCAGAGCTTTCCAGGGACCCCTTATCAGAATAGCATTGAAAAGGTTTACAACACACCTTCATATATTGCACTAGAGATTTAAAACTGGAAAAGTCTGCTCTGATTTTTGCAGTAGTCACTCCATTCCAGCTACCTTCTGGCTGGCTTGAGTGGATAAAAGCCTCAGGCTCTGCAGGGCATATATCAGTCAAAACCCTGTCATTTATGGAACTCATGCATATTTGCTTTGCAATGCAGTTTATTTCTGAAAGCAGAACTCAGCCACTAAAATGACTTAGGATTTTCCCAACTGCACACAAGCTATTTGGAGAGTGCACGCAGAGCTACAGTCTTGTTACCAAGGATATAGCTGTTTGACCAGCATGAGAAAGAACTACATTGTGATGATGTGGGGCATTCAGGGAAGATATTCTTATGTTACTGACAACTGGTCCTGTGCCATCAGCTCTGGCAAAAGAGATGTGCTCACCACGGAGAAGAGAAAAATGAGAGGAAAAAAAAAATTCAGTTCAATCAATTCCCATTATGCATTTCCTACTCTACTCTGCACTGTATAAAATTAATTTCTTCTTGAAGAAAGGGAAAGACTGGTAGGTTCTTTGAACTGATTTCAAAGTGAATGATGAAAAAAAGGAAGACTATGATATCCCTTCTTACCCTAAACAGAAGCAAGTGAGAAAAAAAGGCTTACAGGGCAGACAGGAAACCTATTAAACACAAGGGGGAAAAAAAAAAAAGACCCAAAATGTGGACAACGAATACTTCAATCAGGATGTGGAATTTAGAAAAGATCCTACCACAAGAAAAGTCCTTTGCTACATTTTTGTCTGCAGCCATATTTAGAACAGTCACTGTGTCCAAGGTAATTCTCATCTCTGCAATCATGTTCTCTGCCTGGGTTCTTCTCTCCTGGTTTATTTTTGAGTTCACAAATGACTTATGCCACCAGAAACTCCAGTATTGAACACCATAATGGACTGACAACCAACATTGACACTCATGAAGAAAACCTAAAATACCACCCAGTCCTGCACAGTATTTTGAAGTTAAGTTCCTTGCTTGGTTAAATGATTCCAAATGCTGTGAAACAAGTCCATCTTACTATATATGAAAAACTTGTGAAGATGAGATCAGTTTGTAAATCAAGAAGATGGAACAAATTCAAATGTCTATATCAAGTTGCATAACATTCTTCCAATAACATATCCTCTGAAACAGTCCCATAGCAGAGAGGAGTATTTGGTTCAGACGCGACAGCTCTCTGAAGTGAAGCAAGAAGTTTGCAATTTCAGCTGCAACTGGGATGAAATAGCTCAATAAATATTGGAAAAGAAGTATGAGAAGCTTTGAAAGAATATATTTCAGCATGGCATTATTTCTTCTTTCTTAAGTGGGTTCAGTGTAACGACCTGATCTTTGTGCCAACAGTTTGTCGAATCAGTACAGTAAATACTGTAATCAAGTTTTTCACAAGTTGCACATGGCCTGATTTTCTTTCAGGCTGCACTTTAACCCTTAGCCATCATCCTGTAAGAGTACTCATTGTTTCCTCACTAAGAAAATGTTCTTGATTGCTCTTTAATGGTTGTCTAATTGCTTCCTTTGCTGAACTACAAGCTCATTTCTGCAGCTTTAGAGGCTGAATACCATCTGGGAGATTCACACCATTTTGCCTTCTGACTTTAACCTGGAATATAATTTTGTTCTTTGGAAGCTGATCTAGTTACTGTGGTAATATTACAAAACTTCCATCCGCTGACCCAAGAATATTAGATTCTAAAAACCACTCAGTATGAAAGAAATATCAAAATCATATAACTAGTCATTGAAATTGTATGTGTCCGGAAGTTTGGCACCAAAGATCTGACTAAATATACTATCCTGTTCCCATTTCTCTTGTACTGACACACATTTCAAAGAAATAATGAAAATGCTTTTGATTTACATCCATACATAGTGAAGAGAAAAATTTGTGCAGCAAACTAGCTGCATCAATTAAAATATTTCTACCGTCAGGCCACACTCAAATAAGGTTTCAATTTGTATTCCCTTAAATATGAGATTACTGAAACCATGTTTGGCATCAAGAAATGCAGATCTGTCCAGAAAATACCATGCTGTTCCCCTGGCTGCTTGATTTATTTTTCATAAACAATATGCTGTATGCATCCAACATGGTTTGTACTCCACAAAATCCATCTCAGGCAACAAAATCTACAGTGTCGGCTCTGCAGGACGAGTTCTTCACTTAGACTTCAGCCCCATTAGCACAGCTCCACTGGCTCTCCAACACAGCATCTGTGCTCTTACACAAGAAGCAGAGAAGGGAGGGGGATTCCTCAGCTGCAGCAGTGAAAGCCAAAAGAGCCAGAACTGAAAGAAGGCAGTCCTTTCTGGTTTACTGCTTCCTTTCCCCTCGGTAGCACAGCACATATATAAAAGTTTGCCTTTGACCCAACTCCTCCCATGCTGCTGTAAGACCACACACCCTCGCCTGAAGCTTGTGGATAGAATCCCACTTCTGCCAAGGGATGGGGTGGCTACATACCAAAGTGAAAAAAAAAAAAGTTTTATAGCAAAATGCTGCATTTGTTAAGCTCACATGCCTGGGAGAACATATGGCTCTTAATCCTTCATGTTTTTTTAAACTATTAGTGATATAGTTATTAAAATACTTAGTGGTTGCATCTGTAATTGAGATGAATTCCACTGAAGGCATAAACTGACCCGGTTATGTGAGCTGCTCTTACAGCAAACTCTCAGAGGCACTACCCAAAGAACATTCCTCCTGCAAACTTGGGTCGATCAGCAACTGAATATTTAGTGACAGATACTCCAGCTTCTGGTGTTTAACAGTCAGACACACGTGACAGAACAACCAGGCACCTACACCTGTCTGTAGCTCCTTTTTTTCACTTTGTTTTGGGTTTTTTTTGTTATTAAGTACAGCACTGCTACTACAGATAATTGCATCTACGTCCTAGAAAAGAACTGGTAATGGGAAGAAAGCATCTTAGCCCAGAGCAAGCAACACACCACAGCAGCAACAGGTTAATCACACAGCCTGTGTTGAGTGAATCCATTAAAGCCGTCTACACATCACTCATGAGGACTGGTCTGGAAGAGTATGTCCCCTTCTGCAAGCCCAGCAAAGAGGCAAAGCCAGGGATGGGCAGCAGGGAAGCATGGCTGAGGCTGCACCATGCCAGATGCGAAGAAGCTGAGCAAGCTGGCTGATTTTGTCTCACTAGAAGGTTAAACCAGGCTCTTCTCAGAGATGTGTAGACATGAAAAGGGCAAAAGTCAATGGATAAAAGTTTTTTAGCACAGAAAAATCTTCGTTTTATATAGGCAGAAAGGATTTCACAAGAGCACCTTGGCACTTGAAAAGGCTGCCTAAAGAGACAAGATCCTTAATCAGCCTCATCTAACTTTGAGGTTAACCCTACTTAGGGCCAGGGGCTGAATGACAAAACCTCTTGGGATCCTTTCCAACCTAAATTATGCAGTGTCTACAAGAAGGTAGATAGCCATCCTTCCCTAGAGGAAAAAGACCTTGTCTTTGAATCTACCTCCCAATAACATTTATTTATTCAATACTGGATCTCATCGTAAAACCGACATATTAGAACTCAAGCGCCTAAGATACAGATCGATGATTAAAGAATAGTTCTAGGAAAAAAACACTTTAAAACTTCCACTGTATTCTTCAATGTGTCAAGAGCCCCAGCTTCCTGCTAATGTTTGTGCAATAGGATTATCCAGGCTCTAGCAATTACTCTATCAAAACAGAGCTCCTCTTTGATGTTAAGAACTTTAAGATCCCCATATGGAAGGCAAAAAAACCCTCAGCCCACTCTGCTAATGTAAAATGCTAGCTAGTGAGAGACTAGTGCACATTATTTTCTTAGCACTGTACTCCTCCTCTGTGGTTTCATTATGTGACATTTTCATTTATTCCAATATAAAGCTAGTTTCAGAGTATTCGGAGTTGTAACACACAGACACATTAATCACCAGCCTAATACATGTCCTGTGTAGTAGCTTTATTATCTTTTCAAAGCAGAGCTGTAAAAACAAAAAAAGTGTGATCTTTTATGCTATCCTTTAATAAAGTTATTTTAAAATGCTATAAAAATGGTTTCAGTTTTTTTTTTTTTTCCAAGCTACAGCTTAATGCAACTAACTCTTGTACATCCAAAACAGTAAAGTCTGAATAAGTAGTTTTAAAAGTCCCTGCAGACTTGTAATCTAACAAGAGCGAAGAACTCTAACCACTAGAGACAGAAATGGGAAGGAATCCTGAGTTTCAAGTTACAGAATATGCCTGTTCTTTTGTCATTCTTACTGGGCACCGCCTTGCAAAGTACTCTCACTTCTGTGATAAATTTTAAATGTCTATTCCTGTATGCCAATAGTTACATATTTAGAGCAAGGGTGGGCTGCATTTTTTTCCCCCCTTCTTCTTCAGGCTCAGTGTCAGCCTACTTCCTTAAATTAGTGAGTATTTTACACTCACCGAGACTGTGTCCATGTAACACAGCCTTAGCAGACCTGTGTCCTCTTTCGCACAAGGCATGAAATGGTCCAAGCAACTTGTCCTCTGCCAAGACAAACAGCAGGGCCTTGAATGCCACAGCACCCTGCCCTTCATGGAGGGAATGTGCTTCCAACAATACAGGCTGACACCATTTGCTTCACTCCCCGCTCGTCCTTCTGCAGATGAATGAGGACTCACCCACATGTTTCTGGCTTTCAAAAATACCACTTTCCCAAGACAGACCTGAAACTTCAAGTCGGATCTGAATAAAGCCAACGTGTTATAAAAATCTGTGTCTGCAATAAGAACAAATTGATGGCAGGCTCCTCTGTGGTCTCCTCCAGTGGTGGCAATGCACACTAACTGAAGAGAAAATAGTATCCTTCAGCTATGTGCAACTTTTACGCCTACGCCTCAGGCAAGCCAACACCACCGGGCAGGAATCTGCAAGAACCATGCAATTCCCCTGGTGGGAAACACAGTTGCGATAATTGCATGAACTGAAGTCAGGCTTGAAAAAAAAAGTGTTCCTAAATAAATAAAGATGATTCATTGGCATAAACCCAGCACTGTTTCAACAGATTTTCACCAATCCGGCAGAAAAACCAGTCCCCAGCTCTGTGCGAAACAACCACCCACCCACTCCACGTGTTGCAGGGTAGGGCTCTGGCCAGCACACTGGCTACTAACCCAAAGCAGGAGATGCTTCTGCCATTTTCTGGATGTTCTCAGTATTTCTCAGCTTTTTTACCCCGGTGAAAACTATAATTAGTATGGTGAATCACAGAATGCACCTCATCAAGTATAATTTTAAATCAATGGATCTCTCTCTCAATATCCCTAGGCTCAAGAAGTTTCCATAAGAAGATTCAACAGGATACTACAGGCTTTTGTAGTAAGTTTGGGTTTGGGCACAACCAGGGTCTTCATGAAAAACTTAGAGAGGTGAAAAACAGTTATATTCTTTCTCAGGGAAGACTAGGACACACATTGCTCTGAAGCAGTACAAGGCTCTTGGCCTGAATTAACCATTTGGAAGTATTTTGAGACAGATGTGATCAGCACCCCAACCACAGCCTGTGACCAAAGCCACCTCAGTGGTGGCAAGTGGAGATGGTGGCTGTTTTCTTACAGTACTGCATTGCAAAAAGCAAGTGTTCCTCTGAAATCAGCTGAGGCTGTTAGGCATTTTCTGGAAAGCAGCAGTTTCATGTTATTATCATTCATGAGGCAGATCCCCCTATTCCACTTCACTCTACCTCCCTCTTTTTTTTTTCCTTTTTTTTTTTTTTTTTTTTTTTTTTAAGATCAGAGCTATTCTGAACTTTTCTAAATGAAAACCATTTATCAAAACAAGGACAAAATTTAACTCATACTTTATTGGACCCTTTAATTGGTGGGGAAAAAGATGAATTTGTTCATTTTTATTTTTACATCTGGTAAAAAGTATGGAATTCAGATATCCTGTGCCAAGTTTTGACGAGAAATTATTTTTTCACATCCAAGTAATAGATGACTAGGGAAACGGAGTGGCTTAAAATGCAAATAGGATTATTTGGGGATATTAATTATTGTTGTTATTGGGACATTTACAAGAATAGTGTGGCACTATTTTAGAACGAGTAATGTCTAATCTTTTAAAACTACTGTAACAAAAATAGAACTAGAATAAAATCAAGCATTAAAACGTGAATTCCTATAATGTTTTAGTTTGTTTTGTCTGAAAATTTATTTGAAGTCTGGAAATGCCTGGTGCACATATTCAATATTTTATAACTTAATTTGTTCAACAAGAACGGCAGTATTTTAACAAGGTGAAACAATTTCACGATTAAAGCACTGCCTGCTTCATCAGTGTAAAGAGCTCATGGAAAAATATCTAATCTTTATAAGGCAGAGACTCATAATTTAACTGCTGAGAACAAATGAAGAGTCTAATTCTTATTTTGCTGCTTTAGTGGTAGCATGTGGTGATAGCAAAGTATTAGCATAAGCCAGAACTTGCTTCCACTTTTCTTTCCAGGCATGTAACAAATATCTGATGGCTATGCAAATTTCACCCAAAGCAAAGTTGTCCCAGCTGGCAAGCCATACATTAAAAGGTAAATTACACAAAGCGGAGGCCATCTGGACTAAAAAATTCTCCTGTCAATAGTATTTTAAGCTCGCCAATTCCACACAATGAAGGACAATATATTACATATGTATTTGAGGTGTAGGCTTTTTACCAAGCGGTATTTAAAAAACCCCAGAAGTTAAAAGATAAGAATGGACTACAAACTAATTTTGGTATTTTCTTGGAATGTAATTTTTAAAGCTTATATAGCTCAATTTTAGCTGTATTATATACATACCATGCATTTTTAAGTTAATAAATGCCTATTTTCTGACAAATGGCAAGTCCAGGAGGCCAACAGATCCAACCTCTGACATAAACACCAAGAAAAAAGAATTTGAAATTTGAAAGAAGTCTACCAGCATCTGTGCTTTCACAAAGCTGCCAGCACTGCATGTAGGCTTTTACTAGAAAGCAGCCCTTGACAGAACACCTTGATAGTCTGGTTTCTTGTTTGGTTAAAGCAGAATTTTAAAGCAGAAGCTATGTAAGCAAATGAACAGCTGAGGGCAGAAAAACTAACCATGTCTTTCTGAACTACAGCGGAGTCATCACTTAGGTTAGTGAAAATTTCTGCATTTAATTCACATTAAATTGCCCGTCTTGTCCAGTCTTGAAAAATTAATATCTATGTTATATATTATGGAATTTAAAGTAACATCTGTGTCTTTGAAATTAAATTAACATAGTTCTATTTGATTAGCTTATTAACTGTAATTCTCAATATGCTGTAGGAACAGACACCAACTAGAGAGATGCAGCTGACACCACCACCTGTCTGATATAAAGTACTTTTTCTCATAGACGTGAAGGGATCTGTCAGCAGCCAGCCAAAGCATCAGACAGGTTAGGAAATGACACAGGGGCAGAAAAATGACTTGCCTCAGATCGCAAAGCAGATAATTGATGGGATGGGGAACAGAGCCTGTGCCTTTTGGCTCACGGCTTCATATCTTTGCTAATGACTTTCCCAAAAATCAAATTATGTAAGGAAAGAGCAGTATGTAACTTGCACTGCATTCAACAGACACAGCATTTGAGGAAAAATACATTTAAGTATTTTACATGCTACTGGGAATATTTATTATTCATCCTCTAATTTCCACAGAAAACATTTCCCATTTCATCCCCATATAGGATAAGAAGATCTGAAAGTGTATGTTCATACTGAGTCTCAAGGTTATAATGCATAAACAGAGGCTAAGAATGAATATGGCCCCCTTGCAGACTCCACTCAATGTTTTTTCCTACCTGGTGAGATCCTATGCTCCTCTTCATAGCAATGAATCCTTGATATCCTGTCACCACCTTTTAACCTACATGACACCTCTTAAATCACAAAGCTTCTCACCACATCAAATATAAGTCATTAGCTCTGTCACTATTGTTTCAGGGCACTGAGAAATAGAAATGCTCCGATTTACTCAGACAAAAATAAAACTACCACAGACGCATAGTCTGAACTGCATTGATTCAATCATCACAGGAAATTGGGGTGTGGGGGAAAAGAAAAAAGAACACAAATGTGCAGTCAGGCAGTGGGAGCTACAAGGTACTGGTGGCCAGTTCTTACAGCTCTGAGCTGCTTTGGCTGAATTGCTCCTCAGGGATTACCTGGTTTTGTTCTCAAAGCTGCACCACAGACATAATAATGAAATTCTACTTTCTGTGAACTGTTGCTCTTATGGAAAAGCCCTGCCAGTATGCTGTCTTTCTCTATGTACAGTTTTAGGAAAGTAAATGCTAATGTAATTATCTAGCCAAGCCTTCAGCATCTGTCGCTTGAAAACTGAGGTTATAGTTCAGATACTGCGGACTAATTGTTGAAAGTTAGCAGAAAATTTTTGGCTACAAAGGAACTTGGCACACAAACCCAACTTGAAGACCCACTGTTTAAATAACATTTGTCCCTTCAGATATTGCCCTCTCTCATGGCTTCCAAGGGTCCCCAGGCACACAGACAGCCCCCATGGAACCCACAGCTCCACAGACTTTGCTTGCCTTGCCTGCAACACACAGTATCATCAGGAAGGTAGATGCCAAAGAGACATAACAGGAAGATTTAATCTGGGAGGTTTCTTAGATATCTGGCTGGTAGTTCTTATTCTAAGTTCCTTCTAAAACCTTTTCTATCTTACACCACTCTTTACATCTTCCACTGATCCAAAGCCAGTATTACAGCAAGGCACTTAATTTCTCATAGATATTTACTGAATTCCCCAAGGACAAACCAGTAATTCTGTGAAGTACTGTGAGAAATATCAGAGTGCCAAACACAAGGCCATAGGGAGTTTTCCACTAGATGATATGGACAGAAGACAAATTGCCTATGACCAGCAGAAGTAATGGAAACCTGCCTCCTCTAAACTCTTAAGTACCAAGGCTACTCCAGAGCTGCACTGCCAGACAACATTTAGCACCTGAGTCCTTTCCCTCAGTACCCAGAGCATTAATTTGGGTCTTTCTTGCCAACAACTTACTAGATGAAGATTAGATTAATTTATCTAACTTTTAAGACCTCTACCCTACTCCTAAGCATAGTAAAAAATGGCCAGCAGGTTCCACAACTCTGACTGGCAGGAAGCATGGTGGAATTTCAGAAACCAGGCTTCCTACATATGTCTTGGGAGATTGCTTTTTATTTATCATTAGATTTTTTTTTTTTGCCAAATATATTTCCACACTGCTACTTAATCCAAAGTTCAGCAACTTCCAGTGCTAGCTGATTTATTTCAGCATTGCTGACAGAGAAATAAAACGGGATCAGTTTGTTAGTGGCATTACCTTCAAAGAATGATACCAAGTCCTATTCAAATGTGCATCCATCAAACTTCTCCTGTGACACAGTGTTCACAAGAGAGAGCTGCAAGCAAGTATCTCCTGAGGATTAGCAAACAAAGCTTTTAAGTGACCCCCCAGCAGCTGGATGACTATTACCAGAGACAATTAAAAGTATAAAGCTTTCCTTTTACATCTCTACTCATCAGGATGCAGAAACAGCCCTTCAATAACCCTTCTCTAACTGTTAAAATGAGATACTGGCCTGCACCCATCACACTAAAGAACCTATCTTGGGCTCAGTTTGTGTATTGTGTCCCTTGAATTCTCCTTTCTTGATATGTTTCAGTCATCCCATAACTAAGCTGACCCAGGTTTTTACTCCCCTGAAATTCTTCTCTCACACAATTAAACTTTTTTCCTTGTATTTCCCTGACTGAAAGACATCCTCCATGAAACTCCTGTGTTTGTACCCACAAGGTGAA
Source organism: Onychostruthus taczanowskii (assembly GCF_017590055.1). NCBI lineage: Eukaryota > Metazoa > Chordata > Aves > Passeriformes > Passeridae > Onychostruthus > Onychostruthus taczanowskii. The sequence goes on from NW_024501015.1 coordinate 2,355,430, forward strand.
GCATCCTCACTTTTGCTAGTTGGCCCTTCCTTGTCCTCTCTTCCCTGTCAACAAAAGACCCATCTTGCATGCACACTCTGATCCTTTTCACGTGTACTGTAGCTCAGTAATGACCAAGTGGGAGTTTCTCAAGTGTGATGGGAGATCCTGCCTACATCTGCCTTTCTCCTTTGTGCTTTTGGCAGCACAAAGTCTCTCACTTTCTGTCTCGTTCCTACTTGATGGCACTGTCCAACCACTTACTACACTTGACTTTTTACATCACTTGACATGGGCCTCAGTTCCCTTTCACTGAAGATAGAGCAAGCAACAACCAGCTTTTACTGAAGTCACCAGTAGTGTGAAGTTACTGAAGGCTGAAACCATATGAAACCAATACATTTCTTGTGGTTCTTTCAATGCACAGTAAGTGAGCACAGATTGGCTGCAAATTCAACCCAGGCTTAGAAACCTCAGCAAACGTTCCTGTGAACTTGATCCAGCCTTCAGGTTTGTTTCATCCAGTTTCAGGTTTCATCGTGAAAGTTTACCCTGCCCTACATGCTGCCCCAATAAACCATGCCTCAAATGAAATAAGGACATCAGCAAAAATGAAGAACTCGTCAGATAGCGATGTTTTAGTTTTATACCATATGTAAGAACATGCATTGACAAGCAGTATGTATACAATTACTGCTCTTGCAAATCAAAAATTGTTCATGGTAATGGACTTCTACTTTAGTACAATTTCTGCCAAGAAACTGTTTTCAAGAAATGTGGATGGAATACCTCTGTGCCATAGCTCTTCTCTTTCCCCATCACAATAATATACTAAGAAACTAAGCCTTTTCATCACAACCTGTGCACAAAACCTCCAGCACGCTTTTTAGACATTCAGGATGTGAAATAATGAAGTCCAAACTTCACTGAAGCAGTATTTTCTGTCTGCATTTACCATCACAGAGGCAGCAATGGGAAAGAAAAAATAATAATGAGGAAACTGAACATCTTTTATGGATCACATGAATACAAAGCCAAAATACATGTAATTGCCTAGCTCATTGAACATACCACATATTTTCCTATAAAGCTTATAATACTGGCAGTGCTTCCTCACTTCTCAATCATATTAAACCAATAATTAAAATGAAAAAAAAAAGCCTAGACTTACAATACCTTTAGGAGGGCACGTAGATTGTAATTTTATACTGCAGTATTGTATTGTAATTTTATGTAAGCAGAATTTTAAAAATTTCTTAGTCTGAAATTAAAGCACAATCCATGTTACATTAAGTTTCAGGAATGATTTAATTCCTGTTAAAGATACTGTTAACGAAAAAAAAAAAATCATAATTTTAAATCAGGTAGGAAGATAGTCAACTCTGATCTGTCACAAGCAACTAAGTCACTCCTCATTTATACACATGGGATTTGTAGAAATATTCAATTAGAAAATGTGACAGGTAATTTCCTATAACAGATTTTGAGTCAATGTAGTAGTTAAGGGCTCTTACTGGACTGCACCTAAGTCTAAAGCAAAATCCCTACTAACTGAAAGGGATGCAGGTTGGTTTCCAGCAGAGCAGTGGTGCTGTCTACAATCCCCAGCCTAGCTGGGCTGGGTTATCTAACTGAGCCAGATGGGTGAAATCAAAACTACCAGCAGCATTAAAACATATGATGCAAATAAACAATTATGTGCACAGGACCATAGGTGCCAATAAGAACAAATGAGATTGCACTTTATCGAGTGCGAAAAAAATATTAGAAGTTCTTTACCTATTGATTGCATGTTTCTTTTACTAGCATGAAGAAGAGTACATTCATTTTATATAACTGCACTACATGTTTCCACTAACCTTTTCCCAGCTTTCTGCATTAAACAGCAAAAAACAACAGCAACAACATAGGACAACCTCTAAGAGCATTATGACTAAGTACTGTGGAAGAGAAATTAGTAGGAAAAATATACTTTACATAGGAAAATTATTGGGAACAGGAAATCTAAGTACTCCCCTGCGTGTTCTTGAAAGCCCCCGCAAAATGTCATTTTTCACTATATTTAGCAGATTATGAGAATTACATTTAGCAAGAGGTATTTTCCTAATTATTTTAAATGGTAACACACTTGGTTTTCTTTTTATTAAAGAGCTGCTACATGGTGCTGGGTGCAAATTCAGGGCATTTCTACAGTCTCAACATTGATAACAAATAGTATTTTTGTAGTTGGTCAGATCCCAAATATCACATTAAAAGCATAAGCTCAAAGTCTTTGTGCTGGAAATATTCAAACCAGGTTTTTATACCCATGCTTTGTGGTTAAAAAGACAGCATCAGCCCTGGTAATCCTCTACATGGAGGACAGGAATTGTTCAGCTACCTCTTGCAAACAGCATTGCCTGACTAACCTGGTTTACATTGCTTCACAATTTTTCCTAAGTACTGACCTTTTAGAAATGGCAGGTGGGCAAATGGAATAAGAAACAGTAGAGAGGGAAGCCACACATAATGCTTCGACCAAACTTGAACAGGGATGTTTTGGGCTAGGTTTTTCAACACTTTATTAAACATATTTCACATTCGAAGCTACTGCAGGGAAGGCAACTGCTTTCAAAAAATACTCGAGTTTTGTTGAATTTACTTTACATTGTGTGTAGCAGCAATGGAACTTACTACCACAACTTGTTGCCACCACCACAGAAGCTACAGGTGAACTGGATGTTAAGAGGAATGGTCCTGCTATCCACACTATAAAAGCAAGTAATAAATCCAGCCTAGTCCTAGCTCAAAAGTTCTTGGGAAAGGTTCGTTCAAGGCACCTGGTCAATCCTGAGCACTGATGGTGGCAGATATGAAATGTTACTTAGCTGCAATTTTGGAACAAGTCACTTTTTTTGCACCTCCATCCAGAATCCACAACCCACAGCTACATCCCTCTCTGTTACGGTGTCTTGCTCATACATTACAAAAGCTACTTTAATTAGAAATTACTAGATATGAAATACTCATGCAAGGCAAACCCACAGCAATTCCTCAATAAATCAAGGACAAATCAGCAGTGAATACCCCTGCAGCCCATCTACACCTGCAGGTGGAATTATTGCTGTAATAATTTCCATCTCTGCCTGTATCCTCATGTACCACTTGGGAAAATACTTGTGCCTGATTTAAAGAAACCAACAAAACTCCACAAACAAACCCCCAACACTGACAATGAAAGAAAACCTTTCTCAGTTCTCTGAAAAATTGCAACAAGAAATCTAGTGTCTGCAAAATGGTACTGCTTCAGGGAAACCAAGACTCAGAAAGTACTAAATCAGCCTGACTAATTGCACTGAGCCAAACTGAGCCAAATTAATTAAATAAAGCCTCCCTTTAATAGCATTTGTTTGCTGAGCCAAGCAAGCCTTTTGAGTGTTTCAGGTCATCATAATCCAACATAAGTTACTTAAACAATGTGTAATATGTAACATACACAACTATTATTTCAGTGCATTGAATTAGACTTCAGACTTTCAGAGCTCAAAGGCAACTCTCCACCTCTATTCACAAACATATTCAGCAGTTCCTCAGAAAAAACCCATGTATTTGCACCAGTTTCAGGGTTTTACTTCCACTTCATCATGCAAGTTCTCACTTTTACAGCCTTGTCAATTGTGTTCACCGTTTGAGTTCTGGACAAGATGTTTCAGAAAAATCCAAGGACAAGATCAGAGCAATCCCTTCTCTTTTTTTTACATTAATAACAAAAATTCAAGAATCCCTATGGTTTTGCCTATTGTCTCTACACTGTTAAAAATTATTTTCTGATTACATGATACCATACTATCTTGGCAAAATTAGGTAGATAACAAAAATCACAGATGATGTGCCAGGGCTTCCTCCTCTCAGCACTTGACAAGTTCAGGAGAGCAGCCTCAATGGAAAACCAAAAGCTAAAGGAACCCTTTCTTCTTTCCTCTGTTTTCACCATATTAAAAGTTTCTTTACTATATAATACCTACTCACAATCAGGGCAGTCCAGCTTCACTAATTCCTTATCATAACATATATCCTCATATTCTCTTATGTTTTATATCCACCAGTTGCTTTCAGGTGGCTTCAGTTTTGACCTTAATTTTGTTCTATCATGAAGCTTAGTCAGGATTCCAGGGCACAACACAGGTTCCTTTCAGCTCTCTATTGAAGACTGTGCTTAAAGACTGCTATAACTTGTGCTATTCCACTCAGAGGCCTAGGAGAACCATCTTTCAAAAGCATTTTACTGGTGGACTCCAAAATTCCCTTGCTGGCCTGCTAAATGCACCCTTGGCCTCAATAAGAGAAGAAACCAACTCTGTCAAGCTCTCCACCTGGTCTCCATTTCTTGGGACACTGGAGTATTGTGCAGGAAGTGGTGGGATAAGGAATGTATCTTTGCAGGATATAAAATTTTCTCTCTGGCTCGGAATCAAATTGAGAGGTCAACCCAACCGCAAACGTATTTAATGAAAATTAAGGCTGAGAGTAACACTTTGGAGGAGGTTTCATGTAGCGGAAGATGACATCAATGTTCTTTCCTCACGAGCCAAGTTCTCTAAGCACTAAGAATATTCTCTCATCTGCACTTAATCTCTAGCCTAGGCTACAGGCTGTCCTAAAGCATGACTTGGACAGCCTTGGCATGCAACCTCCAAACTGTGGCCCTACTTTTATTGTCCAAGACAATACATAAACTTTGTGTTGCAATTCTGTTTGCTACGTGGCCTTTATGTTTCTAGGCCCCATCCCTCACTGAACACTAGCAAGACTTTGCAAATTACATGCAAGAGCCCTTACCTGGATGTGTTACATGCAAAAATGAGAATGAAGGAGAAGAGAGGAAAACATGAAGCATCTTTAGACACCTTAGGAATTATGGTTATGGTTTGTTGCATTGTACTAAATTAGTGGGATACTCACCACTGGAATGAATCTAAGAATACACTATGTGCTCACATAACTAAAAGCTAACATAGGAAAAACAAAGTAATTAAATAATTTGCCTTTTAATGACCAAATTTATTTGAAAATCTAATTTTAAGTATTTCTATAGGTAGATTAACTGTGTGCTTTTTTGCAACAAATCAAAGTAGGCAGTTTTACAACAAAATATTATTACTTTTTAAAATCAGTGAAATTATACAAAGAAGCACGACTACTTTTGTACACAAGGTCAGTGATAAGTAAATTTTATGTTCATAAAAAATCAGGTCACAGTCAATGAGAATTACCAGCAGCTGGTCTGGGCTGCCTTGGGATTCCAGGGACAGCAAGTTTACCAATCTGCAAGTCATCACATGTAGCTAAGATTGTCATGACAAGCTTTTAGCAAAACACTGGACAGCATGAAGCTTTCCTAAGAAGTTATCTATTCAGTCTGTAATTTTCTCCTGTGCCAGTAATGTTTTGTTGCTGGTGATTTAAAGAAAATAAATGTACTAGGATAGGAGGTAACTAGCTGTATATGTAAATGGTAGAGACTGGAAGAACAGCCACTCCTTTCAGCCATTTTAACTTAGATTGTACTTGAAAAGAAAACTAATCACAGTTGTAAAATTTTTGCTCATCCTTCACTTGTAAACCAAAGCATAATGGTTTCCTCAAGTTCTTATTTCTGCAGAGGATCTGAAACTGGGCACATTATTGTGTTTTCCAAATAGTTCTGCAAACATGTTAAGTAACTGCAACATAAAGAATGAACATATGTTATTACCAGAGTCTAGTAAGAATTAGGACCTTATTGTGGTATGACACAGAGAAATAGGTACTGAGAGCCTTATTAGCCCACATAGCTGACAGCAAAATATCTCAATAAGGTTTTTTGTGCTGCCAACACACAGTCATTCTGAGAACATTACTACTGCTTAGGATCAAATTTAAACATCCCAGAAATTAAATGCCCTCCTTTTTAAAGCAAGAGACAATAAAGTATTTCTCCTTCCCCTTCACTAAATGCAGTGACTTGTGCAAGAGACCTATGCAGAAAGCTGGGAATTGAAACAGAACTGGCCAAGACAAAAACCAGTGCCAGGAAGACAAGATGGTTTTTTCATCAATTTTGGCACGCCACGTTGACAAAGGATGAAGAAATACCAATGCAGGCAAGAATCCTGAAAATCTTGAGGACTTATACTGACAGCTCTAGTACTTGGTAACTGAATTACACAGAGGTGCACACATTCACTTGCAAGAAATTATGCTGACTTGGCAATGCTTCTTTCACTTGAGATTCATGGGATAGAAAAGAAAAGGGAAGAAAAAATCCTGAGTCTTGCACAAAAAAAACTACAATAAGAAAGCTAATTCCCTCTCAATTAAAAAAAAAAATCAATCCCATAACTAAGACACATTCTTTCAGTGTCCTACGTTTAAATTCACCATGTAATTTTAATTCAAGGCATGGCATTAAGGGTTTCCCTTAAAGTGTCAATCTGCTTTTTGATCTTTACTGCTGACATGAAATAGAAGAGCTGTACATCATATAAATCTTCAGCTTTGCTGAGCTTGAAACTGGTAAAGAGAGAAAGAGAAAACAAAGCCATCTGCATAAATCCTTCCAAACCAAAAGGCATTCCCCTTACCCTAACTATCATTCATTTCTGCACATCTTGTTTGAATTATCATCTGAAGTTTGTCTTGTTCCATCTCCAGAACAAGTCAAATAGCAGAGCATAAAGATATGGCTACATGAATAAAACCATATGATCTACTTGGTCACCGTTAACTTAAAAATAGGCTTACACAGAAAAATATTATCTGGCAATTGACATGTTACTTTGATCCCTTTCTTTCTGTATCCTGTCACATGCATTCAATCCAGCAGCTACTGGAAGCATTGGCATGCACCTTCAATGTGATGAGAAGCAACAATCCAAGGGAATCACTGCACTTTTACAAACTAGGGATATTCAATTCAAATGAGACAGTATCATGTTACAGGAAGGAAAAGTGAAATTTTAAGACAAAGAGGAAGAACTGTTGTACTAGTTCTAATACTTTACTACTATAAAATGTAGCAAGTCTCAACAGGTGATACAGCAATACTTCAACAGATTCACAGACTCATATGTTCCCATGCAGAAAAACTCATCTACAATAGAATTCCTGAAATGGAAAAGTCTCCCTTGTCTCTACCCTTCTGTTTCTATACCATGGCATGAGATTTAAGACAGTGTATGCTATACTAGGATGGCTCTTAGTTATACCTTTTAAAAAAAAAAATGCTTTTTACTCAAATAAACTATTTTGAGATAAAAAATTTAATTTTAAGGGGTTTTATATATTTATTGGTAGCATGCCTCAAGCTGTTATGTACCAATAATGATACAACTTGAATGTGGAAATATCGTGCCTGAATTAATTAGAAAGACTTGAAGCTTGATCTACTGCTTATCAGGTGAATGATGCAGGGAACAGTTATTTTAGAGAAAGATGCTCACCGTTTCAGAATTGTTTCACTTTCCATACGCCTTCTGCAAAAGTATTTTTTATGATGACAAGCAAGGAGAAACAAACATATTTCTCTCCAGACTCTCGACTTTCATTCTGAAGTGTGCCCCAGCAGCCATCACAGTGATGGTACACAGGCATCAGAAGGCAAGGAGGAGAAATGCCAGGAAGAGAAGCTACGTCCTACCCCAAACTAATCAACAGTCTCAGGATTATAAGACTCTTAGGGAATCAAAGGGGAGAAAACTGAATTGTCTTCCACAAATTACTCAAACAACGTAACGCTTGTGCTCCTAGAAAGAAAGGAAGCAACAAGATTTTCACTGCTGCTGAGAAAATGTTTGATAGAGCACTATGGTGGCACATCCATCCGTGGGCTATGACCTCCAAGAGGCTACAGTCTTTCACAGGCTTCTTGTGCAACTACTGCTCATAGTTTACCACAGGAAAATCTCTCAGGGCTGAACCACAGGAAAGGTGCAATGCGTTGCAGTATCATGTGGTTTGGATGCTCTGCTAAGAAACTGATGCCTAGATTTTTTTAGCTTTTTCATATATTTGTAGCTTTATAGATTTTTAATATATCATTGTATAGTTTTTACCACTTTCTCAGCCTTTCTCACGCTTTAGAACAATAGCTAACCCTTTCTAACACATTCTTGAAATTCTGTTTAGTCTTATTCTCAAGAAGAGAATCTCTAACATGGACATTTTGTTTTACACCAACACTTGAGAGACGTAACAAGATACAGGGCAAGGAACCTGTGGAACCAAGGGGCAGACCCGAGGGTGGGCTGCTCGGGCAACTGGTCCCTTAGTGCTTGTACCTGCTAGATATAATAATTAATGAACCTTATAAAAATCACAGAAATCCTCTGCCATGTGTGCACATTCCTGTATTTTGTGCACCTGAAAGCTTTCATTAACGAATAGCTATTTATATCACCACTTCAATATTATTTGCAAAAGGTTTTCTTCTAATTCCAGGCAAGAAAACCCCACAGACGTAGTCAAAGTACATTGCCTCAAATGCAAAACCATCCTTCTTGTTACTGCATTAGTAACATAGTGCACACAAAACATAACATTACCTAAAATTTTGCCACTTTTCGAAATAACTTTCAAATAATCATTAAATTCTATAGTGTTGGCTGTTTCTTTTACTCCTGGAAAAAACAGGCAATAGCAGTAGAACCTTACTGAAATAACTGAGTATGGTTATTTCTTACTCTTTCTTTCTTTCTATTACTGAAATAGTGAGCTGGACAAGACATAGGGAGAGTTTGCAGTGGCCAGAACTTTACATGCAATTTATTTCTTTCACAAATGTATATGCTCACAGAAATGATTGATTTTACTTCTCATGGTATTAAAAAAGGAGGCAAAGTAAGAAAACTTTGTTTTGAGAAGTCAATGACAGGTGAAATAAAACGGAAGTGGGGGGAGATGAGATGTCTGAAGCCTATAGGAATTTACAATAGTAACAGTGAGGCAAAATCTTGCCAATTAAAAATAAAATTTGGAAGGAGGAGCAAAAATGTTAGATCGGTTCAGAGATATGCAAGGATAATCTTGGGCTCTTCGTCTAAGAATGCCATCCAATTTTGATCACAGGCTTCATTTGTGGTCCCAGCTGTGCATGAGAATGCAGTTTATAGACATTTAACAGTCTCATTCAACAGACTGCCCAGAGGCAACACTGAAAACGTTCTCACCACCATGCTCTAACTGCTTGCAGGATTGATGCTTAAAACATATTTTATTATATAACCCTTCTTCTATGACCTCAATTATGAATAGAAAAACACTATTAAAAAGAACCTGGGGTTAACATAATTAAAGTATTTTGCTAGATTTTAAAAGATTAAAACAGTCTTTATTTTCAACAATTCCCTAATATAGCCATTATGCAATTTGAAGTAGAAACAGCATATAATTATGACTGTTTAGTTTCAGTTGTAGGCACATACTAGTTTTCTTTTTTCCCCATCTGGATTAAACTTTTTAAAACAAAGCAATTACTGTACTTAAGAAAAATGTATTTCATGGAAATTGTAATAAATACAGCATTGTTCTTTTTATGGTATATGTTTCCAATAATACATGTTACTATGGTACTTCCCACCCTTCAGAATCAAGGTGAAAGGAATTTACTCCAATTATTTATCCTTTCTTCCTATTTCTGTTACTTCCAATCTAAAAGTTGAAATATCTCCATTAAAACTTAAATGTAAAGAGTTTCCGTTCACTAAATTGGCAATAAAAGCTTTTCTATTATAAACACTTTTTTAATATTACTTTTTCAGACAAAGGAATTATTTATATGCCTCTGTTGTCTTCTCACTTGTGCTACTAATACTGGTATCTTTGTTTTGCTGTTTTCTAAAAAGCCTGAACATTCCCACTACAGCTGCATTCCTCATTAACAGGCAACCAGCACTATATTAAAGAAACTTTCAAATATGAGAATACTGAGAAGTCTCTCTCTATTGGACTGCACCAGTGGAAAAGCCTTGGCTGTATGCTGCAATGCCAGGTAACAGAGCAACCTCGAGAGCCATCACCTCTAAAGACCCAGACCAGCACACTCAGAGGCACAAACAATGCTGCGCAGATTCCAATAAACTTCAAGCAAAATTCATAGTCATGTTTATTAACTTCAAGCTATAAAACCTGCATTTAAGTAGCAGTATAAGCAATATTAATCACTGTGGTTAACTACTGCATTTCAATGCAATACAAAATATGAATGTGTCTTGTCCACCCACAAAGGAAATGTCTCTAGAAAGTTCTGGAGGATGTTGGCACAAGTGCTCATTTGCAACTACCCCTGACAGATCACAGCCAGTACTCCATTCTTGTAGTAGCACCACTGAACTCCTTGCAGACAAACCTCTCCTGTATTTATAGGACGGAAACAGATTAACTGCATCTGCTTTGGCTGTAGTGTGTCTTTTATTGATTCCAATTCTGACTTCTAAGAAACCAAAGCAGAAGAAAGCAGGGAATAGCCATCAATACTGGGGACTGCACTAAGGCTACACTAAACTTTGTCTGAGAAAGGGATTTGTGGCAATTCAGTCAGTGTCTGATGGAAGTGTTTGATGTAGCAGTAACAAACCATTATGACCCATAATTTATATTTTGTCCACCCGTTTTAAAAGGAACGTTATCTGTCTACATGAGGATCACACACTATGGAAGCAGCATCTGTGTGTAGTTACTGAAAGCTGTAATGGCAGTAAATCTCCAGCAGAGAAAGAGTTGGAGCCTTACAGATTTAGACATCCACAGTCTGAGGATTGTTTCAGAACTTCAGAGCTCAAACAGTATTGCCAAAATAATATGCCTGAGAAAATAACCAGGGATAGAAGGGAAATGGAAACAAGAATATGTTTCAAGTTGTAAACAGAGACTCCAGTACCCTTCCCTCTCTACTATCTGTTTTACTGATACTTTATCCTCCCAGCTATCAAGCCAGACAAACCAGATTTATGTTTTGTTTTAGCTCATAATAGCCACCATACAACAGGGCAATGGGCAGAGCATAAAGCACACCCATTTAATCTTTCTACCACAACATATATTTAGTGTACATCTTATCATGCAATTTTGGCAGTCCCTGAGAATCAGCTGTCCCTATTTTCCCAGGCTCCATGAGACCGTATGGCCCACACAGAACATATTGAATATACAAACTTGCAGAGGAAGATTGTTTTAAGGTCTGTAACTCACAGCAGGAACTGAGCTAAGTTCAGTTCCACTTGGAAGCCATAAAAGTACGGGTTTAAAAAAAGTGCAGCAGTATCTGGTGTTTGATATCTAACAGTATGCAACATGTTTATGACATGTATTAGGCTACAAAATCTGAGTTCATAGCCTGGGACAACAAAGCAGAACTCAGCTCTGGCATATGTAGTGGGAAATAGAAAGGCATGTCTCATACTGTAATGGATATTGCTGCTCCCTCAAGAGCTTGAGTTGCATAGAGCAGGTGGTTCAATGAAAGATACTAGCACTTTGGAAAAAATTAAAATACAACTAAAAGAGCAACTAAATAGCAGCTGGTTCAAGCTCAAGTCAATTCAGGTTCAGTTTTACTATACAAACAACACAGTTCGGTTCTCCAGAATTACTTTTTCAAAAATGAGAGGGTAAGAAAGTTTGGACAAAATATGTGGCAACTAAAACTGTCTCAGTCACACAGAACACTGTTTAAAGGGTACTAAAATAATGAAATCTAGATAAGTTATCACTTTCAAACTACTTTAAAAGTAGTCTGAATCTAAACTGGATGATCAATTTCCACTGTCCTAAAACAAGTCCCATGGTCAAGTATGTGGTCTTAAAACAGCTATTCCCTAATTTAAAAAAAAACCAAAAAACAAAAAAAAACCCACAAAACAAACCCAAAACCTTTCCCCTCTCTCACATTAAGTAAAATAACCACAGAAGCAAAAAGAGAAAACACCCAAGTATATGATGGAAAGAGGGAAACATACCAACATGCGCAACAGCATACCAAACCTACATACTGGAAAAAAAAGTTTTATACATTAAATGAGATCAGCAGAACTAAGTGTTAGAAAAGGTCATGGCTAATTTCAAAATATGCTTTAGGAGTCGGACTGTCTCCAGGAAGAACAAGAGTTACTTGCCAAGTAGGAAATCATGTCAATACTGGCTATTCTTAATCATAGTCTCATGTAGTGGAGAAAATGTAGTCATTTCACCAAGTGAACGCCACTTCTTACTTCCATGCCTCAAAGTATTCTTCCCCCACACACCCACTGACACTTTTTTGCTATAGCAAACATTATAAAAAGTCAAACAATGGATTCTGTGTTTTTAAAAGTTTGTTGGTTTTTGCTTTTGTTTCATTTTTTTCCCATTGTTAAAATGAAGTAGAATTAGAAAGAAAAATTTTGTGTGACTCATGAGACTTTGAATCAATTCAGTCTATGCCAAACTGAATCTTGGGTTAACCTTCCAAGCTTGCAGGGTTACGAGCTTGTATCTTATCCGCTAGACAGCAAAAATAAAAAAGTAAAATGGTCTTCTATGCATAAAAGTAATAATCCATGCTGGACTACCCTGGAGGTTTCAGTACCACCATCAGTCAGTAACTGAAAAGCTGGGGCTCTGTTACTTAGAAAACTACTTAAAAATTATTTAATTTCTTAAATTGCTTTCAAGTTTTAGGTTACGCAGGGCTGATAAGCAAGATTTTTAAATATATATATTCTGGCTGAAAAACTTCTGAAGTTCTGTAAAAATCCGCTCATATACTGAACTGGTATCAGATAAAGCTTTTTTCAATCATAAGTGAAATCATTCTGTACTCACTTGTGTGAAGTACAATAAAATAGAAAACTAAGCCAAGAAAAATCATCTTGTTTGTCATGAGATTTAGCTAAAACATCAAAAGCTAAAACCTCATTCCTAAGTATTTGAGCAGTGCAGCTGAAGGGATGCATGTGCCCTATGCAAAAGTCATTAAAAATTTAGTTAAATTTTAGTTCAACGACTTTTCCAAAATAGGTGCTATGATAGTGTCATATCCCATGACAGTGCATCCATAAGCATACCATTTTGGTAGAATATATACTGTGCAAACCAAGATCAGTTATCCCTGAAAAATAACCACACTTACCTGTTAATGTAACTTAGAGCAACATAGGTTGGCTGCTGAAGTTCTTGTTTTTCTAATACGCGTGGGTCTGTATCTGGAATAAAGAAATACATACACAGAATTGAGCTTTGTGCATTTACACTGCAATTCGGGGACTGAAAGGTGCAAAATAACCTAAGTGGACACAAGAGATACAAAATAGCTCGACCCAGTTTGTCCATAGTGTAGATTTAGCACAGCTCCATCACTCGCTCCCTCATTCATAAACACAGTACTGCATTACTTTACGCAAGAATTTGAAACATCAACAGTGATGTAATTTCCAACTGTCACACAAGCTTTCACAATCCCCCTCATAAATACTAGTTTTCACTGCTTTCCATGATTTATAGTGCTAAATGGCTCAAGCTTGTTTCTTTTTTAATGTAGCTATTTTAACATTTTAAGATGTTCCAAGAGTGATTAGATCTCTTCTCTTGGGTCTTGAGGCTTTTCTTCTGCATCCCTGAGTTTTGTTCTCTCCCTTCTCTACAGCTTATTTTTTGAAGCTCCGAATCAGAAAAGTCATACAAAAATGCTCTTGAAGCAAAATGTTTGCCAAGCAGAGCAGTGCCCACCAAAAGCCCTGAAGCAAACACATCCAAATTCCCTCAAGTGCTAACTTTCTCACTCATATGAAAAAATATGTTTTCAATCACTGTCTCCATTGTCCTTTGCAGCTAAGTTGTGCTTTAATCTAACAAAGGAGCTTTGGTTAGAATTTTTGAAACCAAAGCCAAGGGAGTATGTTCATAGTTTAGACAGCATTCTTATACCAAACTCAGGGTTATACTGAAGTTTGAATATAAATTGAAGTTTCAAATACAACTTTGCCCTGCAAAGTTGATAGGCATCTTTAGGAGCTGAGCACAGTCTTCAAAAATTCCCAATGGAAAGTGTGCATCCTGCCTGTGCAGATTACTATAGTCATTAACAACACGTTTTATGCCTTACTTGAAAAGCAATTCTGTGTGTAACTTCTGCATTTTAACTATCAAGAATAAAAACTGCCTTTACCAAATGGTTCCCCACAGCACATCTTTTATTTCTCAGAACCATCTACGTTGTGTTTCGTGAAGGGGGAAGGGTGTGGGGCACTCCAAGCATATCTCATATTTTGGACTGTTCTTGCTTCCTCCTAGAGATTTTAAGCATTGTTAATGTTTAAAAACTCATTATCTTGATAAGCACATTAGTTTGACTTGATCAGTCACTTTTGTGTGGTTTTTTTTTTTTTTTTGGTGGGGTTTAAAACATGATACAATTATTTCAAAATCTGTCTGTGCTGCTGTGTCTTATGGAAGATTTTTAACTGAACTGAACGGGGACCGTGCTTGAGGGTCGGTGCATCTGTCACACCACTGCTGAATAATGCCTTTATTCAAGGAGAATGGAATCCCCTGTCTGCCTCACAAAGCTCAGACTGATCCTAATCCTTGTCCTTATACTTGCTCCTGTGCAGCTTAGGCTGCAGGATTTGCTAACATGCCTTTATCAATATAGCCTTGAAGAGATAAATAACTCTATGAAAGTTCAGTGAAGAGGGATAAAAGTACAAGTGCCAATCCAATCAGCAAACCCAAACCTGTTGTTCTTAAGAGGAAAAGATCTTGCTGGTGCCTGGGGAAATTCTGCAGTAATTGCCAGCACATCACACTCCTTATGAAGCTCACCAAAGACAGCAAAGCATCAGTGATTTCCCACGCTGTCTAATTCACTTTTTTGAGGAAGTTAGGTTCACACAGCATACACCAATCTTTTACTTGCCTTTGTTTCTATAAAACCCACCATCATTTAGCAGACCAAACACACAACTACTGCCATGGTGAGCTCTCTTAGATTTACACCTTGGTGGTGCAAGGCCTGCCATGGAAATGTCTCGATGCAGAATGTCTGCAGGGCATTAATCCCAGCCAGGACTATCTGAGAACTGCTGTGATGCCTACAGAGGCTACCTGGAACAGAGGCTGGACAGAGGTTAAGGAATGAAGTAGGTATTTATTGAAAGGCCTTTAAAGGATACACCCTGGGCAGTACAGGAGCCCAGCTGTGGCTACACCCGAGATGGTTGAGCAGTCAGGAATTTTCACACTTTTATAATTTTTGGTCCATTTATATATTGGGGTTAATTGTCCAATTACAGCTTCAGGTTATGAAGCCCCATCCCTCCCAGATTGCTGTCCTCAATCTCCTCATCGCCTCAATCTGCTGGTTTTACATTTTGGGCCTGAAGCTGCAATGGTGCCCTTGGTTCTCGGGCTGGAAAAGGTTTGTTTTGTCTAACAATTGTTTTATCTGTGAAGAGAACTTGCTAACATTTATAAGAAGTTCAGAGTCACACACTAAGGCAGTACAGAATCTGAAAAATGTGAAAGCTAAAACGTAAGGCATCAACTGCAACCCAAGTTCAGGCATCTGTAGTTAAATGACTATGTCTTTGCAAATCCAGTTCTTAAATGGGATTAACCTCCACCTATAAACAACAGTTTCTGTGACTGAAGGAGACAAAATTGGGGCTGGTTTACATCAGAGTGCTGCACATTATCTGTGGGAGAGAACAAGGAAAGGCTTTAATGGAGAGTCTGCCACCCTTCCTGCAGCTTGCCAGGGGCTCCCCGTAACAGCAGCTGAAGATGAAAATACAAAGACAAAAACCAAAAGCCCCATAAATTTTGTGGGAGTGTGTTATCAAAGCAGAGAGCAATTTGCCTGCTGGTACCTGGAGAAACAGACTCCTGTCTCTCAGTAGGTGCTGCCTGTCACACGAGGAACACAACGCAGATTCTATTCCACCTATCTATCCCTTCCCCCTCCATGTATCAGACTTCACACATTTTAAAGTCAATTATGCTGCATATACCAATTCCACAAAATAATCCAAGCCATGGTAAAAAAATCTTGTATGAATTTAGCATTTAGTATGCTTGACACATTTTTATTCCTCTTGCAACCAGGTGCTGGGTTGCCAGTTATGAGAATGCTGCATTCACTTCTGCACTGCAGCAGGAGCTACACATAACACTGCTGGGTACTATTTCTCCTCCTCAGCTATAATATAAAAAACACCCCACATAAATGTGTTCTGGGGCCACAGTAAGGCCTTCAGAGAAGAGCAGAAGAGAGGAGAAACAGCTGTGCCACAAGTGGGGCCCTGGCACAGTCCTTCCCCAGTGGAGGGACATGAAGGGGCACACTGGCAGCCCTTCTGCATCCACCGAAAACCTGCATGGCTGTGCTACCCAGGCACATGCACATTTGGCCCACCACTGCCAGCTTCTTTCTCACTGTCTAAAAATGCCACCAGTCCATTCCTTTCTGCCTCCATTCCCTCTTCCTCTGCCAAGCCTCAGATAGTGCTTTTCCTCTCTCCTGCCCCTTTCTACCTCCAATTCCTCCTATATATCCTGCCCCCCATCACTCTCAACTGCTTTCACTGTTATGCTCCCCTCTCAAAATGTCCCAACATAAGAACAAGTTAAAACTTTCATGGAGATGTTGACAACCACTTGTTCACTCTTGTGCCACGGGACTGCACATAGATGCAATTCATTCCCTGGACTGCCCTCTTCCCTTTTGCCCCTGCCTGACCCCTCCACCCCCTTTATTGTATTTTACTTCCAATTTAGGCACTCTCTGCTTACATTACTGATGTTAGTTAGCACTTTTTTTGAGCAGAGTGAATATACGTTGTTAACAACTACAAAAAGATCACAACCATCTCAAACTTGATAAAAACCCCCTCAGTAGTTAGCACTTTATTTTTCTTTCTTTTTTAAGGAATAGCAGGTACAGCTACAGTGGGATTAAGCAGCAGGATTCCCTGATGCTGAACCTTCAAGACTGGACTTCCAGCACTCTGCTTTTCTCATGCCTAAGCACATTCATACAGGCACTAGCAATGTTTTCTAATACCACACATGCTGCCCAAAGTAGGTCTTTGAAACATGCTGCCCCACTGACCAGGATGTTATGCATCAGCCAATGCTCTCACTTAATCTGACTCAGAAATGAGAAGCAAGGGAGACAAAAATCTGTGGTCAGTCTCACAAAAATGGCCATGTATAATGTTCCATGTTTAGTCAATGCTTCTTCAAACTCACATAGACTGGTCAAAGTCAGCCAAATGTAGCCCAGTTTCCAAACAGACATCTATAATGGTTTAAACACAAGTGACAAATTTGTTCTTGAAAATATTTAAGCAATATAACTTAGGGCTGATCTGAGTTCCCTTTCCTGTAAGAAAAATATCCAGCACACACACAAAAACTACTCCAGAACTTGAGGGGACTGGTTGATTAACATTACTTTAACTAGCTACCCTCGCTTCTAGAATTAGCAAGGGCTATCCAAGGCTCACTACTCCACTGGTTTTGCAGTAACATCTTAAATCTGCTAGAACAAGTTGCCAGCCACTGTACATTAGCTGCCTTCATTGCTTGTCTCTTCTTAGAAACATTATGTGCCACTGATTTCATTCCACAGTGGGAAGAATTGCTTTCTGTAATGCTGTGAGCACCATTTACTATGGTGCTAGATTTTTTTCCTCTTTTTTTAAAATGAAATGTTATTAAAATAAAACTTTTCTCTCATACGAACTTCTCCAGAATTTTGCTCTGCATCCCACACCTCACTATTTAAAAGACTGAAGTGTGGATGCAAACATCCACGTAAGAGAGACAGAATTACTCGGTCATCTGCAGGATTAGACCCCTCCAATTTCTCACATCCACAACCTGCTTCATACTGGACAACTAAACAAGTAGCATGAGTGTATAATTAAGGTTGAGAGACCATAAATTACACTGAGCCATCTTTGAACTGTTCACACAAAGCCAGGCATTTTCAGTGGAGTACGTTCTAACAAAATAAATCACTGACTACTGAAGCATGCTATGATTACTAAATCACCTCACTACACAGAAATATCTTGCAGCCTGAAAGCACTGCAAAATCCTAACCTGGCAAAGTATTTTAAAGAGAGCAAATAATAAACAAAGACATACACATCCTGTATGAGCACAGTCTTCAATTATGTAACTTGGTTCTACATTAATGTTTTTGCACAAAATTACACGCCACATCGTCATTGTATACAATGCAGCAATAAGCTTTTACCCTACAAGATACAAGAGAGTTATCAGAAGCAACTTCACTTTCATAACAGCCCTGGTTTTAAATCACTGTGAAAGATCACTTTTCACCTTACAAAACGCTAACAAATTCCAGTGGCATTATTTTACAACCACAAGCTTTCTTCTTACAGGGACCAGGAAAGGTCACTACCACTAGCAAAGTGGTAAAGATAGTCTCAGAAGAAAAACAGTGACCTAAAGGTGGTAAAAATTATACTGCTCTTCAACATCTTGAATATGAACTGGCCAGTCCTGTTCTAACCCCACCCTGCCACCATTTAATAAAAGCAGAGCTTGAGGTCACGATTGACAGAAGTGCTTAAAGAAGGAGACATGAATCACTACTCACTTACAAAGGCAGTGGCTGGATTGTCAAAATTTTTTGGTACCTGTAACCCTCCAACAGATTGCACAGACCAACAACCTGAGTAGCTTCTTTATGGCTGATAATTATCCTTTTATCCATCTTTGTCATAGGGGGTACTATGCTAATTGAGTGTGGGGGTGATTATTGGGGAACAAATTTCAGGCTAACAAACAAGGTCTCTCAGTGAGCTCCAGCGAGCCTCTGGTGAGAAGTACAAGACAATTCACTGATGTCGCAGATATTACTTTTTGGAGGGTAGGGTTTAGAGATGTCCATATGTTAAAAAGACTTCGGTTTGAAAAATATGTCTTCTGTAAGTCATATAAATTTTATACTAAATAGTTACAACAAAAGCCAAAAGGCAAAACTCACCTTGCCAACCCAAGGGCCTTATTTCCATTTCAGTTTAATCTCTAAAAGAGTAACAAAATGCCTTTAATGTAATGAAAATAACAGCCCTGCAAAGGATTTTAAAAGCACATATTTGCAAGGACCAAGGACTTACAAGTCTCTCCCAAGTCATGGAGATGTTAATGATAATCTCACTTTTTTGTGCAAGATCACACTGGGGTAAACTGCCAACACAGAGGTTCCCCAGACTCAAACCTGACTTTGCCAGAACATCCATACACACGTTCTGCTCGCCCACCAGCAGGTTCACAGAGTGCCTGTCTTGTATTTCACTTGGCCTTGAAACTGGCTGATAAAAGTCAGCTCAGCCAGTTAATTAAAACCTACACTTCCCTTGAAACTTGCTTGCTTCACTAATGATGCCAAGGCAAATATTTCTGTTGGCTTCCTCAAAAGTCTGCAATTGTTCCTATGTGGATGTAGCTTAAAAAGCTAGAAATAGATAAATTCAATGTTACTGGAAATTGCTCCCCATCTTAAACCTCCATTACAAGGAAACCATTATGAGTTTCACAGTATCAATTCCAAATGCAGCGTTATTCGTGTCTTCTCATAAATAAAAAGAAAAAAAAGTCACAGACAAATTAACACAGTCCCTTAATTATATCTTTAACAGAAAAAAAAAAGCCCTCCTCTTCAAAAAGGAGATTATGCTCTTCACTTCAAAGACAGAACACTGGAAGATAAATATGATTCTGCAAGAGTTTTCAATCTGGAATTCAAGAACACCTTTACTATTTAAGCACAAGTTTAGGTTCTTTCTAAGATCAAAGTGTTAAATGCCACAAAAATGGACTTATCAAAATATGTGAAAGAGATCAGATACCAAACTTTCACATTTCCACAGTAAGTTCCTATACATGAGTTAGCTTTCCAAACAGATGACTAAGAAAGCTACATTCACAGACAAGTACAAACACAAAAACACTGTATTTATGTAAAGTTTCACAGTTTTGTTAATCGCTAGAGGCTCCAGAATATGTTTTAGGACAAAATTCTGCCTGCTTGGTCTATCTCAGAGTTGCAAGAATTTCTCAGTTTGCTGCAAACAGTTTATTTTCCCCATCAAATTGTTCTTAAGTGCACGAAGCCATGAAAAAAAGAGACCCTTACAGACACAGGTTACATAGGTAATACAAGAAGGTCTTGAAACTGCAGGATTTTTGGCCAGCTGGGGGACAGCTCTGTTGGGCTGCTGCTCAGCCCAAGCCTCTGGACTTCCCACACAGCAACTGAGTGATTGCAATTGCTGCATTACAGCAGGAGAATAATGCAGTCCAAAGACAAGGTAAAGCCTCACAAGTCACAGCCCAAAAGCTGAACTGCTGTGGACTTCTCCTAAAGCCTTCAAGCACAAAAAGGTTCTCATTAATCTTAATAACTGCAAATTACATATTACACATGTAGACAAGTGGTTAGCAAAAGGAAATGTCAAACAGAAGGTTTATTTAAATGGAGGCTGCCTCAGTAAAAAAAAAAAAACCCAACAAGTATAAATTGGGAATGCACACACAGGCAGCTGGAAGGCAAAGTAGCAGCTGCTGACTTAACACCCTGGATTAGCACACACTGGCCCCTTCATGTTGGTGCACCTCCCAAGGAAGTGAGGCAGTCCTCATGGAGTTCCCAAGGAAAATGGTAACTTGTAAAAACTGCCTCTTCATTGGAAAGACACCATGATAGCAGGGACAGCACTCCCAGCCTTTTAGCTTCACTGTGTCTTAATGAATGCAGAACCTCTAAAATGCAATCAGAGGACACCACTGCAAGAGGAAGTATAAAAAAGGGGAGAGAAGTTCAAAAGCAGAAAATCATTGAAAACTAAAGCACAAAAAACCTCTGAGAACACCACAACCAACAGCATCCATTCACTCAGACTAACACAAGTGAAATTCCATTTTGTAACACAACCCCTGTGAGACATAAGAACTCAGGGTTTTGTCATATGAGAAAATGGTATCTTGGTGGGTGATAAAATAACACATGGTATTTCAGATAACCTACACAGAAACAAGCCTGTGCTTTGATCTTGCAGCAGAACAGAACCTTTTATATAACACTACTTTGGAGCAATCCTGTTCCATCCTTGCAAGCTGCCACTATTCAATTCAGACTGTGAACTTAAAAAAAAAATGGCCATCCCTTGTCTTGTCCATACAAACAGGGTTGTGATTACAGCTTCACATGTATTAATTTAGTGCACAATTACTAAAAGTATTTTAGCAACACAAATGAGCTGATCGCTTGACATTTTCTATTTTTAATTTAAAAACCAAAAAGCCATGTAAACAAACAGAAGGATTTGAAAACCTGAAAAACATCTTTCATTGAAAAAAAAATTGAGACATAACTATATGCAAGAAAAGGTTATTTCAGATACGGACAATAGAAAAGAAAAAGAATGCATGGAGTCCAGTCAAGTATCCTGAATATTTTTAATATGTTCTGATTTCTGCAATTAAGTTAATTATTGCAAAATAGTAAGTGACCACAGTGCTCCTCAGCTGTTGAAAGCAACCTTTGGATCTGTCATGCTGCCTTCAAACAGGCAATTAAAGTGAAAAATGAGAGTGTGCATAACTTTCCAGTACCATATATTATATACAAATAACACACAGATAAAAACTGAAGTTGTCAGACCAAACACTTGATCAATTTAGTCATGCTTTTATCTGTTTATTTGACTATGTATTGCTTTGCTGCTCTTGAAATCCTTATAACAGATTATCTACTACCTTAAGAAGAATTTTCCCTTACCAGAAATTAAGAGAACTTTCCAATTCTCTGTCCCCAAAATAATTTGCATTAACTGAGGCTGAGTAGTATAAAAGTATAATGTAGTATAGAAAATTCCAGGGCTTTCCTGGTCCCTTTTACAGTGGAGCTGACTGGAGACAGAGCCCAGTCCTCGAGGGCTCTCTCAGACCCCTGGCACACCTGAACAGGCTGGTACCCACAGGCTGCCTCTGTCACAAAGAATGGCAACCCAATCAAGCCAAATTTAAGTCATCTCCTGCTATCACCTTCTCCTCTGAAAACCCAAACAAATCTCCAGCAGCAGCTATAAGACAGAGAGCTGTGTAGGAGGGTATAACCCTAACCCTTTCAGAAATATTCTAGTGCACTGTGATTGAAGACACCCTCAATCTCAGTAGCTCATGCCTCAGCATAAAAAGAGTAATGCTGTAAATCAGCTGCTTCATTTCTATTCAAACAGAACATAATTGCTGGTAACTGGCTAAAAAGCAACAAATGCCAAAAAAAGGTCTTTGTGATCTTTCAGATGTAATGAACTGCAAGCACACTTCATGTGCCATGATGCTTTTCCACTTACTATGCTAATTAGTTTTTATTTGAAACATGCAATTATTGCTGCAACCAAATGCAATCATTAATGTATTTATTTGATAGGCAAAATATTCATGAATCAAATCAACAAGAAATAAGCAGTGCTGGAAATGTCCCTTAGAGAAGGAAAAAAACCTCCATGACTGCTGCTATTTAATTTTACTTTTTAAATATTCAGTTTTTAAGCATTTGAATGTTAACATCTTGCTTGCAATTTCTAAGTGCAAATACACTTAATGAAGCTTGACATAGAGAAAAATCAGAATGCCATTTTCACAGAACTTAACAACATTTAATTCGAGTCAAATAACCTCATGATGTGCCACTGGAGAGTAAATAAAAGGTCCATTTGCACTTAACAGTTAAGCACACAGGACATAACATATATCATTAGTAATCTCTAAAATTATCCCATTTCAGTAATTAAATGAGCATTTTTATTCCTCACCACACTATGATGACTCTTTTGGCTGAGAGTTTTAAAAACTCCTGTACTGTGAGAAAGGCATTCACTTATATCAGGGAAGGTCCCCAAAATCAATTAAAAGAAAACTTAATTCATGATCTAAAGATACCATTCTGTACTGAAACAATGACCAAACCACTTTCATGACCTGCAGCCTGCATTTCACTGCCCACACTGGCAAAATGGTCCCTTTAATCACTTTTGTTGGATTGAAGGACTCCTGGCCAGCGTGGCTGCATTGCCTCCAGGTGACTCCTGGTGCCAGCAAAGTCCCTCTGCCTGCATGGCTGTGACGCCCTGGATGTGCCCTGATACTGGGCTGCCTGGGGGGAAAGGGTTTGCCATTCCCTACACTGCCAGACTGGAGAGAGAGGAGGATAAGGAGTGCACCCAGCCCTGCCTGCAGAATTTCTAGGTATTCAGTGAAACTGCTCCATTTCCAGCGTTTCACACATTTCTCCCCTCTCTAAGGTCAAACACATCATTACCCAGTACATCTGGAAGTGACACCAAAAAAAAAAAGAAGAATGAGGAGCATTCATCCTGCTCTTAGCATTTTGCCAAAATTATAAGGAAATACATTTTTAGAGTTGATAATTGA
Source organism: Onychostruthus taczanowskii (assembly GCF_017590055.1). Classification (NCBI taxonomy): domain Eukaryota; kingdom Metazoa; phylum Chordata; class Aves; order Passeriformes; family Passeridae; genus Onychostruthus; species Onychostruthus taczanowskii. The sequence continues at coordinate 2,378,875 of NW_024501015.1, forward strand.
TGGATTGAGGGTTGAATTCCATGGGTTTCTATGAGAATCCAGGCCTTGTTTGGGCAAATCCATTGGAAGTTTGGCCTTTTTTGGGCAAAACTTGGTAACTAGTAGTAGTAGTAGAAGAACAATCTTTACATAAACCACAAGGCTCTGTTTTTTCAATGTGAGGTGAGTACATGCTTAAGACCATATTTTAGGATAAACAGTTTAGCATAAAGGAAGCAGTTATTTCAAAACAGCTAGTTTTCCTACTAAGTAATTTAAAAATTTATAGGTTTGTGTTTGCCTTCATATTAATATTACTCAAATACTCAAACCCTTGTTCTCATCTAGTTTTAATAATGAAAACCTGGCTAAACATTCAAAAATAAATAAAACCTAGTATTACTTTATATAAAACTTCAAAAAATATATATTTTGACAGTTCTGATGCTTGAGGGTTTTATTTCCCAAAGTAGTAATGATCTCCAGGAGTTAAAATAATATGATTATATCCCAACTCCATGACCAGCTAAACCACAACTGAACTGCAGTGGCACATATTTCATTTGCAATGCCAGAGGATCTCCATTTCAGACTATCAACACAGCACTAAATTTCTAAGTGACACTGGAAACAGGCCACCTCTAATTTTGGGTGGAAACACTAATATGCACTGCTATAAGCAGCACAGCCAGTGTTTTACCAGTTCAACCTCTTCATCTTCACCAGGAATGAGAAAGGAAAGATTTTTACTCTCAGTTTAATGCTGTGTCTTCTCTCCTCTGCAAACAGTGGTTGAGGGATTTTTTGGTTTCTTTTAAGGGAGGATTGTATGAGAAAGAAACAAAACATATTTTTCCTGTGAGTCATTAAAATTACTGTAAGCAGCTTATCTTCTGGGCTACTGCTCGGCAGTCTTGCAAGAGACAGGATTCCTGATCTTTGCTTCTTGCTGAGAGGGAGTGCACAGAACGAAGTCATTTCTTGTAAGGAAGAAGGAAAGAGCATAATTACCTAGTGTTACTCAAAAGAAGCTCCAGAAGACAGCAACCATGCCAGGTGGAGCCTGGACAGGAACCAGATGCATTGGAACACCAGGTGCTCAGCTAACCTTTCTTTCCTGAAATGTCTTCTTCCAAAATTCCTTGGTAAATACCGTGTCTTACAGCATTTCATTATTTTATTTCACTGGGAATAATTTCACCACCAATATGCCTCATCCAAGACCATGAACAACTCCAGATTTATCACCAGAGCTACACATGAAACATCCAGCAACAAGCCTACTTTGCAAGGAACAAGAAATGCATAAAAACACACATCACATACCACATTTCCCAAAGGGAGTGGTGTGGGGGTGTCCCTCTCTAAGAGGAAAATATCATCACTGAAAATAGTCCACAAATGTGAACCTAATACTCTGAGATGACAAATCTATTTTTCTGCAAACAAACTCAGTAAATCAAATAAAATCCCCAAACAAGCACCTTTTGGAAGTCTAAGACTCAGCTATTGGGATAACACAAACTGGCACATGAGAAAATCATTAAATGCTGTTTAACAATCAACCTTGAGCAACAAGACTGTTTTATTTGCCCTTAAGTATTAAGAGTGGAGCAGAATCTCTGCAGATTTGTACCTCTGACATCTGTCTTTTGAAAGAGAATCTCAAATTATCTTGAGAACTAAGAAGGTGAAATAAATTATTTCATACACTGAAGTTAGTGAATGGGTTCCAGCATCCCCAGCCACTGGGAAGCCAAGTGTAGCAAGGGGTTTGGTGCCCTCCATGGAAAGAATCTGCCCATCTCAGTGCAACTCTTCGAAAGAACAGGATTGTGCAGAGCAGGGAATGGGTGAAGCCTCACAGCTCCACTAGAACTGGATCCTGCCATGTCCTCTCTCACCTCAGTGGTCTGAACCCAAACAGCACAAAGGTGAAGATGAGGTTTTACCCTCATGCAGCCACTCACAAACTGAGGCTTGCAGAGGGAGAATAAAACCAAAAGGACAGTTTAAAACAGAAAATAAATTTATATAAGCTTAAAAATATCAACATTAAGCAGAGATTTAAGGCTATAGCTGTTATCTAGATGTATTTAGATATATAGATGTATAATAATCAAATATGTTGTAAGACCATGGCATGTTTTTATACATTCTGGTTTTATTATCCCAATCAAAACCATACAGCATCCAACAGAACAAACAAAAAACACCCCCACAATCCCCTCCAAACAAGCAAACATCCTCCCCTCTCCCCAAACCCCAACAACAAAAACCAACCAACCAAAACAAACCAACAATCCAAACCCCCACATCCACGCTGTGCAATCCCTCCCCCCCAAAAAAACCCCAAGAAAACTGCCTGGTGTGAACACATAGTAAATACAAGAAGTTACCAATTCCTTCAAAATTCTCACACTATCTTTGCCCTCACACAGAATTTGAATATAGAATAATTAATCAAATAGTGACACCAATGAATACAAAGCTAGGCTGACCATAATAATAAAAAAAGTCTTTACAATAATGACAACAGGAAGACTATTCACTATAAAAGCTCAAAAAAAATTACATGCCATTCTTGGGCTTCCAGAGTTTTGTCTGGCATTCATGTAAGCCTGAAGTATCTGTACTTCCTTAATGATTTATGGAATAGAAAGCAACAGAAGGGCATTGACCTTTCTGCAGGTGAAAGTGGTGCCCCAGGTTCACACAAGTCAAGCTCAGGCAGGCTTCTCAGCAGAGAAAGCTCATTTTCTGCTCAGGAATGTCTAAGGGATCAAGCATTCTAATAAATACACTGATATGTCAGAAATCAGTTTTAATTAAGTAAAGGTAAGAAAAAAGATATGAAAGAGAAAATTTCCTACAAGCAGTAAAACTTCTCCTTGCATTGAATTAAGTAAAAAAAAAAATCTTATTTTTGCATGTGAATTTGAAATGTTGTTTATTTCTGATGTTATAGTGTAGACAAGAAATGCCTCACTCCTAGCTCAGGGTAACTTCAAAAAGTAGTACAGCCCTGTTTCAAAACAGTTTACTGTATTTAGTCATTTGGAAAATGGATCATTCACAATTTCCAGAACACCAGTTATTTTGCTATTCTTATGCATTATAAGTAATTAGAATTAGAAAGAACTTAGAAACAGGAGGGAGGAAAGGAGGACATTCAAGCAAGGCCTTCTCCGATCATGATATTAAAATATCTACTGTATATATGCACACCTTTCAGGGTAGCAAAAAAAAAAGATGCACATTCTTCTGAACAATCCAGCTGCTAATTTTACAGTCAGTAGCTGACAATTTCTTTCTGAAGTGATGGTATAGTACCTTCTAAATTCTACTACTGTTACTACTAAACAGCAATTAATTAACAATTAGGAGTTGACAGCATTACCAATTATTACAGCAACAAATCTTAATACTAAATCTTAATACAGTTTTTATTCTGTACTGTTCCTCCTCTGATCAACACCCAAGTATGAAACAAAAGCACAACATACATTCACCAAAATTATTTAAGGGGTATGATAAAGAGGGAGACAGTAGATAAGGTTCTGATGCCGAATTTAAGGACAATTTAAACTCTTATTAATTTGTCTCAGTATTTATTCAGCTATGCTGTTACTCTGTTGGAGTTATTCATAAACACAGTTCTGAAAAACCCTCTAAAGACCCTTAAATGATTTTTCCTCAAAAGACTATCATTCTATAGAAAAAGACACTTTCATCTTTCAAAACCCCATATTTCAGTAATGACCTAACAAGTGAAATTGCACATATCACCTTTCCAAGTATGTTACTACCTGAAACAGCAGGTGCTTTGTATTTTTAGTCTGTTTGTCTCTTATCAGTAAATAGTTTTAGAAGTTTAACAAAACCCTTTAAACATTTAAAACACTCTAAAACAGTTCCAATCAAAGGCTTATTTAAAAAGGTATGGCCCATTAAAGGGCCTTATTTGTCCAGAGGAAGAGCTTCTTTGGTTTGTTGCTTCTAAACAAACTAATAAAAGAATGCAAGTGGCAAAAAAATACTTCTCCAGGTTCAACAGACACCTGCATACTAGCATCAGGACAATACAACTGCATTCCTGCCAGGATTAATCCACAATATTTAACTAAAATTGCTTCAAACTCTTTTTATATTCAGGACTAACATGGTGTGCAAGTATGGTGGCTGGATTAGAAAAGAAATTAAGACCACCAGCAATAATGCTCCCCCGCCTCCAAAGCAATTTCCCTGCCTCTCCAAGAAGTCTTTTCTATTCCCTCCTCCTGTCTCCACATCCATGTACTAAGGCTGTGTGAATTATCTCCCTCTCCATACACTTGGGATTTGAGCAAGTTCTAACATTCATTCCTTAATGCAGTGGCAGTGTGCTCACCCCTTGCTCTACAGAGTGGTGTTGATTTGCAGAGAGAAGCAGAGAAATGCCTTGCAACACCTCCATAATTTATTCTAGCTCTAAAGTTTTCCACTGCAGTCAGTAGACTACCTAATAGCCTAGTCAAAATGAAGACAAACATCTTCCACGACAGAAAACCGTAGGGAAGGTGGCATGAATTAAAGAGCTGGAAAATAAACACCTTAAACAAACCACCTCAGCGGGAGACTGAGATTGTCTGGCAATGAACTGCACACAAGATGCTTCAAGAAGCCCCATAACAAAGAAAAAGCTGCATACCGTTCAAGGGTTCCCATGTCAGCACCACCCTGAAGCCAGAAACATTAATAATTTCTCTTTCGTTTTTATTCTTTCTGCAGAGGCGAAGGGAGTTGAAACCAAAACAAACAAATAAAAGTATATAAACATGATTTCTTTTCTTGCTAGTTGAAATTTGCCCATGCCAAGTAGTAATGTACGATCCTGGGGTTGAAGGTTTCTCGCTTTTGTTTTGAAAGGGACAATGGAGTCCTATCATTTGGTTGAATGATAAAAAGCTTAAGACTCCTTACCAGAGGCTGTCCACTGCATCAGCTCTGCAGACAATCTTACCAGTTTGATGAGGTAATCATCTTTTCCTAACTAGATTTCTCTTTTTTTCCTTACACACTTGGAAAAAACTTTAATGAATCAATAATCAATCAAGTGCACCAGACTGCCAGCTGTCAAAAATGCTCTCTGCATTGATAAGCAGAAATTTACTATGAGCAGTCAAAATACAAGTTTTTCTGCTGTTGTATCAGTGGGGTAAAGACTGACTTTCCGGTGTGAAAGCACAGGCATATGATTCCAGTCAGGATGAGACCCGAGGAGTCGGACAACCACCTCCAATCTGGCTTCAATGGAAAGAAATCCGGTGGACTGTGGAAGGAAAGCACAGGAAGGTACAGCATGCTCTACCACCCATCAGCATAAATCAGCAGTGGACTGGGCCAGGGAGGGATGGCTGGAGGCAGACTGCACCACAGTCATGCTGCAGCCTGAGGTAGTGTCTGCTGGGAATACAATAGCCCATTCTCCATGCCCATGCAATAAATGGCCTTCTCTCTGCAGCTACCGGTTAAGATTATAAATCAGTATGTTTTGCAATATCAAAAGCCACTCCAGCTGCAAAGGAACCAAGATCATAAATTCTTTCCAATGCACTTTTGAACAGCTTCAGACAGTAGCAAGGCTTTCCTGGGAACGCTAGACAGCTGTAAAATAGCTGCTTCAAATTTAGGTTCTATTGTAGCAGATGGAAAAGACCTGTATGAACTATTTAATTAACAGATCAAGCCACCAAGACCCATGAGGAAAGAATTCAGCTCTTAACAGAAGGTTTAAACTGTTTCTTGATCCCCTATGTGATGTTTTTGAATTAAGTCAAAAATCTGAGTTGAAGGACATCGCCAGACCTCATCTCCCCATTGCTATTAATGCATGTCAAGTTAACAGTGGGGATTAGTAGAATTTGAGGTATTTCTCAGAAGGATGAGCCTGCTAACTAGAGGTCTGAGGAACCCACACACCAGCTCTTCCTCAAACAGGCATGAAAAAGGTCTTTGCTAATTTGTTTCTTTTCTCATATCTTGATCTCTGGTTGATCACTTAATTTACCAAAAATGAAATTAGACTATTTTTTCTGTAACTCAACAGCAGCTATAGTTGCCCTTGCAAATGATTTCTGCTGTTCATCAGGCCTGGTTATTTAAGAGCAGGTTTGGAGTGGAATGGGAAAGGAACAATGTAGGATCTGCCATGCCCAGTAAAGGAACTTCATGATTCTCTGCAAACAATGATCAGTAGCTGCAATTATTGCTCAGTGGTTTCACTGAGACTTGCCTGGGCTCTGCATGTGAGAGGAATGCCATCAGCAAAAACCCACTCTTTCTTAAATCCAGTTTTGTTCAACGTGAACAAAGAAGGGAGCCTACCAGCTAGCACATTGTGTGGAAAGGAGACATGGAGAGAGTAACAAGCTATGCTGTGCTTCTGCAAGACAGAACCCTTAAGAAGGCAAGCAGAGCCAGGAGTTGGACTGGATGATCCTCATGGGTCCCTTCCAACTCAGCATATTCTATGATTCTATCCTTTTCTGCTTCCCACAATAAGTCTGGACACGGTCCTGGTCTCCAGCACAAGCAATGTGTCTCAGCTCTTGTTTTCTGTGCAGGTATAAAAGGACCAGCTTCTTTCCTTCATGTTTAAAGCCCAATATGAAAAAGAACTGTCATGAAGCACCTTGAAAAAGCATTGCATAGTAAATATTTTTAGCCCACTATCAATAATGGCAAAGTTTACATTAAAGAAAATTATTAAGTACCAAAGTTACTTTCGGTCCCAGTTTTAAATAAGAGAGTGAATATTCTGCACTGGCTAGGATCAAAGGCCTCAGGGTCAATTTCCAGCTCAGTCACAGACTGTCTAACAGTCCTGACACTCATTTCTTTGCTCAATTCACATTTATTTTTACTTTTTTGCACTTCAAACCTTCTTCTGCTTGCTGTGCATAAAATTAAAGAAGATTCCTAAATACATTATATTTGATGGTGCAATTAAGTATGTACAGTGAGATATGAGCATAACTATTCTTAAAAAGAGGCTACATTATATTTGATGGTGCAATTAAGTATGTACAGTGAGATATGAGCATAACTATACTTCAAAATCTTTTTTTTTTTTTTTAAAGTTCCAACAGAATCAAAATGCCATTTGCCTTGTTTATTACCAGTAGTGGAAGGCTGCAGTGAGGTCTCCCTGGAGCTTTCTCTTCTCCAGGCTGAGGGAATGGCTGTGCCATTCAGCTTGACATCATCTGCAAACTCACTGAGGGTGTGCTTGATCACACTCTCTGCCAGTGACGTATTAAAGAGCACCAGTTCCAGGACAGAGCTCTGGGGGACACCATCCATCAGCAGCCTCAGCCTGGACATAGAGCCATTGACCACAGCTCTCTGGCTGCATCAGGGTACCAAATAAACAAAGAACTCAGGCTGTATGGTGTACAACACCGAGGAGAAAACACAAGAGAATGTGTATAACTCTAGTCACTGCATGCATCCAAATATTCAATCATCCACAAGTGCTTGGAGCCATTAAAGCAGAGTGATCAGGGTGGGTGGGGAGGATGACACCCACAACCACCACTACCACCCTGAAAATAAAAGACGCACTCAGCTTGAGTTCACTGTCATATTCCTGGCAAAATATGTGCTGAAGCACTGCAGAGAATTTTACAGGCCTGGAGGAGACACTGAAGAAATACAAACATATCAATGAATACCAGCAGTGAGAGATAAACAGTTTCAAATGCTTCGTACAACTAGAATCACTTTGCAGCCAGATTCATTGCCAAGATGAAGACTTGGAAGGCTTCTGTCAGACTATTTCCAATTACAGTGTTTTATGAAAACACAGGGCATACAGTATGCCTTGATGAGAAAAACCAGTGTATATATAGGCTCATCATCCTCAAGCAGAAAGCACTGAGGTAAGTACCAGTTGTTATGGATACGTCTGCATAAGTAATGGATGTTATTGCATCTAACCTTCGGGTTTCATTTATTTTATATTGGAGGGTGTGGGTGTGAGTAGAGAGATTTATGGTTTATGTTATAAACTTTCATGTGCCACAAAATCCCAAAGTGTTCTTACACTGACTGAAAAAATACCTTCAAGCAATGAGTTTAATGTAAATTCAGAGGAATCAAATATCTTTAGACAACTTTGAAAAATGCACTGTTGATTATTCTTTTAATCAGTTTGTGTATCGCCCAGAAATTCTTTGATAAGCAATGTTTCTCACTGAGTATGCACAATTAAATGTGAACAGATTTCATGACCCAGCAGATCCACAAGTCATTTGTGTGATCCTTGTGTCAACTGACCTCTCAGACTGAGAACTGTTTTTCTGATGACTGATGCTATACTGGGGGGAAAAACCCCACCCAAACATCTTTGAAGACCTCACACTTACACCATGAGGCACACAGAGCCTAGAAATACCATCATATTCTATACAGTTTTCTTTGTATCCATACAAGATAGGAGGACAGATTCTAAGGACCAGAAAAATCAACTACCGGACAAAATTCTAAGTCAGTTTTGGTACTGATACCTAGTAACACAAAATGAACATCTGAAACCAGGTGTGTGGGTTTAGAGTTTTTTGTGTTGAGTTTTTAAATATAAATTTCAATTTCAGTTAGAGAACAGAGTGTTACTAATTGGAGATAGTCTGTGTTCTAAGCCCTTCTGTTGGGTAAACCTGACAGCTCCAGACAAAGTTCATGTGTTTTCTATTTTTAAATGAAAAATACAACTTGCTTTGTCCTATTTAGGTAATAATAGTAAAAACAAATAATTATACACACACACATACATACATACACACACACACACACAGAGACATACATATATATTTTTTTTTTTAGATCTGGAAATCAGTCAAATGAAAAATTAATCCTAAATTTTTAAGCCAACTTCACAAGTTGGACCTGTCAAGACTCTATAGAGTTTGGAAGCTCTGGGCCTACAGATCTCATAGACCATGACTTGAAAAGAAGTAAACTAAATTCAGACCTTGGCCTGTTTCCTTGGACCTCTGTTCTCCTTTAAGCCTAATCCTGAAAAGCTTTGCCTCCTCTCCTTCTCTCCTCACCTGCCAGCAGTCCCTAAAGGCAGTTTGTGCTCACTCTCATTTTTGGTCAGAGAAACAAGAGAGAAAACTTTCAGGTCTCCCTTCCCAGAGACTTCAGCAGCCTGTCAGAAGAGTTGCCGGGAAGTAATCTTTCAAACTCTTCAACAAACAGCCTCTGGTAAACATAAAGAATTCTTAGAAACTTTTGCTTCTTTACAGTCTCATTAAAAACCTCTACTATGCTAAAATAATGAACAATTTCCAGATACTATAACCTTGCCAAATTTGAACAGTTTTCACTAAAAAGAATTCACTTTCCCCTCTCTCAAGTTCTAAAACTTGCTCTAAGACAGAGATATGGATTAGCTGAATGAAATGGGTGTAATACCTTTAACACTAGGGAAACAGTTTTTCCTCATTTCCTCATTTTCTTTAAAAACCTCATGAAGTTTTTTCTTAAAATTCAAGAACAAAGAATGCGTCCATAAGCTAACGCTCAGCACAAAACAGAACCCAGTCCAAATGGTTTAGATGTGGAAAGGATATAATTAAAAACACTTCTGAAATAGAAAATGGAAGTTCATTGAGAGGTCTTACCACAATTTCTTTACAGATCTCAGTAGCTTGATGTTTTATCTCCTGAACAGGTACAGAAAGAAGGAACTACCATAAACAAAAAGCCTTATTGACAAAACAGGAGAATCTTGACAACATGAACAGAAGGAGATACTATCTAGCATAATGCTTCTTTCTTCTGCTCTTCTAAGCATTTCTTTAACCCCTTGACTTTGAAACAAGAGTAGAGAGGTACAATGTGCCAGGTAACTTTGCATCTTATCTATTTGATCAACGCCAACCTCTGAAAGGGAAAACTAAATCCTTCCCAATTCCCTTCAGAATTTCCCAGCTTAGTGAGTGGTGCCATCTGGCTCCATCAGCATTTTATTTCCTGTTCCAAATTTACTTCAACTTTTTGATTTCTCCTTGAGTTTGTTTTGTGTAAGACCCACAATGTCAGCTACCTCCATACACATCCTTGGACACATTCTTTGAAGCACAGAGTTGACAAATAGCATCAGTGCAGATCAAAAGGACAGCCAGTTCTTAGAGGCACATATTCTCTGATCTCATCTCATGATTACTTCGTCATCAAAATCAGCTGCACTATTACTTCTGCAACATCAGGATCAGAACTGAACTCCTTTTAATATTAGTCCTGCTGCTTTTAAAGCTTAATGATGTTCCCAAATAATTTGCCACAGAACACAATTTACCACAATTACCAAGGATGACTGAAATGAAATAATGAAAGAAAACACAGGGAAGAAATTAAAATGAAACTAATATGGAAGTTATTTGAATGGGATTTTTAGCTGCTTGAACAGATTTAGGTAGGAACTATACTATATATGTAATCTCAAAATTATGGCACATTCTTCAGAAAAGAAATCAACTTCAACATATCACCTAAGTCAGTGAGTCAAATCTGTAGCAAAGAAAGATTTTTGTTTTCCAAAAATAATTGCTTCAGTTAATAAAGAAGGCTTTTAGCAGCTAGTTTAGTTGTGTCTTTGAACAACTTATTTATTTTTATATTTTGAACTCACATACACAAAACCTATAAAATCATGTTTAAAATACATAAAGTTCATAAAACTAGCTCAAGAGCATGAAGAAATTTTAAGTCAGAGATGCCAGCCTACTGAAACAAACAGACTCCTGTAAACACCAGTGTCAAAAGACTTGCATTTTCCAGGTACTGTAAATTCTTTAACTCTTCTCATGGTGAATAACATGGGAGGTTTCCCACGTTCTTAGCAGTACCACGCTATGCCATAAGGAACTTTTTACTTAACTGGATAAGCAGCAGCATTTCTTCCCCCTTCCTCCAGCCACATTTCACAACTGCTTCTGGGAGAAATCCCAGTTTCAGGAATTGGTACATTCAGCATGACTGCTGCACTCTCACTATGTCTGAATTTCATGGACCCCGTGAGCTACTGGCATTTGGCTCCAAGTTCAACCAGAAAATACTGCTGTTTGTGAGAACTGCTATAACTCTTATTTATTTTACCATTCTGGCATGTTCTCTGTCTGCCTCATTCTCCCCGCTCCAACCTGCTTGTAACAGCTATGCCGCAATTTAACTTCAGAGGAAATCTGAAGATCACAAAATATTATCTCAAATAACAAAATTCAGGTCAATATTTGACCTGCCAAACAAACAGGTTCTTTCACCAAAAGACAAGCCAGACATTTGAACTCTCGAGCGCTCAAGGACAGAGAGCAGCTTGCCTGTTCAGATGAGCAGCCAGCCTTTTGAGACCTTAGAGATAAACCAGACAAAATGCTGGACAGGAACAAAACGTGCAGTATAACAGTATACAAAAGCTGGAGTCTAGGATAAGGACACAAAAGAGGGGGAAATAATTTTGCAAAGCCAAGTTTAACTCATAAAACTAAATTTGAAGCGTAAGATTTTATCCTTCATTCTTTGCGACTTCTGGGAATCTCAGAGTACACCATACCAACTCAAGACTACAGAACAAATTATGGAAAAAACTGTTTGTAGTTTGATACTTTCCCCATCACCAGTTTGGAATGGATTTATTATGCAAATTTCATTTCTATCATGCTACAGATAGGAGTAAATTCCTGCTTGTTAAACTGTCTCCATCTTTGTTGCTGCTTCCTGCCTAGTATGTGAGAAAGTAAACTATACTGCCAAAACCAAAATGAACTCAGAAAATAAAAGATGCAAGAAAGACACAGGTATTTACAAAACCATTTCCCAGATAATTTAGATAGTTATTAAGATTGATTTGTTTTATATGCTGCAGCCTCTGGCATAAGCTTAGAAGAACAAATGGCTTGATCTTGCAACCTTTCTTCACACAGCTTAATCTTACTGCCTTTGAGGAGTAACCTACATGATAAGAGGGCAAACAATGGAGAAACTGAGATCAAACAACTGAGATTAACAGACACCAAAGTGAAACCAGCGTTAGAAGAACCAAGTTCTTCTATCTGGTTAAGAACTAGGTGTGAGTAGGACTCACAGTATTATTTTTAAAATTCTTGTAATGCATTGCACTCATCTTTTGGGCTGTTAGGCTGATGAGGGCACTGGCAGCAGAACACAGAAGATGAAGTTACAGGACACTCTTCTCAGATTCCTCTCCGAAATAATCACAGCCACAGGCTGCCCTGGGAAATCCGGCACTGCCTTCCACTACCTGCAGGCCTGGCAGCACCGCAGCACATTGCCAATGGTGTAGTGAAAGTTCAACTCCTGAATCAGCTGCCACAGTGGAAAATAGGTAGATTGCACTGAGCCACAGTTACAGAAACAAAGCAGAGATTTTACTTTTCAAAATACTACTGCTGTCATGCAAAATGACTCCAGGGTCAGAATTCTCCAGCAAAGGAGTCAAAAATGAAAGCAATTAATTTGTCATTACTCAGTTTATCAGCCAGAATAAAATGAAGTGTGCAAGAACTGTACCTTATGAAGCCTCAGATAAATGGTAATTTGCTCTGTGAAAAGTTCATGAGGCAAAAACAAGACCTCTGATACACAATAAAGAGTGGCTAAGAGAGGACAAGGGTGGCAGTGCCTCTGAGAACAAGCTTCCTTCTGTGTCAGAATTCAAAGTTTAAACTAAGATGAAAGTTAATTTTTTTATGTCTGTTTATGTTTGTGCTATGTGAAAGGTGATGCAGATGGAAACTTGCAAGAAAATGGCAGCATGACATTATTAAAGAACAGGAAACCAGGAGCCCAAAAAACAACATCAGGAAAATGATCACGAGAGACAACATTGGGCTAATGCAAGCCCTGGGATATATGAGTATGCCCATCTGTCTTGTGAGCTCATCAGCTATCATGACCTTGATTTCTGCACAAGATGTTTTGTCTCACTTTTCCATTAATTTTCCACTTCCTATGTATTCAACAGAACTACTTCTTTGGAAGAGAGTCCATATATTCAAACTCCTCCAAGTGGTTCAGGATAGCATGTCACAGCTCCTGGCATGGCCCTACACCTTTCACTACAGGATTATGACATCTTTCAGCAAAGCATTTTTGAGTTTAAATGGTTTGTCTCAAGGCTCTCAGTAGGGAACTGCAGGGTTTCATGAATCACTGCAAAGATGGAAATACCTGCTGTCAACAAACAATCAGATGGCAACTGTTTCACATAAAAGCAGAGGACAGATGTATCTGGAGTGGTCCCACTTTGCACTGCTTCACCAGCGGCTCAGAAAGCAAACAGCTGTGCAAGTCACAAGACCACACAGCCTGGATGAATAAAGTGTTTGCACTATGATTTGCTTGTATGTTCTTTTCATAAAGTTCACTTCAGTTTTCACTGTTAGGGCCATTGGTTTGATTTCCATTAGACATCTTGCTATCTGTGTCCTGCTCCACATCCACATGACACAGGCTTAACTTTCACACAGCCAAAAAATGCCATATAAACAACAGCTCACTCCAGCTTGGTTTTTTTTTAATTATGATGACAAGCTGCAAATGGGTATGTTCCACCAATCTCTGTTTGCACTGGACATTGTCTGAGAGACTGGAAAGCACCAAAGAGGAGGAACTCCCCAGAGACCACCAGCAAGGATGTCTCCATGGTGACATCATGTTTCAGATGTGTTAAACATGATTACTGCATATTATTTTAGAAAAAGGACGAAAACAAAGACATCATCAAGCTAGTGAGATAGCAATGAGGTATTTTGATTTTAAATACCTTTAAAAATACTTACTAATTGGACTGCACTAAGAATCAACAGAAATGAAACTGAAGAAGCATCAGAAAAAGGGCATTTCCCATTTGCATGGGAAATTGGTGATGATGTTTTGACAAGATAAGCTTTGTTAATCAGCTTTTGAAAAATGAATTTTAACACTTTGGAGCAAAAAAATTGTTTTCACGAACACAGCAACGAGAGATGACAACTGATTACTCATTTTTCTTTGCTACAGTTCAAAAAGCATATATATGATACAGACCTAGTGATGGCTAGAGTACATTCCAGAAGTGACTTCTTCATGAAAACATCTTTCAGGGAATAAGTGACAACATCCTGTGCTGTATTAGCAGAGAATGGCAAATATTACTCTATGCAGCTGGTGATGTTTTTCCTGGATTTTGTTTCACACTCTTCCTCCTCCTTTCCCCCTTATACTCCTAGATTTATTTTCTTTCACGGTTCACATGCTAAGGTCCTATATAAGTCTCACAAATGTAGTCAAAACTCTGAATTCCAGAGTAATGCAAAAGACTATTGAGAAAAATACTCTCTGTAGTTCTTCCACAACTTTATATATATACATATTTGGTAAGTTTTAAATATGAAAGAACTTCATCAACCCTTCTCCAAAGTCACAAAGAGGTACTCTTATGTGAAATAGTTTTCCTCCTTTATATGGGGTTTCTTTTAATATTAGTACCTCAAATACCTGAAGTAGAGACTTCAACAATGAACAAACACAACCAGTTCTACAAACACCATCTGTTCTCCTTGGGAATGAGAAAACTTTTTAGGGTGCTCAGCAGACTAAATTTTTAAGAATCATGATGAAGAGATAACCCACTGTCTGTACAGTGTATTCTTAGGAAGAGATGAAATCTCTGTTCTACACAGATTACAGAGAAATGCACATTATAAACCACATAGTTGTAATTTAATGGAACTAGGAGCCACAACACAGACACAACATGATTCTTCTCACTGTGTGTATAAAGGAACTGGTTTAATCTCTAGGAAAAGAATATAGTTACATAAATACATTACATGGTACCCAAGGTTAAAACAATCTCCATTTCTAAAGTAGGACATTCTCAAACAAAGAGTTACAACTTTCTTGCCAGCATTTCTTTCAAAAACATTGCTCTCCATCAGCACTCAGGACTCCATAATTGAATCATGGCAGACAGTACTAAAAGGACACAAGATAAGACAGACCTTTGCTGTAAAGCCACAGAAGAAAGCAACAACAAAAACTACTGTCCTTTACTCACAGATCCCTTTCTTTCACTTCCCTATCACTTCCCTTTCACTTCCTCATCCACCAGCATTACAACTTCACATTTTCAGGCTGAGTTGTAATGCACCCAAGAAAACTACTATAGTATTAAAGTAAATTTATAGCTTTTATTCTGTTGTATTACATGACACAGGACAAAATCATACAAACATTTATTTCCTGGAGATGTTACAGAAGTGAAGCTATGGTAACAGATGAGTAAGGTCTTTCTTTCCAGTTTAAGTAAACCCATACCTGCTACTTTGACGCACAAAAATTCTAGCAAGCCTATCACCTAAAAAATGAACTCTCTGCCAGCAGTCTGGTTTGAAACACAAAAGTCAGCAAATGCTTTTTTATCCGCCTGGGATCATGCCTCAGGAGACTTATATAGCTATTAAGTCTCTCTTCAGGTGCCCAAGGAAGTTAGAAATTCAAATGGCTTTTCAAGAAGAACAAACACATACTCCAAACCTATTAAAACAATTTAGTGAGCACTAAATACAGTAATTCCCTGTTGCAATTATATTAATGATGGTGCAAGGGAATTTCACGTCAAGAAGTCTCAGAAAAATCTAATAGTAGTTAAATACAGTGGAAGGCTACTAAAGGCAATCTGCATTTAGTTTATTTAAACCAGCTGCATCAAAGTTCTGAAGGAATAAAATACAGTTATTACCATTAGTAATACTAGAAGTTGCTCAGATTCAATTTGTAGCCATTTTAAACAGAAACATTTGCACTCAAGAGCCCAATAGAAGATGCAATTATCTTTAGTTTTATAAAAATTAGTTTTATTTATTTATTTAAAGTCATCCTGCTCTCCGATGAAGGTTAACATTTTAAAGAGACTATCTTTAAGTAAAACATGAATGTATTTTTCCCTCAAGAGTAAAACAATCAGCACAGCAGGTTTTAATCAAGTAGTTTACATTCCCCTACCCAGAACTCTCCAACTACAAGCGTCACAAATAATATCTCTTTTCAGATATCAACAGGCTAAGAAATGCCAGTTGTAATTACAAACTCTATGAAGTTGACAAACACATTCATAGTAACAACCACTCCTTACCCCCATGAACTCTCGTAAACCCAGGCTAAACCTAATGGATTCAGCTCCTCTGTAACCATACTCTAGCAGTTGTTAGTAGGCTGTTCTGCAAATTTTTTTTTTTGCAAAACTAATTAAACAGCATCAATCTAGCAAGAAATTTTAATCTACAGATTCTACAATAACTGGAATGAGGGAAATGTATATTGAAAAGTGATAGCCCTATTATCAAATTAAAAAACACTATAACCAGACCTCCATGCAGATCTCCAGCAACTATATAGGAAGAGCCATGATTTCTTTCAAGTTCTGTGTCAAATGTGGGCAGCACAGCTGTATCCCTCAATAACAGAATTTCATAGCCCTTGATATTCACTAAACACCAAATTGCACATTCATTCATCATCACCTCTCAACAGAACCTCCTCAGCTACTTATAGAGGGCTCTTTCTACAATAAAACTTCTCTGGCCTGAACCCACAAATTAATCTTCTAAGCTTCTAAGCAGTTTGGGTTAGACTGTTTTATGTGTACAGAGAAAAGCCAACCCAATTTCCTTTAGATTTGCTTTATGTCACTTCTGTCTCCAGTGTTTCACAGTACTACCTCTGCTGCCCTCAGACTCTTCCCTGCCAGTGTCAATGAATGCACTGTAAATCCCAATATGCTATCCTCAGTTTTCACACACATCCCAGGACATCCCATTGCTTTAATATGCAATCCTATGCTTGTTACTGGCCAGGAAGAAAGAGCCTTGTTTGAATTCTATCCACATCAACCAACTGCCAAATAAAGGGAAACTCCACAGTCCTCCCTCTCACTTACTCTGCAGAGGCAATAATTTCCCCAACCCCAAAAGCAGCATAAAGTTTCTGGAAACCTGTTATCAGTGAGATTTTAACTCAGTGGAATCGTAACATGTATCTGCCAACACATTCAACAGCTATTAGAAGGAGATACAGTGGTATTTTAAAATCTTGTTCTGAGCAAACCTAAGAAAATAATCAACTGTCATCTTCCAGGAAGGGCTGGGTAGGAGTTACTGTAATTACTTATGTGCCTATATTAAAAAAAAAAAAAAACAAAAACAGTTGTTAAGCACGTTACTCCCTCCATGGTGTATTAATTCCTCTAGCCATAAGCTTTGTAGAGAATGAAGAAGCAATGGTGACCTGACCTGATGTAGGGCTTCCCCTCTTCTACTCTCCCATGACCTATTGCAGCATAATTGTAAAGACAAAAGGAGCAGCATTCAAAACCTTAAAACCAGCAACAGCTTGCTCTGGCAGCCTCGACTTTCCTAAGCATGTTTGCAGCAGCATGACTGCCATCCTGGGAAGGGTTTTCCATATGTCTGTGGTACTGTGGAAGCCTCCTTACCTAGGAATACACACACAGTACCATTCCATTTTTTAGCATGGTACAGATGCAGACAACTCTTCTTGTTTTAAGCAAACAGGACAGAATGTTCAGACACACTAAAATTGAGAAATTGTTCCAGCTATTATCTGTTTTCACGCACTTTCTCTCACTGTTGTCATATACCTACTTCACTTCCCATATCTACAGAACAAATATCTAATGACAAAAAATGCTACTTGGTTGCAAATCACTTGTAATAATTCACCCTCTTGGTGCTGGAATGTGAAACTGCTGATGGACAAACAGCAGACATTCACGTCAAAGTTACAAAACTGCCTATGAGTCCAACAGCCCTGGCACTCTTCCAGCTGTATTGGGTCACAGAATGACATGAGAAGCCACCAAGTTGTTACTGAGACACCAAAAAATTTCAAAATACAACTGGAGAAAAGGTGAAAGCTGAACACCTACACTATGACAAGGGTTTATGCTACAAGCCGTAGCTGTTTTCTTCCATTTTGGCTCTCTTGCTTCAGTTACAGAAGCAATATAATAAAAAAAAAATATACCAATCTCGTTCTCCTAACCTTAAGTAAGTGTGAGACAAGAGGGATCATGATTCAAGTTTTAAAATTCAGGTCTTGCCTATTCTATCAGACCACAGCGACGCAGAACTAATGAAACAACAAAATTGCAATATAAAGAAGCAGCAGGGTGAATTACAATTAAACTCTGTTTCACTGCTTTCTTCTTCTTTCTGCATCTAATCCCTAATCAACATTTTGGGAAAGTCATCTGTGTTTAGAGTCCAAAAATTTAGATCCTAAGGTGAAGCACAAGATCTTGCAGTCACAATTTGAGTCCCATAACAGCCTCTCCATTAAGACTCTACCTAATATCATCCACCAACACTCTATGAGGTAGCAAAAGCAGTTACATTTGAAATAAGGTACCTGGAAGACTAATTATTCCACCTAACTCTCAAGGCAAACTCCTTTATGCTTTCAATTAAGAATTTGAGGCAGAGAACATTTAAAACTATGTTTAATCATTTCTTTAACATTTAATGCTTCAAGATCTATGACACGTACTACAGTTTTAAAACTGAAATTGAAGTGAATAGTTCATAAAATGAAACATTCAGAACAAACCAGAGCTTCTTTCATCATCTGGTGGTTTGCTACATAGTGATTCTGGCAATGCTTTTCAATAGCAAAGTGCTTATAAAAACACTTGCAGAGAATTACTCTACCCTGCAATACACATGAATGAACCCTCCAATGTTTTAATTAGAAATCTGATTAAAATACTTAATTTTGATTATATATTACTCTGCTTTACAGGATTTTTCTGGCCAGCACTGCTGATGAGCAGTTGCTAGCCAGCACTGAAGCTTTAAGTTAGTCCAAAAGAGACGCTTCAGATCCTTATAACAAACTAATTTTTATAGTGTAAACCTTTATTGTTTCAGCTACTGTCAAACAAAATTCAGCCTTGTGACCCAGGTAAGTTTGTTGGCTTATTTCCATGTCTGGTCAATTAAATTTTTCTCCTGAGTCTGCAAACAACAACACACAGAGAGTAAAGTCTCTTAGCTGAGGTTAAATGTTTTTTTATAATCCATATAATGTAATCCTTATCATTACCTTCTCTCAGCAGACTGCAAAATAAAGATGTCAACATGAAAGAGAGTACAAGAGTACAAGGAAGATAAGAAAAAGATTATCCAGCAAGACACGACTCCTGGAAATTTGAAAACCATGGTTCAATCCAAATCTGCCTATTCTAAACATCCAGGACAAACTTCTTGGATTTGCTCTGCTTCAAATATGTCCTAAATGATAACTATGCCTTTCAAAACACTCTGAATTTATGAGAGGATGGATGGATGGATACACAGCATATTATACAAGAAGCTGCTGTTAGGGGGCAGTTCCACTTTGCACAACTCTCGGCCCTACTGGCTGTATCTTCAGCACATAGCTTCTTCACATATAACATGCTCACACTTTCCCTCAGAGAAAGGGAGAACAGCAGGACACAGCAGAG
The DNA here is from genome assembly GCF_017590055.1 of Onychostruthus taczanowskii. Lineage (NCBI taxonomy): Eukaryota > Metazoa > Chordata > Aves > Passeriformes > Passeridae > Onychostruthus > Onychostruthus taczanowskii. The sequence goes on from NW_024501015.1 coordinate 2,398,427, forward strand.
ATATTGAACAGAGAAAATGGAGGCAGTTGAGAGATCAAATGGAGTTTCATCATGCTGCCCTCTAACCTGCTCTGTGGCAGACAACTGGCTTGCTTTTTTCCTTTTGAACACAGATAAATCTGGAGATATCCAACAGGAAATGCAATGCTGGTTTCAGCATCACCCAAATCCCAAATTTCCCCTTTTAATCTAAAGGATATCTTCTGATTAAGGTTTAAAGCCAACAGACAGAGCTCTGTTTATTAATGCAGTGAAAATATACTAACTCTGTGTGTCATACTGCAGTAATGGGCACTGAAACAGTGTTTTGCTACCTAAAAAAAAGTGTTCTCTTTTAGCACTACTGACAGCAATGGTACCCCAAGAGAAAACACTGCAGCCTTGTCACCACTTAGCTCACACACCACCAAAGACATCTTTATCAATTTGGACACATTCTTCCAAATTACTGTCAGAAATTACTCTGTTTAGTACATCAGAAGTAGTGGGATATAAACACATATAATATACAGCCTACATAGTCTATTTGTATTTTTTTGGTAGTGGACTTCTGCCACAACCAATGGCATTGTGTTGGAAGCTGAGCATCAAAATCGCAACGTTTACAATATGATTTATTCTCAAGGCAGTGCACAGAACCTCCTCAAAGAGAGACTGGCAAGGATTTCATTTGGGGCTGCCACCCAAAAGCCACTATTCATTTTAGAGCTCTAAAAGCAGCCATGAAGAATATACAAACATAAAACTCAAGTTTGTTTTTTTTTTTTGAGAACACTATAAGTTAAAAGAATCCCCCTTATTTCTACTAATTTAAAATTTAAAATGCAACATAAGAGAACAATATAACTCTGTCATTTCTGCTTTGAGTTGGGGTCAGTTGGAACCAGCTAATGTAGTTAAAAATTGGAAGTGGAAGGAGAAAAAGAAAAGAAAAGAAGTGAGAAAACATGTGATGCCCGTTCCTTCCTAAAAACAGAGAACAAGAAAAATGAGAGAATGTTAAGAGACAGTTAATGTCATCCTGGTCAAAAGAGGGAGAAAAGGTTGGAACAGGCTTTTCAGAAGTACAGAAAAGAATAACTAAGATGAGAAAATTCTGTTCTTGTACAGCCATAAATTAGCTAAACCCAAATTAGTTCATGTTTTCCTAACTTCAAACTCTTGAGCTGCGTCTTTCCAAGAGGGGAAGAGGATCATCTTGTTCCCAGAGACGAGACGCTGATGTTATCAACCCTCAGCAAGGAAGGCAAATTTGCACTGGTTACAACACCCAAGTCCAAGAGCTGGAGCTTTCATGTGATCTGCCTTATACGCCTGAAAGTCTGGGATACAAAAACTGCAGGCAGCAGACAGGGCCAAAAATCCCGACAGGCTGTCAGGCTTCTCCATCTCATAGCCTTTCAAAAAGGGCACACCAACTTTACAACAGTGGTCCTTCTGACCTGCTAGTGGAAATAATTGGAACAAACCATTGTTTCTGGACTTCCAAATCTATTTTACTCTTGGAGTCAGCAGCAGTCAGGTCATGAAGTGCCCAGGGGGCTAAATCTAATTTACTGTGTTCTACATTTCTGCCCCCTGTGCCCTGCCATGCTGATTTGGGCAGGCTGCTGTATGCGCTTGAGCTGAGCACAACTAAAGCTACCTACCTTCACCACACACTGCTATCACTGCACTGTAGCAAACTCCTCTCTCCATCACCACCTCCCAGCCCTGATGACTTGTTATTTTCAGCTTCATGGCAGGGATGGGATGTCTTGGGGTAAAACTCATTTATCTTCAGAGAATGACACACTAACGGGGGACATGAGGTTTCTTTGCACCTCAGTTTGTACAGGATACAACTCCTCCAACTAAAAACAGCAATATGAAGGTGTAAAGGGTAGAAATACTGCAGCTGACATAACATGAAGTATTAGTCTGGGACAAAATTCACAGTTGGTTGCTTTTGTCTGGGAGAAAACCACAAAATTTCATTCACTAGGGACTTTACATTTGGCAATCTGTGCTTGCACAGTTTCAGTGTAGGTTTGCAAAACATTTTGAAAGTTTTTGTCTATAGTATAACCAGATTTTTATAACATTGCTTTAATCAGAAGACCATACCTCTGCGTACTAATTTTTATTGCCAGTTTCACTTACATACATAAAGCAAAAATGCCACCAAAGCCCAATGAAAACATGTATGAAATTTCCCTATGAAGGTCATTGTGCAATGAAAAAGGGTTATAAATGACACAGTCCATCAACATTTAAAGCCTGCAAATAAGAACAATTAAGATCAACTACAAAAGGGAAGTTAAACAAAAATCACAGGGAAAGGAATCACACCTTCAGTTGATTTAGGAGGGCAGTAGAAACCCTGGCATGTGATTTACTGGCAGAAACTAAACACTCTAGTGTGGGCTAGTTGTAAAGAAAAAATATTGTCATTATTTTTCCAGTTTGAAGTCTAGTGCACTGAATCTTAAGAAAGTATAGGTTCACCCAAAGTGCATGCTTCTTTTGATGTTAAAGGGAAAAAAAATTAGCACACTCCATATCTTCTATATTAAAAGTTCATTAAAGAAAGGCTAAACATTTCATTCACTGGGATGGTTCTGGTTTTTGTCATTTTTGCATAGTTAACAAGATCATAATTCACATAGGTCACACATTGTAAATATCCTCACTATATTGTTTTCCTTTCCTCTATAATTAGACCACCTTTTGTTACCAAGAATCCTATAAACTGTTTAACTGTGAATGGTTGTAAACTGCTCGTATTAAAAATTAGGCATCTCCTCCTAACAACTTCGTGCAATGAGAATTGCATCCAGCCCCCCCCCCCCAACCTATGGCATATAAAATCAACATTACATCTCTGACACTTCTTTCTGCAGGGGTTTGATCCACATTGCATCCTCTGCACACTTTATACAGCTTGTGTCTTTTTCTCCATCCACACAAGTTACTCTCACCTAGGCATCTACCAACAAAGGGAAACATCAAGCTCACTGACAGCAGAACAGATTCAAGCACTTCAGCTGCTGTGGAAAATAAAAGCACTGAATCTTCACCAGAGCTGCAGGGTGAACACCACAACAGCGATTCCAGCGGCTTCTGGGAGGCAAATGCAAAAGGTGCACAAGTCCTGCCTGCTCACCCAGCACACAGCAGCAGCCAGGGAGTCCAAGAGAAAAAACAAGGCTTCCCAAGAGCCAAAACATCTCAATGTTGCTCTGCCCTTTTGCCGTTTTTTAAAAATTCAGGTGCTTTCCCTCATTAGAAAGAAAAGGTAGTCCTTCAGGGAATGATGGCCCCATTTCTGAATGACCTGAGCCACTGCTGCCCCCCACAGGTATTTCCAACGTTTTACTCGGTCTGTTTGCTTCTCACTTCTGGTCATCCTCGGCAGCAGCAGCCACAATACTCTATTTTTCTTTTGTATTACAACTTACAGTGCATACTTATTGGAGTACGTAGAGTTACGAGACCTAGGCAGAATTACTTCAGCTTATGGGTATTAAAACCCCATGAACTGACAAGGTTCATTGAAGCCATTAGTAGGATTAATAGAGCCTACCAGTGAACTTTCAAGGAGGCTCCTTATGAAGGGTAGAGTTCTCTTTAAGAACACAGATTTTAGGCAAAGGATAGTTTGAACTGCTTAAAGCTGTCATAATCTGAATTGTTTTCTGCAGTGTCAGTAGTGATCAACAGGCAACAGCAACAGGCTCACAAAAACTCTCAGAAAGCTGCTGTGCTTATTCTCAGGCGAAATGGACAAGAACAGGGAATATATGTGTGCCATTCTAGGAAACAAAGCACCTCCAGGTTGGTTTTTTTCCCTACCTCATCTGGAAAGAGAAAAGGAAAAAAAGAAAAAAATTGTGGAAGAAATCTGTGTGGATGATCCCATTGTACACCCACCTACTGGAGATTAAATTATTTACTGCAGTTAAACATGGGTTTGGTGTTTTAACTGCGATTTTGACAACAGCTGCTGTTTGACATATTCTGCATAAATTCTGATGCTGTGAGTAAATGTTTTCCAACAGTGAACTCTCATCCACTATTTAACGGTAGTCTTTAAAACGTCATGTTTCTCCCCAAAAGGGTGGATTTTGAATTAACAGAACACAGTCATTCTATTCCAAAGAAAAATACACTTGAAGAAACAACTTCAGCTCTCTTAGATTTCAGGTCATTTGGTCAGATAGAGATTATGAATTTCCACAGCTCACCAGGAAGAGCTGCAGGGTTGCAGTCTGCTTTTCTTTTTCCTGGTGGCACTGTTAATGCTACAGCTAAGATAGCTATAAAGGAAGGTGAAGACAGGCAGGATTGTACAATAGAAGATGGATCTGAATGCCCATAATTAAATGGGGAAGGGTACCCAACCAAAACCACCCAAACCTGAAGAATCTATTTCAGATGAAACAAGAATACTATTCAGAAGTAGAATGCAATAGAAGAGAAAATGGGATTAATAGATCAAAAAAGATGCTAAATCCTTGAGAACATTATAGTCTCAATTAAGTAGTACAGAAACAGCATAAATTTTCAGTAAGTACATCTACGCTCTGTTAATTTGCCGTAACAGAACACACAGAGGGAAAAGCCACAGAGATTTGCATTGCATTTAACTGGCTGCTTCCCAGCACATTTCACTGAAGGAGTCAAACAGCCCCCGTGACCATGGTGGGTGCAGATACCAGACAACCCACCCCCAGTGCTAACAAAGGTATTTAGAAAAGGTGCCAAGTTGCTGCTTTTCCTGGTGTCAAAAAACAACTGTGAAGCTCAATCCAACATTCGTTCGTAAACTTCAAAGAATATTTTTAAAGCATTTCATTATCCGACTAACAAAAATTCTGAGAAGTTTCCCCACTCCCTGTTTTCTGCCATATTTCAGAGTTAAGAAAAAAACAAATAGGAAAAAAATGGTCCTATAAAAATAAAACAGTATTTGAGATGCACTACCATCATTATAATAATGAAAAGAAAACAATCTCTACTGCAAACTACTTTCCACATGTAATAAAAACCTTGGTTTTCTCCTTTTAACCCCCATTAAAAGATCAGAGGGAATGCTGACATCCAAGATTTGGCAGGCACTCAAGAAAGAGTGGGTATCCCATCAGACATCTCTTGTTCTTAAACACTAGACATCAAGTAAAAAATGAATCTTGGCCTGATATCAGACCTTAATAGTAATCTATGGCAATTTAGCTCTTCATAAATGAAAATGTTCAACTTTTTTACATTTTACGTTCAGCAGAAGTGAAGAGAAAGGGAAGAATAATTTCATATTGAAAAACAGCTCGCTAAACAGGTAATCTCATTATTAGACTCCTTTAATCTTGCTCTGAGCACCAATATGGTTTATGGATAAGAAACCTGTATTTGGATATAGTGATTAACATCAATGTCTAAATTAACATTGTTTCCCTTGAGTCTTGGTTCATATCCCATTTTCAGTTACAGTCTTTTGCCAGGTTCTTTTTTCCCTGGTACTATTGGTTTCCTTTTTCTTAGAGAAGTATTTTCTAATGATAAGTATCATTCATTCTAGTCTGTCATAGATTATGAGATATTTTTTGTATAATCAGAAGAAACATCCCAACTAGAAGCTGGTAAATCACCTTTACCTTTGGTATAGTGCAAAGCTTAATACCAATACTGTAAATCATGTCAGTACTGAGAGAAGGCCAGCTTGCCAACGTGATTAACAACACTCACATATTACAAGCCTTGGAAATTTAAATTGCTCCAAATTCCCATTCAAGTCAGTTCAGTCAAGCCTTATGCTGTGCTCTTCATTTCTTCTGATATTAAAAAAAAACCAAAGCCCCTCAAGCAAACCAGGAACCATGAAGTTAAATAAAAGCACCCACAATCACTTCAGCCCTAGACAACAGTCCTATGGATGTTTCTGTCGGTAGAATACCAACAGTGCATTTCCTAAATGGTTTGGAAATGTAAGGTCTTAATTGATTCAAGCAGAGAATCTGTGACCATTCCTATGGAAGCAGAAAATACAGTCTTGAGCTCTTTCAAGCCATGACCACCAACCATATCAGTTGTGAATTTAAAGAATCAAGGTACCTTTCACCATCACCTGCTCCTCACACACGGAGGCAGGATCTGAAGGAAATCAGATCTAATAAAAATAAAAAAAAAATCACTTTTTTTCCCAGAAGTAACTCCAAAGAAAAAAACCAAGTCTGGTTAGACTTAATGCTGGAAGTCACTGCTGAATAAACATAGCAGCTGTATTCCTCCCACAGAGAAGTCCCTAACTCACTAAAAACATACGCAAATACAGACACCTTGAATTTATTACAACCCTGCAATAACCTTAAACACTTTATTTGGCAAGTAATCCTAGAAAGACTTGTTTGGTATCTCCAGAAAGATAATACTTCAATATAAAGTGGACTTTCCTCTTTCAGTACTGTAAAAAATGTGGACCATTTGAAAATCATTCCAATATTAGTGCTAACAATGGCAAAATAATAATCCTGAAATTATTACATTGGTATTAAATATAGCCCATTCTTATACATGGGCTCTACATGTATGTGCACCATACGTACATATGTATAAGTGCTACAATACATTCCTTTGCAAAGCATGTACAGAATGGGAGTGTTTATTATGGACATTTTCAAGAGCACAACAGTAATTACGTTCCAAAGAATTAATAAAATCAACAGAAATTGACATTTAGCTACCATGTGTATTTCAAAAAATATTCATTCATCACAATGTAAGATTGAGAAAAGTTAGTAACTTCCAAGTATTACTACCAATTTAATACAGCATTAATTAGCTACCGATGTTGTTTGACATAACTGAAATTTTCATTTCATTACGAAAGACAATTTCTTATATTTTGCATGGTCTTCATAAGAGATTGCAAGTACTGCAAATCATAAGTACTAGAGATACTTCAGAAGTAGTGGAAATTTAATTTTGAAAGACTGCAAGAACAACTCTTAGCTGGGAGTCTCTCAGCAATACGATCAATAAGCAAACAGTCACGATGGGGTTACTGAAACAATTAAAAACCCTGGCAATAATTAGATTTTGCAAACTCTGCCCAAATTTAGAACAACAGACAGAATCAGTGTTATTAAGCTTTCCTATGAAAAGTAAGAAACCATGTTTTGTTTGCTAAATACCTAGAAGCACAACAGTGAAACATACATTATGAACTATTAAGAGATATTTTCTCAGATTCCAGGTCTAATTTTCCTTCAAAGCATTAGTAATAAAGATTCCAACCAGCCAGCCCTCAGGGTTCTGTTGAAAATAACATCATACAACTAAAATGGGTGTTCAACAAAGAGAGAATATGCTGCTTCTTGTGAGTAGCAGAATTATCCCAAGACACGCATGCCTTGTTTATTTTGGGCAAAACTTGCCCTAAATCACAAGTGCAGACATGTTTAATGCTTCCTCTTCTTCCTGCTGTACTACTGCACGCTAGAAAGCTACAAAGGGTACCTAGGAGACTTTTAGTGAGGTGCTACAGTAATATGGGGTTCCACAGCCTGCCCTACTGCAGATGTATTACTACCCACAGGCCTAGAATAGCTGTAAATTAACTACAGTTGTGGGGTGGATGTTCTCAGGATTCGTGTAAGCCCCACTCAGAGGCCCCCTACTTTTACCTCTCACAACACAGACCAGCTCTTAAAGAAGGGCGTGAGGTATCTTGAAAGAACATCACAGCTCCCATCCCTCCAGCCCGTAACAGGGGATGGATTTGCTTGGCATTTCAAATATTACAGTCATCCACGTACTGACAGCATCCAGGAGAGGGCAGGAAGGGAGGGAATTTCCTTCCAGGACTTAGTGCAGAAAGCTAGGAGCAGTTGCAAGATATTCACAGACACAGTCAAACAGATGAGGAATTTGAAGTATTTGGCAGTCACTGCTCAAGAGAGAGCCAAACCAAGAGAATAAAAGTAGTATTTTGCAAGGCTCAGGTGCCTTTTTGCACCACAAAAGAAGAAACCTGCAAGAACTCATTTTGTACTTGCATCGTTAAATGAAAAAGTAATATTTCAAGTAAATATGCTATGAAGAAATATTAGAAGTTCTTAAATTTACAACCAACTACAAGCGTGAACATTACATATCTAATATAGAAATTATAATTGGTTCAGACCTATTACATAAGAAGTTACTGTAGTATTTCACAAACATGTGAAATTGCAACAAAAAAAAATCAGCCTGAAAATTAACTTAATAATCATTGCAGTTGTAAGTAGTATTAAAATAATGTGGTGTATTTACTAAGATCCCCAAATATGATTCCCTGACCATCACCTCTGGTAATGGGAATGAGAAAAACATGGAGGTTAATTTAGCAACATTTCATGTATAAAAGGCTGCAAATGCTGTTTAATTTTTGGCTTTGAAGCAATCAGAATAAGAAAATCCCTCCTCACAAGATACCCCAAGTGGAACTACACTACAAGGGGAAAGAGAGTCATACTTTAAATATTAACAGGATTAAGTTTGGGTGGTGTACAAAATAACACAAAAGAGACATGCAGAGAATGAAAAAATACCAAAAATATCTTCACCAAATACTGCCAAGAAAAACTTGAATAATTAATTGTGTGTGGTTTTGATACTTAATGTACATTTATTTCTGGCTGGATATATATAAAAAAGTATACCTTTTTCTCATCTTTCAGCTAGCAGAAATACAAAAAACCTCCTCCCTCATACAGTTTATAAATATAATTTTATACTATCTATCTAGAAATAATAACCATATTTAAAATAAAGGAAAATATATCTAGAATTTTATGCAAGCAGTTTCTAAATATTCAGAGAAAAAATCAAAGCAACAGATTACTGCTATTATTTGTGTGTGAAAAACCACAACCAGATTTTACAGCTGCCTAAGTTAGCTCCCTACAAATTCTGATCACAAATTTCTCAGTGGCACTTGTTAAACCTGCATTTGATTTATTTTCAGTAAAAGAGCACCTTCTTCTACATGGCTGTTACATTACCCCAGCATTCATACCAGCATGCATTGTTGAGATACTAAACATCAAATATTAGGTTAGAAATACACATAACACATGCATGGCCTTGAAATTCCATTTGCATGTTTTTGAAAACATTATTGTTCTCTATGACAGTTCATAAATAAGTCCACTACTGCTATCAACCAACAGCATTCAGTGACCAAAATTCAGTCTTTAATATGATGACTTGGTCAGGAAAAGGAAAAAAAAAATCATTAACAGACTGATTTCTCAGCAGCAATTAAAAGTATTTTAAAGTAAAATGCAACACAGAAAAATACCAACATCTCCCACTCATCTTCCACCTTCAGTAGGTTTTTATGATCTTTTTGAGGCTCTTACGCAGAAAAAAACCCTTCTGCCCCTTCTCTTCAGGCATAAACTAGACTGTCAAGCATAACTATCTTGACTTACTCTTCCTTAATGAAATTGGTTTTGGTGGCTTTTTTTTTTGTTTGTTTTGGTTGGTTTTTTTTTATTTGCGTTGTTGGTTTTGTTTGTTTTGGTTTTTTTTAAGAGCAATTATTTTCTTCTGCACAAAATAACTGCCACATTATGCTTTCCAGATTAATTTTGGATCCATATTTTGGTTAGATAGGGCATCAATGATCATGGTGCTAATTTTGTCACAGCTGAGTTAAGCCACACATTACTGACCTTCTCCATGCAAAATCAGACCAAAAAAGGAAAAAAAAAAAAAGGCAGCATTGTATATTTATTTCTGCCACTAGTCATGTTTCTCAAATGAACCCCCATTAGCTTTTACTTTTTCCTTTGCAGTCAGTATACAGTTTAGAGTAAAGTATTAACATTTTTTGCTAACTGCTTGCTCATGTGTGTTCACGAAGTTTACACTCACCTGCATGTTAATATGATCAAAGAACAACAGACTCAAAACTCAAGTAAAGCCTTAAATTTATCCTTTTCGTAGAGGTGTGTGCAAGTCAAGTTGTATTTTGATTAGAGTGATTCTTCTAGGGAATACTAGGGAATTTCTAAGGAGATTCAATGAAACTGCAGGTGCTTATCAGCACATGGGAATAAATAAATTGAAATAAAAAAACCCCTCCAAGTGTATTCTCAAGATTTCCCCACAAGACCAAGCTAACCTTACCTTTCTAATCCTAAATCCACCACAATAGGATAGATGTTTCTAATTGTTTGGGGGGAGTTGTGCACATATATTTTGTAGTCCTTTGCATGTTATTGAGATAAATCCAGCAATTTAAAGCTGCAAAATAGGCTCTCCCTTCAAAGGATGGATTTCTGTTAGGTCCTTATCTGCATATAGATGTTTATTTATGATCCTATTACCTGCAAAATTGTGACCAGCGCTTTTCAAATATTCCTTAGGGTTTCAATTGTGAGAGTTAACAGGCAAGAACAAAAGCAGCATTTTAAATAGCCTGTGCTGAAATTTTATGCCTACTATGAATTGCTCTCTAAGAAGTGCCCCAAAAGTAATTAGGAAAAGAATCCTCATTTGAGGCAAAACTGCATCTAGAGAAAATGCAGCCTCCCCACCCCAAGTCCTGCGTTCCCACAGTCCCGGTCAAACAGCATGGCAGCTTACCCCATGATAATATATGAACAGGAAACTTCAAAGCAGTGTCACAGCTTTGAAACTACAGTTTAAGGATAAAAGATGATTGCTTAAAAGGACAAGAAGTTTTCAGCAGTACTACCAAGCAGAACAATAGGGTTAGGTTGCCAGTCAATGGTTTGAGTGCTAACCAGCCGCAAAATCCTAAAACCAATTAACACCAAACACATCCAAACACAGAATTTAACACCAAATTCTAAGCAGTCTTATAATTTCACCTGAATAAATACTCCTCCTTTAAAGAAGCAGAAACCTCCTGTCCACATCCACTGTTCTCTCTTCCTAAGCTAAAAAGGTCAAAGGGAATGGATGAAACCACAGAAGGCTCCAGCTATTCCAAAGCAATATACAGATGGTATACATATTATTACTACTTAAATATCAAAGCAACAACAAAAAAAGGCTACCACAGTTTATTTTGGTTTAAAAGAGACGCGATGCAGTGAAGTAACAAATAAGCAGTACAGCGTGAGGTTTCTGTTTTAGCAGGATGCTGTACTCACTAGATAGAAGAAAACCCAAGCGCGTAATAACATATTTATCCTCCCAGAAGTATTCTTCAAATCAATATGTAAATAATTTTTTTAAAATACAGATATGTTGTGACACCAAGTATCCATCCTATTAAAATCACCAGAGAACTTTCTCCTCAGGTAACAGCTACCACTAAACACTGCACAAGCGATGACAGTGCTTTTCCTCTTTTAATCTCTTTTTCTGCTACTATGTTTACCAGAAGTTCTCACAAAAAGCAAATCATACTTTACACCAATATGGAGTATTCACTTCCAGATCCCATAGCAATGCTCTCCCATGAAAGCACACGTTCACACAGGTTTGTGAAAGACCTTATACATTATCTCTATACAATCTATTTTTGGAGTTGCACCAATGTGCATGCTTTTTACTGCCTTCAAGGTTATCTTTCCTTCTGAATTTCTTTTAAGTGTCTTTATCACTTCAATGCATCTTGGCAAGCCTGCTATTTCCTGGTATTTTGAAATAGCTTTGGATTTTGAAGACTCAAAAGTTGAGAGATTTTTATAACATCTAACAAGGGAGCATACCTTTAATTAATGTTTATCTATCTTCTGGTGACTGGAGTAAACTTTGTTATGAATCATGTACTTCTCTGCATTCTAAAATTGATTTTAGAACAGTTTTTTCAAAATGGATGTGCTAAACTTTTTGAGTGACATCTTTCAACACCACAGATCTCCTTAAGATGAACACTGCCCATATCTCAATATCACTTTTTTGAACAGGCCTACTGTATATATTTCTTCTAGTATTTTCTGCTTATTCTAGCTTGAAGTTTACCTTGAAGCATTCTGGTCTTTTAAACACGGTACTGCTAGGCACTGACTGATAAAGCTTTGGTACCCTCCTGCAGAAACACTATTATTTGACAGCATTACCCAATTTCCTCTTCAAACGCTAAAAAGAGATACCAAGAGGAATAAATATTTTCTGGGAAGTCTCTGACCCATCTGAGCTATCAAACATTTTAGAGGCATCCTCTAAACCACCACTTACGACAACTTCATCTGCTTCTACCCTGTTTACTATTAGTAGTGTTAATTCTCCTCTGGAATGGAATGGGACAAGAAAGCAAATTTAAAAAAATCTCCTTTCTAACAGCTTCCTTATCAACTGAAGATGCTGGGTAAAAAAGAAAACCTTATACACCTAGGCTAATCCAACTTCAGGCTTTATTACTTTAATTGGTTTATTAACTGTTCCTGCTCAGTGTTACCTTGATTTTGATCCCTGGCATTTACACACAAAATAACTATGATGTCTCAAACTTGAATATGGGGCTTTGCTTGCAAGTATCAGGATGTCTTTCCCACTCTCTACAACTACCACCTTCCTTGCTTCTTCTCTCCTGTAACTCTCAAGCTCTATTGCCTGCCCCATAGTCAGGTTGCTTCTCTTCCAGTCCAAAGAAGCATTTTCAACCAAAAAAGGTCAGCTCCCATCCACTAGAGCTGAATTCCAAATGCTCATGCAAGATACACAGTAAAGGTACATTACACAAGCCTTCCCTTGCTCTTTTCAGGGAGGGAAGAAGATTGAAACTCTGTAAATGGAAGTGCTGAGGGAGCCTAATGAGCCACACTGAACCACCTCCACATTATGCAATAGAAACTTTTCCTACTATAAAATCAGTATTTGCAGTCAGCTACATGCACAAAACAAGACACTCCCCAATGTTTTGAAATCCACATTGGTCTTCCAGGGTCAAAGTGACTGATGTACTGCATCTTTATAAATACTCGTGCATACCCTACCCCTGAGGCTGGTGATCACAGAAATATGTGCAGGTACATATAAAACACAGAATTTCATACTATTTGTTGACTAGGTAAAAAATTCTCTGTGTATGGATATATATACATATATATATACACACACACTAAATTTGTATGTGTGTGTGTATGTATATATATATACACACACACATATGTACAGACAAGATATGTAGATGCACACACCTATCTGCACATGCAGGAACCTTCTTTCACAGGCAAATGATCTTTATAAGTCCCAAGTTTTCACAACCTAAGATAATAACAGGATTGCAGAGAGAATTTTAGGCATGAGGACACAGCATTTCTGTGGCACAGGAAGCTCAACAAAGTATGTAATGAAAATCTGGAACCTTGGAAAATGCAGATGGTGGATTTTGTATTTAGTATTTCAGTAACTTCCAGCTCCTGTAGAGGTATCCTAAAACTAAAGTTTTAGCTCAAACATTGTGTAGGCATGCATGTGGAGAAGGGTATTATATGTCAGACAATACAGTTGCAGGGATACAGCTCAGAGGAGCACTAAGGAGAAGGGCTTTGCCCTGCAAATGCTAAATCATTCATGCTTGTAACTTCTGCAGATGCTCAAGTCAAACTCCACAACAGCAGGAGCACAGAATTACTGAGCACTGTTGTGCACAGAGCGTGAGGCACAGTCAGATTTCCTGCTACTGTAGAAGAGGCAGTGTTAAATGTGACGTAAAGCTATTCCCCATAGCCTCCATAAAATACAGCTCCTGCTTAGTCTGTATTAACTGCTGTCAAGTTCAGCACAGGGATTAGAGAGGACAGTCAACCATTTCACATGGGGGCATGCATGTCAGACAGGAGCCATCCCTTGCATGAAAGTAAAGCCCTGTACCAGCATTCATCATCCCCTGCCTGATAGCAGGCAAACAACTACCCTAAGCCATACATCACATTCAGCAAGGAAGAGACTTTGCTTTCCCTTCTTAACTTGCTGAAAGGCACAGAGGGCTGCCTCCTCTGACACCCTTCTACTTTCTGCTGCCCAAGAAAGCATCCCATCTCTGCATCAGACAAGCAGAGATTTGGCAGCCACCTCTTTGCTGCACAATTCCTGCTGAGAAAGGGTTATGACAGCAAAATCCAAATATATTTCTCTGCAGAGCTCCAATAGCGTATTTGCTCTGCAGAGTGGAAGAACTGGTAATTTGACATGTAAAAGCCATTTTACTACTCTTCTAAATATTTTTCCCTGAAATTATTTTCCATTTTTTGGTGCCCTCCAGCACTGCAAATACTCTAATCCACAGTGACAGGACCTAGGGCTGATCAGTGTTTGTAAGTGATGACAAAAATATGCTCAAATGGCAGACAGGTTGTAAGGACAGATCTGCAACAGAGAAGGATAATAATTTATGAGCATAACCAGCTTTAAATTTCCAGCGGAACCATTACCTTCACCATCCTCAATCCATCAGGAAAGCAAATAATTGTAATTTCAGATGCGACATAGCTCTTGCATATTTAAAATATTCAGTAATTAATTGAGTGAAGGAAACCAAGCACAGTAATTTTTTCTCCTTCCACAGAAATGAAACAGATTTAGTATAATCCTTGTCTAAAATTCATCCAAATCTTTAATATTTGTTTAAATTATATTAGTCTTTAAAGAAAAAAATCTCACTATTACACTTTAAAAAATAGCTGCTTTAGACAGATTTAATGAACTTTTACGATGTACTTATTTTTTGCCTTTTTTTTTGAATGTGAGATTGATAGCACTTTTTCAGTCTAGGCACTGTGCCTGTGGCCAAGTGTGCTGGCTTCAACAATTTGGGCGACTACAGCCCAAAGACAAAGCCTCATCCAGAAGAATTAAAAATGAGCTATTGACTGCACTTCTACTCTTTCCCAAGCTGGGCCACAGTATTGGCTTCAAGACAATCCTATGGTACTGCCTGACACATAGCTCTTGCAAAGGACAGGTTCTTGGCAGTGAAAAGCAAACAAGCCATGCTTCACGAGCTCTGGTGAAGCTCAGAAGCTGCCCACAAACTCATGCGTGTTGGCAGAAGAAATTTTGACTGGAATGAAAATATGAATGAACTCTAGAGGATCAGTGTGGCGAGGAACATTGCTTGAGAAGCCGATTCTTTTGTATTTAATACAGCATTAATTCCTCTGGAATACCTCCCTGTACTTTAGAGCACAGCAGATGACAAAATAAAGCCACTGCAAGTCACTTCCATCTCCTGAGTCTCTCCAGAAAATGTAATGGGAAAACCACCTCTCTGAAAGCTTCATCCCAATGGCAAATTTGGTTACAACCAGCCAAAAGATGAGATGGGACCTCAGGTGAATAACGAGTCCATGCACTGCCAAAAGGATCAGCTTTATCATTCCTTGCAGTTTCTTGAATAACCTCCAGGAACAGAGACTCTCAAACTATTTTCATCCCATCCAAACATTTCTTACTGCAAGTTCAGCTGGTCACTCTTTGTCCAAATATGCATTTGGAAGGAACAAAAGGACACAAATTCCTCCCAGATTCTTACAAAGCATTACATTTGACCCACTGGCTGCTCTTCTGGGATCTGGGACTAAGCTCAGCTGGCCCACTTCTTTTGTTGATTCAAAACTGGACTTAACCATTTGAGTTCATGCCTTCCCACCACCACTAACAGCACTGAAACAGATTCTGCTTTCTGTTTCCCACTGAAGGGGAAAGAGGCCCAGCACCACTGGAAGGGGTCAGGAATTAGTCACCAGCAGAAGAAAAGATGGCAGAAGGAACTGATGGTCGAGAGGAGTTTATTGATTAGCTTCCTTTACTAGCTCACACCTCCTGCTCCATTGAAAACAAAAGCACAAAATGAGCATTTGATCCAGAATCAAGCTCTCCAAAACCTAGGCTGCCTATCACCGTCTGCTTGGAGCCAATTCCCTCCTGGTTTGGCGTTCCTCTTACAGTACATTTGTCTACACCAGGACACTCTCTTAAGAAGCTGTGTGAAAAGGTTTAGCACAGGGACGACAAGGGAGAAAGGAGAGATGCTCCTTATGAAGAAGCAGAAGACATTAGGCAAGAACAAACAGCCAAGTTCATTGTTACTCTCTCTGTTATTTGAGGATTAGTCCAGGATCTCTTGAGAATCTATCTTACATGTAAGCTAGCCAGTATGTAGTTTCTCTTTTCAGCTTTTTAAGAGGTAGGCAGTAAGTTTGGCTTTTTTCTAATTTACACATACACACATACATATACATGTGTTAAAAATTCTTGAGATAAGTGACAGTTATGTAGAAATCACAAAAAACTTCCCTTTCCAACTCATAATGACAATAAATCAAGCCTCGGAAATGTCTTTATGCAGTAATTTCTGAACACAATTTAAAAGTTTTCCTGCTAACAATCATAAATCACAATAAGACAATCCTATCTTTTTAAGCCACCAATGCTATTGATGTAACCAAAGAAATAGCAAAAGACAATTTGGTTTCTATCAAATCCCACACAAACTATTTTGCAGATGGCTTTCTGCTGCCTTTCTTATCCTCATCTGAAAACTGGGGAGGTATCAGAGCAGGAAACTTACTTTTTTGTTCTTTTAGGTAGACCTTGAAACTCGGACTATGCAAAAGACCATCTTGTCTGCCCTGTCCCAAAAGCCAATCAATGGGAAAAAACCCAACCTAACAAGAGTTTACCAAAACAAGTTTCACAGTTTTGTTTATACTTTTGTTGTATACTTTGCAACCTAGTGAGGCTTAAAACAACTGAGCCACTTTACCAACAAAGGAAAAGCAGGGAAACAAATGAAACATCCAGCTGAGCACTATCCCTCAGGGAAGAACTTATTCCAGTGAAGTCAGCTCTAACAGTGAGCAATGGAAGAAGAAACAAGCCAACTTGAAAAGTCTAATTAAACAAAGGACAAGAAAAACAAAATGATGAGCCTGCAAGTTTTCCATCCCTTTGCTTTCCGTATCAATGAATCACACCCAGTACGGAAATTAACTCAAGCTGAGACTTCAGTAAGAACAGTAACTCACTGCAGCACTGCCTGTTTTCTAAGACTTCTTTCTACAGACTTGGATCTGTACTGATGTTACCCTTTCTTTAACCAGTCAAATCTGGAAAACCTAGTGAACCACTAGGTTTGAACCACTTACGAATTTACCTGATCTAAGGTTTATGCAAAGACATAAGCACTTTTGACATTTAAAAATGTGTTTTAAGCCTTAATTTGACAATAAATGCTTTGAAACATGAGTATTAGCCATGCCATAAAGACAAAGCTAACAGATAAAATAACAATGAGCTAGTAAGAAATGGGAGTATTTCTCCTAGTATAAAAAACCCCCCCATCAGTCCAACAAAAAGAATCCACCCTCACATAATGTGTGGGAATGACAGATCCACTCTGACTAAAAAGACAAAGCTGACGTGCCTAAAGTACATGTTTAGGATCCTAGACTTGGCTTAACTCAAACAACTTTGACTGGATGGGGTCCCTCAACAGTATTAAAACCGCTCTAATTGCATTCTTCAAGCCAGCTGAAAGCTGACAGCTTCCGCTCTCCCGCTCGCTATCAGGGCACATCAAGGACTTCTGTTATGAGAGGAGCACCTGGTCCAAATTTATTTCAACAGCCCAGAGCAAAAAGGGAAGGTGCTTAATGTTCAGCCACAATGGTGACATTTTTACGATACGTCCAAAGTTCAGAAACAAACAAATGAAGGATTTGAAAGGCGCACGAACAGAAAGGGTGACAATAAAAATTCAACATTAATACATCAATTTTAAAACATATACCACCCATATACTTGAGGGCAAGGCCAAAAGTTCGAAGCAGAGAAAAGAAGAAATCTGCATCACTTGCTTGGAAGAAAAAAAAAATTAATTCTCTGTAACTGTTTGAAAGAAATGTTGACCTTTTACTGAAAATGACACATTTCATTCCATCCTATTTCAGATGACTACAAGGAGCACCAATCATTCCATCCAAAAGTGGTGGCACATTTCAGCTTTAGCAGAATAACAAGTGATACAGCTGGAAAACCTCTCTACATTTTCAGTTAAATTGTCTGGGTTGTGCCCCTCCCCCTGCCCCCTGGTTAGAAATCAAATTAACTGGAAAAGCAGAAGGAGATGCACACTAATACTATAAAACTAAAACTGTAAAACATTCAGATCAGCAGAGATGAGTGAATAATCATTGATACATTTATCATAGTGTTAAAGAGGCTTTAATAAATGTTTCTCAATTTATTTGAAAAATACTATTGCTATTTTTAATCAAACATTTATGAACATGACACTCTTGTTCAACTCAGAATTAGACCAGCTTTATTTCTGCAGCTACAACTAGGCTAAAATTACAGTCATTATGTAAATTTATCGAAGATTTCTCATGTACAGAATGACTGAAGAATAGACAATTTTAGGAATAGAAATGCTGAAATTGCTCCACAGTAATCAATGCACTCCTACACAGTAAAGCAAAAATGACAGAAAATCTCACATCTGTGCAATGACATAGGAACCATCAATTAACTCTTTATAAATAACAACATTTAGGAGCAATTTTAAATGCATGTTACAAAAACAGGAAACAGATTATTCCACATTAAGTATTTCTGTGTTATATATAACAAAGACCCTAGCTCTATGCCTTGAAAATGTCTATTTAGGTATAAGAATATACTGAAAGAGAGAAAGTAAATTCTTAAATCAGTACACTGGCTTTTGTTTTGCAGCAGAAAGCTGCAAAATATATTCTCTCCTTACTTTCCAGCCAGTATGCATGGCCAGATTTGCTGCCACATATGAAGTTATTAGAATGTCCACATGTGGTATTTTTCTCTACTAAACAGACAAAAGTAAGCAATTTAGTAACTGACTGAGAGATTCTGCAGGAAAATCTAAACTACTAAAAAAATACATCTTTCAAGAAAGATTTAAATACATAACTGCACAGGCAAAGCCACACCATCTTTAAAAATAAATTCCAAGTAACTTATGGAACAGTTAACACTGCAATTTCTTGTAATTTTATGCTGAAGCTCTGCCTTCTCATGCAATTTCCCCTGTATTCTGCAGGACAAATTAAGAGAACAATACCCAACCATTCTTGATGGTGTCTGCTGATACCAATCCTCAGTACTGATGAATTGTCAGTAGCATACTGATCAGAAGCATACTCCTCAGAAACATTCTCCTTCTGCTTGCTTCCTAATAACTGGGACAAGCTTCCTAAAGGTCTTTCTCAAGAACTGCCTGATTTTAAGAAATACCACATTTCCTTATTTTACTTACTGAACACTTATATTGACTTTTTCAGATAGAAATTATTAGTGCACTAACAGACATTTTCTTTTCACTAAGCAAGTAATGTTTGTTATTAAAAAGCTGTCTGTAACAGGATTTAGTGATCTTTAAAAATCCAAATCCCACCCCGACTTTTGCCAAAATCTACTAATGAAACAAAAGTTTTTTAAAAAGAAAACAAAAGGGGAAAAAAGAGGGAAGACATGCAGAAGAAATACATGCATAGTGGAAGAAAGAGTTAACAAAATCTGCAGTGTGCCTCAAAATGAGCTATAAAAGTTCCATAATGAACCTTCTAGTCCTGAACTATCTCTCAGGCGCATTCACTTATATTTCTTTATGCTGCCATCTCTCACTGCAAGTATAACAAGAGAGTTAAAATGTAATTTTACATGTAGGTATATCACCTCAAATTAGCAACATAAAATTACTGACATTTATTCTAAAGAAAGCCCTACTGGCTAGAGGTAAAATGCTGAACTAGCATCTGTCAGTACTGCTAATTGAGGTAAGGTTGGGAACTATAAAGTACTATTAAAGGAGTAAAATAATACCAAATGGAAACGCTGAAAAGGTACACTACCCTTCTGACACTCTAAATTATTATCCCGATTAAAGTAACTAGTATGTTTGACTCCTAAAAGTGCCATGGACAGTAATGTGCTTCAGAATTGCAAGGAACATTTTTATGGGCCACAGTACCTGAAAAAGAAAAAACCACATTAACAAATTCTTGCAATATAATATCTATATGTTTGATGTATTTTTAATGAAGTATTCCATCTCCTGTATTTTTAAAAAGCATCTGTCTTTTTTAGAAAGTGCTACATTTTCATACCTCCAGCTTCAGCAGCTCTACCCTGTCCTCTTCGGGCTAAGCTCTGAGCAGATCTTCGGACCACAAACTACTTGCAAGGCTCTTGCCATCACCTTATGAATGATGAATGGCAACAGGATAAAATCCAACAATGGACCAAAAGGTAAAACAGTTACATCTAAAGAAGTATTAATAAAACTTATCCAACTTTTATCTTTTTTTTCTTGTTCGACATATCTACTCCTTTGACACCATGGTGTAGAGTTCTCTGTATTCATTTAGGAACACAGCAAATTTTACTACAGCATCTAGAAGTGTTTAAATAAATTCTGTCTATCAAGCAAGCATTACTGCTTTCTCTTTCAGGAGGAACAGCTGGGGAAGAGAATCCAATTAGTTGCTAGACACAGTCTTTAGAAAATTCAGAGACTTACAAAACAGCAGTAGCCATGGTAGAAAATAAAGGCTATATGGAGAACATTCAAAGATGAGAAGGACTATTTTTCATTTATTTCTGTGTGAATGAGAGAGAGAGGTAAATTTATTAGCAGATACTTCCTCTTTGAGAAAAATGCTGAAATCTGATGGTAACACAGTCACAACAGCATGTCTACTCTGCTTGAAAAATATTAAGCTGCATTAGGTTAAAAGCAATCATTTCTGGTCACATCTTAAGAGATTTACTTTCATACAGACTGCTTACATGAGGAACAAAATATAGTATATATTTCTGACTTGCTACAAACTTTCATAATAGGACTAGTTATCAAATGAAAGTTCATACCTGCCCTTTCACCCCCCACAGATAAACTGAAAAATTTCAACTGGCTTAACATTTGGACATACTAAAAGGCAGCCAAATAGAACATGCTTTAGCCTGAAAATAATTTCCAGGCTGAGCTGTATTAAACTGATGTAGGTCACGCACAGAATCCTTAACCTCGCAAAATTCAACAATGGGAAGTACAAAATTGCAACAACAATGGGAAGTACAGCTGCACGTGGGAAAGAACAACACTGTGTACTAATAATGTGCTGGAGGTCACTGCTGGAAAGCACTTTGGCACATAAGAACCTGGGTTCTGGTGGACACTGAGTTGAACACGAGCCAAGAACGTGCCCCTGTGGCAAAGAAGGCCAGTGGTGTCCTGGGCTGCATTAGACTTGCCAGAAGTGCTGAGTAGAGGTTGTTTTCCTCCACTCAGCACTGCTGAGGGCACAGCTGGAATGCTGCACCCAGTTCTGTGCTCCCCAGTACAAGTGAGACATGGACATACAGGGCAGAGTCCTAAAAAAGGTCCACCAAGGTGACAAAGAAACTGGAACATCTCTCCTATGAGGAAGGCTGAGAGCTGGGATTGTTCAGCCTGGAGAAGAGAAATGTCTAAAGGTTGGATGAAAAGAGGACAGGGACAGGCTCTTTTCAGTGGTGTCCACAGACAGGACCAGAGGCAAAAACGAAGGAGACTCCATCTGAGCAGCTGGAAACACTTTTTCATTGTGAGGGTTGACTGAGCACTGGCACAGGTTGCCAAGAGAGCTTGTGGAGTATCCATTTTTGCAGATATTCAGAAGCTATCTGGACAAGGTCCTGGGCAGCCTGGCCTAAGTGACCATCTTTGGGGTCAGAGGGGTTGTACCAGATGACCAATCTGCAGAGGTCTCTTCCAACCTCAACCCCTCTATGGTTCTGTAAAATAAACTCCACAATTTCTGTTTGTATTTTACAGTCACCAAGGAAGTATTTTTTGTATTCTAAATGATCTGAAAGTCAGTTTTTGTGTGGGAGACCGCATGCATGCACACATGCATGCATACACACACACAGATATCCTTACTCCTTTGAAAGGACAAAGAATAGGTTTCTAATGTTTTTACGGCTTCAAGAATTCCACATCCCAAGACTTTGCAAAAAAAATACCTAGCTTGAAAAGTCATGGTGAATCTATTACATATGGACAGTTTTTAAGAGAGGGAAAGGACACAGCTCTTCTTGAGTTAAGAATGTCAGGATAGTCTATCAAGCTAATTAAGGTGTTACCTGCTGTAAAAAAAAAAAAAAGTCCCTGACTTCAAAAAAAGAATAAAGAAAATCCTCAAAAGCCACCAAAGTTCTCCCCGGTATTTTGTCAGCATTCAAGTGACATCCACAGATTTAACAGAAATGCACCAGTTAACTGGGGCATTAAAGCAACCTCTGCAGAGCTGGACAGTTTGTAAAGTTCATTAGCACCCAGATTACCTTCCTACAGACTCTCTGAGCCCCTCACAATCATCTGAAAGATCATTAGATTCTGACACGCTGCTCTTATACATCTAAATGACCTTTTGGATACGCTTTTCAGGTTCTCGCTGTTAACACTGCACGCCAAATGTCACCAAAATTCTTCTGAAGTTAAGTGTCACTAGAAGACATTTTGACAGGCCATTTTGTTGCTAGATACAGCAACAGAATTATGCTACACTGAGGGTGAGGGACTGAAAGGGAGAAAAAGCATCTGATCTCTAGCCAAGTACACCATTACTTCAGAGGTACCCACAGAAAAGCTTATGGAGGAGGGAGAGGCCACTACTCCAAGCAGCTCAAGGCTCCTGGAATCCTCAGTCACAGGAGGTGTTTTAAAGAGATTAAGCAGAAGAAGATAGAGAGAAGAAGAAGGAGAAGATAGGCAGGCTCCACTACAGGGTAGTTCCCCAGTCCTAAGCACCACCTTGGTTCCCAAGCAGGCCCCACTTTTCTCAGTGACCACTTTCAAGAAAATGCAGACTGATAGCCTGTTTCCCCAAACCTCACACATACTTTGGCATAAGATGATTGAATCATCTCATCTCTTCCAAGAAGAGAACAGAAATGGGGGCACCCACCACATCATGCACCAAGATAGCTCACATTGCCAGAATGAATATATGACTCTTCCTGCAAGCCCACTATACCTCTAGGTGCAAAGCAAGCATGCAAACTAATGCTTTAAGAGGATTAGGGAAGAGAGGAGGGAGGGTCAGGGGACACATTTTTATAGAAGAAGTGGAAAAATGGATTGTTTCGTCTGTACCAGATGTGAGTGTCCTTCTTTTGACTTGCCAGTCTTTCCCTTCCGAAGAACTCCCTGCCAGTAAGATGATCCAGTTCAAACAAACATCAGAACAAGTCTGCCACATTATCTGAGTCAATCAGTACAAGTGAAAAACCATTAGAAACCTCATGTGAATGAGCAAACAAAGCATCAAAAGACAGGAGTTCATGCACCTTCAACTTTACAGGGACAGCCAAGAAAAATTTTCAATAAAAGGAATTCCTAGTAACTTCCAGAAAACTGAAAAAATTCTATTAATTACTCAGCAACTGAAAGAGTTTCGGTCAGATACACTTTCTAATGCACATCTCCTACCCCGCTGAAGCTGTCTTTTTGCCAGCATTATCTTAGCATTATCTTTTTGTCAGCATTATGTGGTGCACCATGAGCACTCAGGACCATGCATTTTCATGGCAGAAGCAGAAAAGTTTCCCCATCCTTAGGAGCAGGGCTGCACCTTCCAGCCTTCTCCAGAGACATCTGAAGACAGCTCATCTGATTGTCACCAATGTTACAAGCTCACTCCACTGAAACTGTGTTAGGAAACCATGGAATTCCAGAGAAGTGGGACTTCTCAGAGCCACAGAGTTCACAATCTTAACTTGTTATTCGACAAAGAGCTTACCAATGGAAGTGTAACAAAGAAGTAAAGAACAACTCTGAACAATGTGCTGATGAACTTTTTTTTTTTTTTTTTTTTTTTTTGTTAAAGAACAAGCAAAACCTAACATCACAAGACTTGCATGGAATTTCACATCACACACACTGAAACACATGAACTAGACAGTGGGGTGCAGGGTGGTGTGTGTCTGCTCTACATGCTACTCAAAAAAAAAGCAGACCACCTGCAGCTTAGTCAGGAGGAGACTTTTAAAAATACAGATGATAAAAGGAACTGAGAGGGTGGTACAAAGCAACTAGCTTCTCCAAATAAATACTCTACACAGCTGTAAACGAGACTTTGAGTTCCTGGGTAAGCAAGAACAAATCCTCAGATTAAAAAAATGCCACACTGACTTAATTAATAGATATGTGGGAGCAAAGAAAGGCTGACATTTCTATAGCAACAGAATTAATGGTGCATGGAAGCATTTAATTCCAAATTTTCAATTAAATTCTCTGTCTTTCACTGGGGTTTTCTTGGTGTTTTTTTTTTGGTGGTTTTTTTTTTTTTTTTTTTTTTTTTTTTTTTTTTTTTTTTTTGTTTTTTTTTTTTTTTTTTTTGTTTTTCTTGGGTTTTTTTTTGTGGTTTTTTTTTTGGTTTTTTTTTTTTTTTTTTTTTTTTTTTTTGTTTGTTTGTTTGTTTTGTTTTTGTTTGGTTTTTTTTTGGTTGGTTGGTTTAGGGATTTTTTTGTTACAGTGCAAACTAGGGTATCTGTCAGGGTTTGAGAGTACCTAGATTTGAGAACTCAAGCAATAATGTAAGTGTAAATCAGCAAAACCAGCTTGACTTTATTCCATCTATAAGCTTTCCCCACCCAGAAAAGTTTCCAGAAACATGAGCTGAACCTTGAAGTTTGTTAGATGCTCTTTCCCAGGCCTTTTTAAACAAAAAGCAATAAAACGTTGCAGGCAAAGCATTCTGATCTTAAGACACCATGTACAGTACTTATAGCAACCACCCTATGGAAGTCTTGTTATTGCTGCCTATTAAAAAAAGAAATCTGAAAACCAGAAAGTTAAAGCCTTGCTGCTGTGGAGTAAAAGAATGGTCTTTTTATGGTGTGCTACTGCTGCCTTAAGGGGTAAATCCTGTTTAGGGCAAACCCTAGAAACAAAAAAGCCCAGCATCACTGTTGTATTAAACAGATCCCTCTTTTTGCTGATTTTATGGCACACATAGAGCAAAAACCTCCTTATCAGAACAAATGCTCAACTACTTACTTGGAGCCAATTAAAAATGATTGTAAGATGACTTTTAAATTAAGGCTTTCAAGATATTCAACCAGCCAAGTAAACTGTGAGAGCCGGATGCCCACCCTCAAAAGTTTAGTGCTAGCGTCCCACCACCCACTCCCTCTTGTTCCATAAATAAAGTTATTTAAGATTCCAGGTCCCTTCTTTGATATATGCAAGCTGCTTTTTGGGAGGATTGGTCTTTTTATTTGCAGATAGAGTGGGGGTAAGGGGAGGAGGAAACAAGAGAGAGGAGAGACTCAAAGCTACAGAGTTTCAATTTGTCTTGCAAATGGAAAAATTCTAGGCTCCTAAAAATCCCAGCCATTAGAAATTTTATGCCAAAAACCTAAAAGTGAACAAAGTGGAGAGGTAATATCAGTAAATCAAGTGAAGGTACCCATCTGAGGTTAACTTGTACTTTAAATAAAAAGAAGCTTAGCTCGATTCTTTATTAAAAGCTGGAGCGTGTCGAAGCAGTGGGACTTTTAGTAAGAGAAACAATCCTCATCTTGGGCTCATCTATATTTTTTTAAAGGTACTTAGAGAAAGAAATTAATTCCTACTCAGCTATTTCTATCTGTAATTCATAAAAATGATAGCTAGACAGACATCTTAATTTAATTTTAACCAGCAATGGGTAAGAACTGGTGAAAGAAGAAATGTAGTTTTCCTTCCCTTTTTCATCAGTCTTTGAAAAACAGTAACATGCACATCAAGAAAAGATTAATGAAACTGAAGACACATTAACTAATTAAATGAGAGTGAGCCAGTTTTACACTACTTGCAAATACAGCCCCATTGGAAGATATGTCACATATTAAGTTCCAATCATTATCTGCCATATCACCAAGCCTGAATGTGGAAACAGATGTTACCAGTGTTTTCAGTTCTCTTTGGTATTCAAACACTAACTTTGCAATGTGCAAAAGCAAGGAAAAAACTCAAACCTAACCACAATGTGTATTTTTAAAAAAACCTCAAAACACTGAAAAAAATTTAATATTGAATTAAGGACTAAGAAACACCACTTAAGAGCACTCAAACTCTACTGTTTAATTTAAGAAAATCCCACATCTTACAGTGCTGTTTACCACCAACAGTGCAGAAACCTTTGTAGGACTGTTCTTCTACATTAGACAAAATAAACACAAAACATTACCTGCTAGAGGTTTACTTCAGTAATCTCAATGTATTTTTAAAAAAAGCATGTTTTAAGATAACACATCAGAAGCTGTTTAAAACAAGCTTAGAACAATTCATCCTTTAAAAAAAGATCACACATGGATCATGTGACATTTTCCTCATAGAAGTGTATATGTATTTACTGAAGTTAACTTAGCCCAGGTGAGGTTCACACCCAAATCCCTGTATTTAACTGAATATTTTTTTAACACTTTTCCCCTTGACCTTCGTGCTCCACTGCAGCAATTGTATTTTATCTATAAATTGGTGTTTAGTGTTAGTTTATGTTACAGATAAAAACTTCAACGTATTAATACTGCAAGCTTTTTTTTTTAAGCTAATGCACACATATTATGTTTTAAAAATATTTATGACAGAAGTCTATTCATGTATATTTGTGTGTACATAGAGACACCCACACAGAGCCTGACTTCCACTAGGGAGAAAAATGCAGGAACTTTTAATCTCAAAAGTGAAGTCATTTCTCAGCTACAGAAATAACATGCACATGAAAAAATTTGCAAGTCTGAGGTTTTGCCTTTGTTCAACTGCTTGTTTTTTTTTTTAGTATATCTGCATTTTCAATGACTAGCTTACAGTCTAGAAGCCTATGGTATAAATTTCATCCCAGAGTGAATTTTTATGATGGAGTTATAAACCCCTAAAGAAACAGGGTTTACAATGGAAGTGCTGACATAACTAACTATAGCAGCACTAGCAGTGCTTCTGTAATCAAGGCACATTATATTTATGAGGTAGGTAAAAGTCTGTAACCATCAATCACTGGAATCATATTGACAGATTCTAAGTTTGAGGTCCAACAGAATTAATGTATTCAGTTTCTCACACCATTGATACGAAGAGGAAAATTTGCAGGCACTTTTATGGGCTTAGGCTTTGACATCTTTACAGAAATCAGTGAGGGGCTGTCTTGCTGAAACATTTCATTAAACTGCGGCCTCAGCATTTCTAGGTTTTGCACTTTCACAAAATGCTGGAGAAGTAGATTGTCCAGAAACCAAACATGACCTTATTCACATAAGCATGCTTCATGAGCTGGTCATTGCAAACATTAATTCTACCTGTATCCACCAGACATTTAAAGTTATACCTAAGAATGATTAATCACCCAAAGAATATCCAACTCCTAAATTATAACTCAACATCCCTATATAAAACAATCTAAAATGTCAGCACCTCTGTCTTTATGATATCACACCGTTCCAATAATTCTGTTTTACAAGTAAATTCCTATTATACATTAATAAGTGCTGTTGGTGGCTAAACTTCATGCCTTTGAGTAATGACCAGGTTGAAGGCAATTAGGCTGGCCAGGTGCAGCTGGGTTAGGTACTAATAAAAAGTTTTTAAATTTTACTATTTCCGTTTGGATTTTGGGGATGCATTCCAATCTGCCCAAATTAGGGAGGAAATTGTTTCCATGTTTTCAGCTGTTCCATGGTCTGACTATTACTGACCGATAACCTGCACTTTTTTTTTTTACTTGCACACATAGACACTCACAGGACCAATGTCTATTTATCAGCTTGTCAGAGTAGCACAATAGGAAGCTAACAAACATATAGAGTTTGCAGAAAGAGTTTCCAATTCAGTCAAAAGGGTAGCTGGGCTTGAGTGAAATTTGTTTGAAATCAGAAAATCTGGGTTGGTTTTCAAAGTCTTTATATATAAATGCAGGATAAGAATTAAAATGCAGCCATGTTATTCACTATTCTTCCAAAAGTCTAGACTGTTGTATGTTTGCCATAAAAAGTTAATTTTTTAAAATTACCTGACAACTTCTGTTTGTTTTTTTTTAAATCAAGCTGGCTTAACACCATTTGTACATGTAAAAGCCATGGGTTTATCGAGCTGTATGTAGGAAAACGGTGCTAATGCCTGTGGTTTTAGTCAGAGGAGGAAGGCTTTCTGATGTGACACCACTGCAGGCAGCGTGCAAGAGTCTTCTGTGTGTGTACACACACACACACACACACACACTAACACATATTGTCCTGCCCTCTTCCATGTTTTCATGTGCGACTCTTCCTCCAAAACTCAGCCTGAAGCTGATCAAAGAGAGCAGACACAGTCTGCTTCCAGAGGCATCAGGAAACTTCCACACCTTCTCACCAGGATTTTCTCAGGAGGTAGTGGTATTGCCATGGACCTGAAGAACTGGGCAACAGAAGAATTATTCCTTTCCCCCTGCAAAATAATCTTGAGATTTTGTATGGCCTGAGCTTCTCACCCACATTATAAACTCATTCTCTCTCATGAGGCTTTACTTTTGGAAAATAGGAGCCCAGGACACAGGTTCATTTTACATTCTGACTGCAGCATTTGTTAACTTTCATTCTCTACTTGTAAACCATATAGAGATAGCACTTGGTTCAGGAAGGTCCTGAGCCACAAACTGCAGGTGACAATATTCTCTAGCAGGATCAACACAAGCTTTCCCCATTCCTGCTGTCCAGAAAGGCATCCTCCAGGCAGCCTATGCTAAAATGCTGCTTTTAACAGGGACCTTGCATCTGACTGATTTCAGCCACTTCTGATGAAAGCTCACAGCAAAGTGATGATGCCGAGAACACACTGCGCCAGTGACTGCAAAGACACACTTCTCTGCTTCCCAGGGCCCCCAGCTCAGCATTACAGGCTCTTCAAACAACTGATTTGTTTTCTGAACTCTTTTTAAGCCCCAGTCAGAAATTTAACCTCAACAAGCTGTTGAAGTACAACAGCATTAACAAGAAGGCACCACTGGACAGGATTTCGACATGACTAAGCTGCAACCTCTGCTCCTTCTGAAGCTTTTGCACAGATTTGAGCTTGGGGGAAAACATCATGAATTCTTGAAACCAGAACAAAAGTACAATTCTACATGCCCATTAAACCCCCCATAATTAATTCCTAGAACTCTAAAATCTGTAATTAAACATGGTATACTTTCATTTTTTCTAAAGCATTGCTTTGCAGGCAAAATGGAATAGCAGTGCAGCGTGCAGGTAGGGAGGGAGATAAAGGGAACTCAAAGAAAATGACTGTCTTTGCTTCCACAAGTAAGCAGTGACCTGAGGAGAGCAACCTGTAGGTATGTATTTAAATATGCAGAAAACTGCTCTGAATCACATGCTTTGCTACAACTGCCTAGCCTTTCAAGGGATTAGTGAAGTGCCATACACACAGTCAAACTCCATCATCAAATGTAGGTTAAAAGAGACAGGAGATTAAAACAAAGCTCGCTAAAAAATGCCAAAGTCCTTGCTTTCATTAGAATCAACAGGAACAGATTCTGTCTTAGAATCTGTCAGAATCTGTTGTAATATCTCACAATTTCTTTACTCTAAAGCATTGTCATTTGGTTTAAAATGTTCTTGAATCAAGATGTTCAAGAAACAGATCATCTAATACTGATTACACAAGTAAAATGGGAACAATTATGAAAATCTGGGAAAAAACCCTGATATCTGTTTTTAAATAGCATCCTATTTTGAAATGATTATATTTGATTTTCCAGTAAGTCAGTTTGACAACACAACTGCTTGTGTGATACAAGTGATACATGTGATCCTAAAAACCCTCCCCTGTAACCATGCACATTTTAAAACTCAATTGCTTAGTCAGATTTGGTCAGTAAACTTAATGAAAATAAATCATGTTAATAATAATATTAGTAATTACAATAACATTAATAATGGTATCAGCTTGCAGACAGTTTTCTCAACTACTTACATAAATGTCAAAATCAGTCATACTGTCTCTGAAACAGTACGGGGAGGAAGATGGTTTCCAATTTAACGATCCTGAAAGGTAGTTACAGTTCTTAGAGAAAGTAAGACTACAAAGAAAATCACCATACATTTGGCTCTGTTGATAAACAAACTTGAGGCATTTTAAGGCTTCTCATATCCCTAACTGCCCAGTCTGACTTCTCCTACCAGTCCTACTTTTTGTAAGTGACCTCAAGATGACTTTTTTTTTGTCGTGAGAGTAAACCTGGACTGTAAACAGAGCGTTGGGCTATTTTAATTAATAATTACAATTTATCTTTAGCAGCCTTACATAAAACTGGAATATGGGTAGCATCAGCATGTAAACAGAATTGTAATTTCCGAAAGAGAGTTGACATAATTAAGGACCAGAGTAGCTAGCAGCACTTAAAAAACTAATATATGATATGATATAATAATGGATAATTATTACAAACCACGGTTGTATGACATTAAAACCATGTGATGTGTAACAGCAGCGGCAGCACTTAAAAAACTAATATATGATATGATATAATAATGTATAATTGTTATAAACCACGGTTGTATGACACGAAAACCATGCGATGTGTGACAGCAGCGGGGAGCGGGAGGAGCCACGGCGGGAAGAGCGCCGCGCCATCCCCTGCCCTGCAGCGCCCTCTGCTGCCGCGCCCGCGGAAACGCAGCCGCTCCGCGCCCCCAGCCCCAAACACGGGGGCCGGGATTTCTGCAACCCGCATCCCTTCATCCCGCATCCCTTCACCCCGCATCCCTCCCTCCAGGGTCCCTTCGTCCAGGACCCTGCAACCTCCGTGCAAACACACGTGCACATATTTAGTTCAAGGAGCGCTAACTGTGGGAAAAGAGCTCAACTGCACAAGGCGTCGCTCGAACGAAATCCCACCAGGAAATGTAAACCTGCAAAACAACTGGCTCCCTGACAGGGATAATCCGGCAAATTGTCCCAGAATATAAAAATATACAACGAGGGAAGGTCTGAATTATATTTCCACCTGTTCACAAGACTCCATGACCCATATTTCTTTCAGTTTTTTGAAGCTATAAAGAATGCTAACATCCATAGCCTTAACCACAGAAATTTAGGAATGCATTATTTTAATGACAGTCATGTTGTAATCCCTCCCTCCCCCATTTAAAAACGTCATACAGATGGATGGATGCTTTCAACAGGATACTCTCACAACGACAAGAGATGCTTTCAAAACAACATAAAAGGACAATAAAAAACTGCACTTGACTCCAAATTGAAAACATCATCA
Source organism: Onychostruthus taczanowskii (assembly GCF_017590055.1). Lineage (NCBI taxonomy): Eukaryota > Metazoa > Chordata > Aves > Passeriformes > Passeridae > Onychostruthus > Onychostruthus taczanowskii. The sequence continues at coordinate 2,429,683 of NW_024501015.1, forward strand.
AAGCTCTTCAGTGTAGCTTGAAAGACTTGATTAAGCAGTCCACATGCAGTGTGCTTCCCTCACCCACACACTGGGGCTCTGCTGGTTTGTTTTGCTTTGCCTTTTTACTCCACAGGCACATGCCACATCTTGAAGAAAAAATCCACAGGTGGCTCTGCAGTCCTAGGTGCCCGTGCCACCACTCGAGTGCTGCTGCAGACGAGGCTGCTTACACCCAGCTAAGCACTTCCATGCTGAAACTTAGGAGCTGCCAGCACTGCTGCACCAGCGCCTAAATTACAGAGCAACACCATAATTTATGGTGCAGAGCTGTACAATTCCCAGACTGTACAGGCAATCTGCAGGCAAGATGAAGTCAGCCCCAGTGCTCATGAAAACTCATCCAGTCAGATAAAGCCTTGTCCCAGGACTGCTATTGGGAACCCCCTCCACTCCCTTCAAAGAATGTCAGGAATATTTTGGGCCACTAACTACAAGACAGACATTCAGATGCTGGTGGGTTGTCCATTGTAGGGTGTGGAGCACAAGTCTCATGAGGAGTGTCTGAGGGAACTGGAATAGTTTAGCCTGGAGAAAAGGCGGCTCTCTCACTCTCCACAACTGCCTGAAAGGAGGCTGTAGCCAGGTTGGGGTCAGCCTCTTCTCCCACGCAACAAGAGACAGGATGAGAGAAAAAGACCTCGAGTTACCAAGAGCAGCTCAGATTGGCTACAAGGAAAAGTTTCTTCACTGAAAGCATTGTCAAGCACAGGAACAGACTGCCTGAGGAAGCGGTGGAGTCACCATCTAAAGGTAGACAAAAGACATGCAGATGTGGCACGTAGGGACATGGTTTTAGAGCTGGACTTGGGAGTGCTGGGTTAGGGGCTGGACTTGATCTTAAGGGTCTTTTCCAATCTAAATGATTCTATCAACATTCAAACATTTAAAAAAACTAAAAAATCTAAGAGGACTTTCTTCCTGTGTCTCTCAAGTTTTCTGTAGCTACATAAGAAAGTAATATATTTTTTCAATATTAAGACAAGTCTTGCTACCACTGCTGGAGCAGAGATGTTAGACAATCTTCAGATGGTTACAAATGACTTTAGGAGGCTAAGTTTATTACAATGCAAACACTTAAAGAATAATATCTCCAAATTTAGTTACAACAGACAATTCTCAAATGACAAATCATAAGTGCTTGAAGCTGCAAGCAGGTGCAGGCATTTAAGGTATCAGGAATAATGAAACTGCTAAATCTGAATCAAAATAATTTAAGTATTTTTAACATTAGCTCTCTCCTACACTGAACAAAAATGTACTTCCTTTCCTAAGCCATGTGCATCTAGTGGAACATGAAACATATCTTTCAATTACTGCCAAAAGTACTTATCATTAAGTACTGCAACTGTACTCTTCCACTTCAGTAAAATATATTCCAGTATTTTCAAGTTATGTTTTTTCTGCTTTTAGAATTATTATTTTCAATTGTATTATTTTAGTGTTTCTTCAAAATTCCAGACAGCAAAAACATGACAGAATCTTTGTAAAGCAGACAAACTGCTGGTAATGCCATATGAATTTCAGTCACTGTATTTGTATTTTATAACTGAACATCCAGGCAGTTCAGTAACAGAAGAAAAAAATTAATAGAAGGGAAGAAGAAAGAAAGGAAGAAAAAGGATGCCTTTAAAAAATGATGATTGAAGAATTATAAATTATGCCGTTAACTTAAGCAGGTTGCTGAAAAGCAAAAATAAGTAAAACACAAGAATCCATCATTATGGCAAGGCACACACATTTTTGATCTATCAGGCATGAAAAAAACATTTTTATGATAACACTTCACAGAATTGTGCAAGAAGTCCTCTCCTGAGCAACAAGGTGCAACATCCAGCGCATTGGCAGGGGCCACTAAACCCAGGCAAAGCAGAGCAATATCCTGGAGAGGAAGGCAATGATTGGAGACACATGGTCATACGTCACTGAAACACGCTATCCTAAAAAGTGCAGGAAGAGATTTCTCTTTGTTTTCCTCAGAGGATAGTAAGTGTGGGAAAGAAGCCCTGTATAATTCCTTTCCTCCTCTCCTGCAAAGCTGAGGCTCTCAGCTACGTATGAAGAGGATCCAACAGTGCACGTGAAAAACAGTAATTCAAAAGTAGGAGTTGTAAGCCATGTTCTCAAGTTTTAATTTAATGAAACTAATGTTGGGATAGCCACAACCGTTAGAGAAGGAATTTAATTAGAATACATTTCAACCACTAACTGCAACTTGAAATATAAAAGCTGAGAACTGACAGATTATTCTCAGGATGACCATCAGACCAGCAAATACTTGGTCTTCCAGTGCACTCTATTCTTTGGCAGGAGTGTCTTCACATCCCACCTTTTAGTCTAGTGAAAGACACTACTGTTAAGGTGTTTGGGGAAGAGTTTCACTTTATCCAAAAAAATCCCCTAACCAAACCCACAGCAGGCAAGATGTTTCTCACTCTTACTTTAAGTACATCACCTTACACTTCATGGAAGAAGCCAAGATAGCCAGATGGTTGTGCTGTAAATGCTTTACCACCATGGATCTTTCCTTCTCTGTCCTCAAAGTTGCAGTAACTTTGCTACGAAGAGAATTAAATGCAATGGAATGAGAGCAAAAATAAGACCAGTATTATGTCTCTTAAAATAATTTATTAAAAAAAAAAAGAAATAGAAAGAAAAAGCACTGCATGTGTCACTGGCCCCAAACACTTTATGTCCACCACATGAATGTCAGAGGCAGCCAGTGCCATCACAACTATGTGGGCATCAGAGATAGGATTACAACATACGTGGACATCGGCAAGCAAAATATGACCTTGCTAGCTGAGGTAGCAAGCCATGAAAAGCCAGAGGTACCAGCCCCTGTGTGCCTGAGAAGGCCTAAGAGCACCCAGAGGAACTGCTGCACAGAAATCATTTTCTCCACAGCACTGGTGGTTTATATACCAAAGGAGGATATATTAAAACTGTGTTTGGCTACATTATTCACACAATGCTATTTACTACCTGATTCCATTAGATTTTGAAAGTGCACTAATTCATACTAAATGGTCCAAAAAGTCAGACTCATTGTATTTCAACCCCAAAATCCCTAAGGCTGCAGGTAATTCTCCCCATCCCTGCAAAAGTGCAAAGTTTTGCTTTTTTGAAAGGAAGCTGTTCAAAAACTAACTGAAAGTATACAGAAAGCACTTCAAAGTGTGAACATGACACAATTTTATCCAAGACGATTTTTCCTACAATCTTTAGGAGGATATTTGAAATCTTTATTTCCACACACTGCCATAAAAAACAAACACAAGTTAAGGAGACAGAGCATTGATTATTCACCTTAGCTATCTGCAAAGCTTCTCTTCCCTGGACAGGGCACTTCTTCTAAAATGACCTACCTGACCCTCATGTCTGAAGCGGTAAGATCACGACTTCCTGCGCTCTACAGCTTAAAAATTTCACACTTCATTGAGATGAACTTGCAATCCTCCATGATCAGACTGCAGTTTAAACTGACGAGAAAGGAAATGCTTTTCATTACATTCAACACTTAACCGAAAATCAGGATTTTTTTTCTAGTTCTGCATGTAAATTAATGAGCTGAATCTACTTGTTATTATAAGAGGCCCATTATCAGTTTGCGTGTATCTGCCAGACCCACTGCAGCTAAGCATCTATTTTGACAGCACTTTGGAGCACAGGATATAAAAATATCCCAATGAAGTCATAGAAAATGGGGAAAGGGAGATGGGGGAAGGAATGATGGGGGTAAGGAGGTAGTGTGGCAGTTAAAGTAAGCTTAAATAGTTTAAAATGTCAGGACTTTCACAATACTCCATCATTATCAAAACAGTATCAACTAATAATGTTTTGAAACAAGGCAACACAGAATGAAAAAAGGAAAACAAAAGAAAAACCCCACCATCTTTTAACTCTCAGAAACTTTCTTTAATTTTGCTGCCCAAATAAGACAAAGAGCTAAAAGAACATGCCCAATATCTGTTCACAGGATATTTTTAAGGAGAATTACAAATCACTCAAACAAAAGGTTTTAAAGGAATCAATAAAATTTTTTTTAAAAATCTTCAAATGGCAATAAGGCAAAACCTGAAACAGAAAAAAAAACTTCCTACAAATCCCTTAACAAAATATCTGTTGGTCTTCTGGGGCAAAGTTATTTGATATTTGTTTTGGTTCTCTTTTAACAAATGCATGTGAGTTTCTAAGGATTAATAACATTTAACAGCGGCATAGAAATTAGTCTTATTAATTCCATTGGGTACAGTATTTTGATATTTCTTTTTTAAACAATGTCAGGACTAGAAAAGCCATTTCACATGACATCCATTAACAGAAATTAATTAAAAAGACATTCATCCTAATTTAGTTGAAAAATGATCTTCAAGTATTTTCAGAAAATAATGTATACTTGTCTGTCTGGAGAACTGTACCTATGCAAAAATCATTTATTCCCTGGCAGGTCAAGCAGAAAGTTTTTTATCACCTCCTTATTTTTCACAGCTACAATAAGATTTTGGCAATGGGACATGTGGCTGCTCTTAACTCTCGAATTATTAACATGAACAAATTTTAAAAGCACACCGTCTTAAAGCTGACAAGTACAGTAAGAGTTCTCTTTGGTCTCTTAACACTGCACATAAAACAGTCCAAAGCATTCATGTTCTTCGACACTGCTATGAAGTGAGGAAGTGGGATTTCATTTGCAGTAGAGAGAAAGCGGGGAGCACAGACAGGCCACGAAGTGACTGCCAATTCCTGATCAGTGCAGCATGCTACACTGCATCAGGGATGAAACACAAAGACAGGAGCAGTGTGACAAACCACAACACACAGCCTGACACAGCTGAGAGTGTCTCCTGTATCGAGGTATTGCCATGAGGTGGTGTGGTGGAAACTCTGCTGAAAGCTATTTCGTTTTAGAAATACTCTTCTCCAAAGCAGTACTCAGGAAATTTCTTTTGGAAACCTCCTGCTTGCTATAGATAGCAGCTCAATTCATTGGAGACATGGACGGAATTGGCCTGCAGCAGCATCTCCTTTTTTTAATGTTGGCTCGTGAAACTTCTTTTCAACAAGTCAAATAATGTAGAAATTTTACAAAATCTCATAAAAAGCACTGAAAGAAAGGTAACATAGGTAATAATGAATGCATTAACCTGACACTGGCATTGACGAAAGCAGGATTCTATATGTAAAAATATACAGAAAGATAATAAAACTAATGCCAGTCAATACGGACTTAAGGACTACTGAACAGCTTTCTAATTGCTTTGAGAATAAGTTTCCTTAGATAAAGTCAGCAACATTTAAGTCACAAATGAAACTCCACAGTAGCTTCTTCTGCTGATATCCAGGGATGTACAACAGGGAGTACCAAAAGAAAACCAGCAACCCCCAAAAAGTACCCTCCAACAGCAAGCAGCCTTGCCCTAAGAGTTGTATATTGAAAGGTGCTCATCTCTCTTGCCTGAGCAAAGAGAAGTGAAGATCTGATGGCACAGATATTGTCCTGAGCCAGACATACTGAATACTGCAGCAGTCAAAGTAAAACCTTCCACAAGCAGTGCCAAAACAGCCTGTGCAAGTGGCCCCACCAAAATGCAGTTGCCTGTTGGATAAGTGCCTAAACACCAAACATAATCTTTTCCACACCCACAATTTGGATGTCCCCTTATCTTCCCCAAGGGGTGGGGATGGACAGCAGTTCTTCTTGAACAAGGAGCCCATGAGACCAGACTCACCAATTCTCTTCTAGCACATGAAGCACAGTGGCTGCTCTCCTCGGCAGCAGCCAAGGCAGGGATGGACAGCCCAAGCCAAGGGGTGACTGCTCTGTCTGCTTCCTGGTCACAGCCAAGCCAGGCACAGCCAGCAGCTCCTGGCCACCACCAGCACAGAACACAGCCACTGAGCACTCTGCTCCATGCACCAGCACCCAGGGAAGGGGAACAGAGCTCTTCCTGAGTAAGAAACTAAACCCACATTATTTCTCTATCAAAGGAGACAAGTAAGGTGCCTAAACCCACTTGCTTCCCCCGTGCTGCTGTCAGCCTGCAGTTCTTCATTCTCTCTCACACAAACATCCCTTTTCACCTGCAAAAAAACTAACTGCCCATCATGAAGTCTTAAATCTTCCACCCTTAACATTTGGCAATGCTAGTTACTCAGCTAACATCTTACCACAGCATATATAAATTTTAAATAGAGTTTTAAACTCAAATATTCACTTCACTAACTGAACAAACAGAAGGAGAGTTGCAAGTGTGAAATGGTTCTTGTAAGTGAGGAGTCATCCCAAGCAGATGGGCTTCAAACAGTATTACTGCCACACCAGACCCTAGACATGCAGTATGTGACTTTTAAAGGTTTATGTTATTAAGCAAGTTACTACTGACGTATTTGCTGAGGATACAAATCCTGAGATACGGAGAGAAATGGCAGAACGTTGCTGACGGGGAATCAGCATGAAAGAAACTAAAACAAGCCAGAAGTCACCTTTGGAATGCCTGCAACAGTAACAACACGGTGGAGAGGGAAATTCTCTTTTTTTGAAAGACTAAGGAATCAAGGTGGATAAGCTACAGGGTGGTGGGGTGGCAAGGCTGTAATAGAAAAAAAAGTCAAATTTTAATTCACAAGAGTCAGTCCACATGATTTTTATAGCAAGAATAAACACTGGAAGAGCTTAGCAAGCACTAAGATGACTGGATACTAGAAACATTAAGCTCAAAATCATAAGATACATGCTTTCAGGAAAGTATTAGGGCAAAGAACTCTTGTAACCAGCGTTGTGCAAGATGCTCAGAGCAAATCAACACTGTGAACGCAAATCAAATTTTGGTATCAGTATTCTGTTAAGTTTTGGGTTTTTTAAAATAAAAATTTCAAACTTGAAACAGCTGCTACATTCAAGGGACGAACAAGACAGCTAGCTAATACTAGTCTGAAGCCTAAGCATCAATCACAGCTGTACATAGTCACTTTTATCTGTGTCTCTGAGCTGAGATAATCTACAGAAGCATGTCAAACAGAGCTGAAACTCCTGCTGCCCAAACACACTATCAAGCCAGGAAATTCTTACCCCACAACTCATTTCTCTGGAGCATGGGGTCAGCCCTTGAAGAGCTGAGACTTCCCTTATGCAACAGGAATCCAAAACCAGTAAATAAATGAATCTACAAAAAAGACTTTGCAAATTTTAAAGCAAACCTGACAGATATGGGAATCCCACTGAACAGAGCAATATTACTTGCCATCCAGTTGCAACAGGCAATGGTTACTCTTGATGTGAGATATCACCACAACAAGAAGAGTCAGAAGAACCCACATCACACAGGCATGAGCCTCTTCCTGCCTCGCTCTAAGCAGGCAAAACCCACCCAACCTCACCACACTTCTGAGCCATTCCCACGTCACTGATGACACATGTATGGTTGCACACAAGACAGCAATACCCAAATGCAAATGTTTATCTTTCCCCTTGTGCATTCCCCCACACACTGCCTGCACAGTGTTTACACCTCTCTATCCCCAGAAGTCATCTACTCCTACAAATCTGGGAGTGAGTGAAGTTAAAGCTCTAAACAGATGGTACAGATTTTGCTTCTTGACATTCACATAAAGACATTTCAATCTATCATTTGCTTAAAATCAGGCAGGGTTTGTTTTTGGTTTTTGTAATATGCTGTAAAGATCTGCCGATCTTCATTATGGACATGGTTTAATGGTGGCCTTGGCAGTCTGGCAGTGCCAACTTAACAGTTAGACTTGAACATCTTGAAGGTTTTTTCCAGTGTAAATTATTCTGTGTGGGTGAGAAAGATTGCCTAGATTGCTAGCAGCTCAGCTTTGCCACAGTGAAAAACCATAACCATAAAAAGGACAAATCCTCCAGAGATGCACCTTTGTTTATTCACTTTGACAGCTGCGACTGATAAGAGTATTCAACAGTGTAGGTGCTGAGGCTGGGAACCCTTCTGATTTCCAAGCCAGGTTACACACAGGAAGCAAGTCCTAAAGCAGCACCTAACCCCCTGCAATATTTGAGGAGTAGCTGATGTTTGTACAGAAGACCACTTCTGTGGAGTCTTTACACACACAACAATCACAGCCAAGGGTCTTCTGGGCACTGAGTCCTGCTGTAGATCTGTGTGGAGCAGAGTTATGACACACTTTTCCTGCCAATCCAGTAACAAACTTACCAAATATCCTCTGCAGTCTTGCCTATACAAGAACTTTAGGGAGGAGCAAGCCGTTTGAAAATCCATAGCCAAAGACAGAGTAACAGAAAACAAGGCATTAACTTGGCCTCTGAAACAAGGCTATAAGTTAAGAACATCATCATCGTCATCATCACTATCATCATTATTATTACTACTATTCCCTGGACCTACTGGATAAACTAAGAATACCACCAAGGTCTGTTTTAAGACACTCATTTTGGGATTAAAGTCGGGACATGGACTCCCACCAATATTCCTTTAAAAGTTACATTACTGCCAGCTAAATCTGTCATATCAGCCATCAGTTCAGGTCATCGAAATGAGCATCAATACCTAGATGACACTTTCTTGAAAACCATATGTGAATTTGTTTTTCCATAATCAAGTGGCCATGGAGTTCTAAGAGCACATATTTAAAATACCATGACTGGTGTAAAATAATCCTTTAAAGACAAGAGTAACATGCAAAGTGCAACACCAAGAACAATGATCAGTCTTCTTGCCAAATGATGAAGAAAAGGTGCTTTTCTGTGTACCTATACTGAAAACATTCCTGGTACCCAGAGTCGTGACACTTCTCACCCTGGGCTTCCAAGGAAACGCTCTTTGGCAGCATTCCATCTGATGCACAAAACTTGGATGCCAACCAAACATCCTCAGAGTAATCAAACTGAAACCTCTGACAGTCACACTTCAATAGGAGCCTGGTGCATGTCTGAATGTGCACGAAAATGCAGTCTGTGTGTGTACCTGGGCACTCTCAGTTGGCCCAGATGCAAAGCAAGAAGCCACAGAAGAACTGAGTGACACGGCTAACAGAGAGTAAAAGCACCTGAAGGACTGTGTGGCTTACAGAGTGCCAGCCTGACAGGTCTGCTGCTTCAACACCCACGGTCACCAACAGCTGCTCACATACACCAACTTTTCTCTTGGGTAATGGTGTTGATAAGGAACAGAGCTAAGCATGGCAAAAGCTTAAATACAGGCACGCCCACTCCAGGTCTTGAACTATGAAGAAATCTTCCCCGTAATTCCTTCCTTAAGAAGGTAAGACTGCTGAAAAACAAAGAGATTATTTTCTGCATAAGGAAAAAAAAACCCTCAGAAGACACAGTTCAAAGAGGTGAAACACTGTAAAGGGCATAAAAGGAAGCAGAAATAAAGGCAAGTGATGCCAGGTGTTATTCATGCTTGCCTGCACAGTAGATCACCTCCCTGCAATAGAGGGAGCTTTGCAAATGGTACCAAAATCCCAGGTAGCTGCTTCCTCTATAACTGGGCAAGAACAAGAAACAACAGCTGGCAAGAGGGAGGAGAGAAGGAAAAAAATAAAAGGGAAACTTTTAACCCACACCTGGGGGAATCAAGCCTAAGAATCTTAATTGACTCAATTAAATCCACAGAGAACAGAGATACTGTAAATATTAGAACTGGCTTGAAGAAAGGAAGGAAAAAACCCTCCAAGGCAAAACATTATTTTATTCTATGATCTCCATTGTGCCATGCAATTCAGAAGACAGAGGTTTGCCCCAGGGCTATATTAAGGGTTATGCTTTGTGGTTTACAATTTTGATATGCCATTTCTGAGGTTTCTCAAGATATCTCATGGGAGAGCAGGATTACAGAGTATGACAGAAACACTTGTTCTATTACAGAAGTTCAAATCTGAAGAACACACAATATATTGAACTGTCAATCCACCTGCCCATTTTTTCCTGTAAAGGGACAAAGGAAAGCAGAGCCTTTACTTCTTTTTTTTAGCTACGTGTTGTGATTCTGTTTAATAAACTCCATGAGGCTTTTCTCTTTAGTATGCTACCAGTGTAACTAAAGAACTGGGGAGTGCTGTGTCAGTTTTTATGGCAGTACCACTGCTACATAAAACCTACCACAGTGATGGTACTTGGCCTTCTGACCAAGGAGAGAAATACCTCATGAAATGGCATCACAGCCACAGGAGACAAAGTAGTAAGGGACCCAGCAATCCCATTCTAAAGTGCATCCTCACGCCACACATTAGCTGGGGAATTTTAACATTTCAGCTCCAAAACCATACAGTAAAGCCATGGCAGAGTGTATGAATACTCAACTAAGTATTACAAGTGTCGGTCCACTCAACAACAGAGGGAAAGACCTGAGTTTAAAGAAAGGTATTTAAGACCCATGTGTAGTTTATGAACTGTACAGTGAAAGTTTAGCCTCAAAAAACCTGTTATCTAAAACAGATGTCGCCTTTGCAATGCTCAATTTATGATAAATTGTTTTAATATTTATACCTAGCACAGGCACTGCAATAAATCAGACAAGGGCAAAATATAACGAGCATTCCAAAGCACAGAAATTACACGCTCCCGCTCTGCGAGACCCGTTTGTTTGGAAAGCTGAGGGAATAAATCTCTAACGGTGTTTTTCTTCACTGGCCGCCTCACGAACTACGAAGCCAAAAAAGCGAAACCCAACTTATTAGGGGCCACAGCTAAAGGCTGGCTCAGCAGCTGGGAATTGCGCTCCCGGCTTGCGGCGGGAGCTGCGCCGGGCCGTGCGCTGCCCGCCGCCGCCACGCGGGGGCGCCCCCGCCCGCGCCGCGCCCCGGGAAAGGGACACGGAGGGAAGCGCGGGCAGGGACGGCGACACGGGTGAGCAGAGTGTTGGTTTTACAGCTTTTTACAGCATTTTACAGCTTTTACAGGTGGGCAGTGACCCACCGTGTTAAATTGAATAAGCTTGTTTTGTGCCAAGAGGCTTCACCTCCATCCCCACCTTCCCACAGGAGTTCAGATGCTGCCAACGATGGCCGAGTGGGCAGCTTTGGCACCATGCGCTGCAGGGAAAGGATACAGCTGTGGATCAGCACGTAAAATAACGTGAGCTGCAAAGAAGCGGATATAATACATGGTGCTGATAACGCCCAGGTGGTGGGCTCAATCCCTGGATGGGCCGTGCACTTAAGAGCTGGACTTGATCTTTGAGGGTCCCTTCCAACTCAGTGAGTCTGCATAATAGATGTCAAACATTAGTTCCGCCTCAAACATCTTGCTGGTAAAGACAGCAGGTACCCAAGCAGGAAAGCAGAGCCTTCACCTCCCCAGATCAAAGGGGACCGGAACGATTTCACACCAAGGGCGCCACAACTGCACTGAAATGTTGTTTCCGACAAGCTGGACTCTGGGTAAGAAAGTGGATAGCCTCCCATGCTACCCAGTGGGCACAGAGAGTCAGGAAAAAAACAACGGAGAGTAATCAGAATGGAGAAAATTGCCTGACACGGCTTCAGAACTCACTATTAATGTGAAGAAGTTTCTCACTTTTCAGTTGTGTCATCATGACCCTGGAGAAGGCCAAGCCAGCTCTGCTTTTGGGTCACATGCTATTTTTACTGGGCATTTGCACCAGGACCTGCAGTCCAGACAGCCAGGGAGCTGCAGCAAGTAGGGGGAGCTCCTAGCTTTTAAATTTAGGGATTTTTTATTTTACTTTAACAGTTCCCTTTAACAGATTTCTACTGGCACTATTCCAAAATCAGCTTTAAAAAATAATTAAGAAACCCAGCCACAAACAGAACATCATCATTCCCCAACAACAACAAAAAAAAAAGGCTTACATGTGGGAAGCCACACTGACAGGGACCTTGATAAGCAGGGACTTTATGTTCTAGGTGCAATTTGCAATGGCCTTTCTCAATGACAACCCAAAGGAGTGCAGAAAGGTCAGAATAAAAGCAGCAATGAAGTCAGAGCACTGAAAAATCCCCTACAGTTCAGTATTTCCACTCCCTTAGCACTGTTTTGCAACTCCTCTCATCATTCTACTCTACACAAGTGGCAGCAACAATGACCTACCAGCTGAATGAACCAGAGCACTAATTTTGGCTCTGTTCATCTAAAAAATCCCCCAAAACTAAACTCTACATTCTAACACATATCTGTGCCATTTAACCACTGAGGATTCTCTACCACAGGACAGTGTTTTACTGACAAGCCTGTGCTACAGGTAACATTTACTGCAGAGCAACTCAGTTTAAAATGTGAGCAGCATGCCTGAGGAAGCAGAGATGCCACAGCTGACATGTCACCTTGATAACCCACTGTCTGCTGGTGCCATGGGGACTGGAGAGGGCACTGTGGTTCTGGCTGCTTTTGGCATCACCACAGGTACAACCAATACCAACAAAACTGAGATACACTCACAAAAATTGAAACAGACACCAGGCATGAGAGAGTACTACCAGAATGAAGTCAGAAAATCTCAGTCTAAAGGGAAAATCTGTTCAAGTAAGTAATCTTTATGAAACTGCAGGTGTTGCTGTATTACATTGTCTGCTAGAGCAAGCAGGCAGTACATTTTGTGTCAGGCTGCCACCAGTTTGAACAATTGCATTTAGAACAAGAGGTAGCATCAAAACTTGGCAATTCCTCGAGACTGGTATTTTGCTTTTGCCTTCAGAATTATCAGCAAAAGGCAGCCCCAAGTGCAGACACCGAGAGGTCTGAGGGATATGTTTTAAGGCAAGAGGTACAATATACTAAAAGATCATCTTCACCAATGTAGACAGCTACTTCAGTTTGGATACTACCAGAATAACCTCACCTGAACTCAGCATTCCCTTTGAGGATGCTGGACCTACATGAACTCCCAAGCTCCCTTCCAGTATAAAGGACTGAGTGATCTTAGTAGTCTGTGATGATCCAGCGGGGACAGCTTGAGGAGAGGCAGCTGACACACTTCCCCAACACCAGACAGCCTGTGAGCCAACCCTCACAGGCTCCCCATCTCCCAGGTGCCTTAGAGTTCACTGGCTCTTTCCAGGCATGGCACAGCTCAGGAAGCCCTACCAGCCTAACAGATAGTTTTCTTGCCTGCACAAGATCCCAAACTTGGTTCCCAGAGGCAACAAGCAGCTGGGAGGGAGATGTCATCTCTGCAACTCTGCTCTACAACTTTGGATACCATCAGTCTTAAAAGGTCTAGACGTGGTATCTGTGCCAAAGACTTGGAGGCTACAGAGGTCTGGCCCAGAGGTGTAGAAACCAGGAGACAGGAGAGAGGATGCAGAGTAACAAGCTCCACCACCAGCTTCCTGGGAGAACTCTTTCAGTAAACAAGCTTTACCTGGTCCTTCTGGACTGAAGCAGAATTTTTGGAGTCAATCCAGAAGTAAACACCATCAAGAGGAGATAATCTGACAGGACTGTTACTCAGTTTAAGGCTTGAGGCCGCAGCTGGCTCTGCTTCACAAGCAGCTCACACACGTGGCACAGCTGGCAGTTTAGCAGATACGCTCCTTAAAATTCTGAAAACCAGCCCAAAGAGGGAAAAGTTTATGTGGCTAGTTAAAGGACAGAAAGTGATGGTGCCAACTCAGAAGACTCCTACATGTCTGAGATGAGGGTCTCCTATATATTCTTATACATAAGAACCAGATTCCAGAGTGAGGATTGTTTGCATTTTCTGCTGGGCTGGAGATGGAAGTGCAACCAATTAGCTGAAATTTCATTGACACGAGAGTTATGTCAGCTCCAACACCAACTATTTTAATAATCCTCTTTTTTTACAGTTCATTCAGGAGGCACAACAAATAGTTGGTTGTAGAGGGAACAAAAAACCTTGACTCATCATCACCTTAACCAAGCATTAGAAAAGTGTACCAAGCTGTACAGTCATGAGATGATGTCAGGCACAGTGCTGGGGTCCAGCTCATTTCCACAGCCAAGATCAGGAGAAAAACATTAAACACCCCATATCCCATAGCAGAGTGGTATGCATCAAAACAGGGAGCAGCCAGTCCCGAATCCAGAAGGATATAGAGCAGACAAGCTGCTGGACTGTGCCTACTCCTACTTCTGCTCCTACAGCTGCTGGACTGTGCCTACTCCTACTTCTGACTAGACACGATCACTGCCTCCAGCTACAGAGTCCCCAAGCACATGTCCCTCCCCTCAAAGCCTGGACATTTGCAGCAACTGCTGCATTTGGAGGGATGCACAGTCTGGGAAGGAGTTGTCATTCGTCATTCACTCTCACACTTCATGTTTCTGCCGTCCTTTCACACACCAACTGTGCAACTCAAGTGCATCAGCAAGGTGGGAGGGACAGACAGAAGTGTCCCTCTCCACCAAGGCAGAGGCAGGGCAGGCAGCAGCCCTCCTCATGCAAGAGACATCCCAAAACAGCAGGTAATTTAAAAGGTTACCTCTTCTGCTACATGGGTATGAAAATACAATTCTATCTCCCTTACACACCTGCTAGGAAGTATTTCACCTTTGCAGTATGCTTTCAGACAGCCTCATATAGGAAGTGCATTTAAAAATACTGTTGAATAATCTTTTTCATAGCAGGGCGCCTAAAAACACTCTCTTGGAAATACAGCAAGAGAATGACAAATAATGATTTAGCAATATCAAGTTCAGCAACCAGCTCAACTTCTTTGTTCCTCTTAGAAAAGAAGTTCAGATTATAAATTGAGCTCCTACAAAGGAAGAAATATGATGTTGACTTAGCATTATGTCATAACACACACACGTCTAGCATTAAAACATAAGTTGGCAGAATATACTTTTGAATGATCTGAAAAAATCAGGTTTTGAGTAATGTCTTAAGGAGCCAAAATCAAATACACATCAGTGTTTGAATACAGCAAACACCTGGTGAACAGTGTTTTGCAACTTCATGAAAAGAAAGACAGAACAACAAGTCCTCTTTCTGTCCACTCCCCTTATTTTTTGAGCCTAGTCCCAGTACTCACATACAAATCATCAGCCATTTTCAAAACCTGTGCTGCCTTCTGAGGAAAAAGCTGCAGTGTCACAAGAAGCCCAAGAAGATTATTAAAACCTATCAACTGACCATTACTAGAAGTGATATAATTTCCCTTATCATCTCGTCCACACATGAAATTCCATCATTATAATGAAGCCAACATACCTGCCTTCAATAACCAGCCTTCTTCCCCTCCCATAAACTGAAGACTTTGGTGAAGCATAACCTGCCTGTAGTATTAACAGTGTATATGAGAGCTTTGGAGAGGTCAGCTCTAGGCTTTACTGAGATTTAAAGTTTTCCCTTTTCTTTCTGCATACCCCAAAGTAGCCATGAAGATGAATTCTATATACTTCTATTTCTAGCAGAAATACTGATGTTGTCCCATCAGAGTTCAGGAGGTTCAACTGTGTCTTTCATACACATAAAGCTGCAACATTTTATGGGGATGGAAGTTGGAAATCCCTTTGCTTTTAGACTGTGTTACAACCATTCAAACAAAATATGCTGGATATCCCAAGCTGTACCCAGTTCCAAGATATATTTGAATTGCTGTTAGCAATTAATTATCAAGTAATATGAATATCCGCTTTTAGGGCTACACAATGACGTTTAACTCCAGTGAAGAGGCTTAACATAATAGAATACTCTGATGAAATACAAAGATTGCATACTCATAAAAAATATTTTTAAAAATTGCTTCCCCCACATTTAAAGTTATAGTAAATCCAATAGGTCATTACTCTTAAAAACCTGATGACTGCAGTAAACATTCAAGACTACTTTCTTCCACTACATTAAGAGATCCCTTTGGCTGTCCACTGTTGCTGTGCTTTTATTCATTCTGTGATAGTATACCCACAAAAGAAATTAGCCTTACTAAAATAATGTAAACTTCTGGCTGCCAACAGGTAGCAACTGAGCCATCACTGGAAATTCTCATGAAGGAGATGCCTACAGACACTGGGAAGTTTAACACAATGAGCACAACTCCACATTAGTCCCTGGGAGAAAGTAAATCCCTTAGCATTACTTGACAGTAAGTAACCTCAGTAACACAAGGAGAGTTCTTTGAAACTAAATTAAAGCAGCAAGTAATAAAATAAATGGCTCTACAAGCATGTAGTAATATACAGTCAGTAAAACACATGTACCAAGTCCTGGGCTTCCTTCCTGAAGATAACCCACAGTGAACACATCAGTGAAAGCACTGCCCTATACTCAGGAAAAGAGCTATAAAGAGGTTCAGAGAGTGTACTTAGATCAACCTTATAAAAAATTGAAGAGGGAGACTACTAATAATACAAAAATAAAGAGGGGAACTAGTAGTCTCACCTTCTTAAAAAGACCCTCCTGGGTCAGGAAACCTATCTAAACAAGATTACAACACAATTTGCATTTGTGCATCCATTATTAGGTTGTTCTCTCCCTTCCCAGAAAAGCAGTGGGCAACAGACAAACTGAAGCACTGCATTTTTTTAATGACAAAAAATGCAATCCAGGACCCAGAATAAAAGCTTGGCATGTAGAATTAACAGACAAGAATATTTTTTTGTGCATTTCCATGACTGCAAAAGTGTACTGTGCTTCAATCTCTAGGATAACACTGTTCAGGGATAAAACAAAGCAAAATCCCACTCCTTTTAAGAGAAGTATAAATGAGTCAGAAGCATCCACTTAGCACAAGCCAGTAGTACACCGTGACCTTTCACTACATAACTACATCCTACAAATCACAGATTCAATGGACAGCACCCCAAAAGGCAACTGCATATGCTTTTTGAGTACTCTACATAGAACATGGGAGCAGCGGAAGGTATTGAAGTTTCCTGGAAAAAAACCAGTCACTTAAAGTAATACTTGAACAGAACTACTAGACACTTTTGCCAGGTGAAAGGTTCTGCTTTTTGTTATGGATCCCACCTGAGAACCTGGCCACACTTTAAGGCCCTAAGGTTTCCTACACAGAGATAGCCATTTCCAGAAAGTTTCATACTGACAGCTCTAAGTGCATTATGTTTTCACCAAGACTTCATGCTAAGACACATGAATTTATGCCTTGAAGAGAGAGAAGGCAGGACTGAGACACAAAGGTCTCACCTGTGCATGCATGCCATGCTATACTCTAAGCTCCTCAACAAAATCCTCCTTACTGTGTTCACATTTGCTCAGCTTCCTTCCTAGAGTCAGAGGCTCCAAAAGCTGCTGAAGAAATGCATGTTCAAAGCTCCCAACACATGAAAATTAGGACTATGCAAATGAGACTTAGCTGCCTGAACTCTCTTTCCAACCACATTGCACCCCAGAGGCAAATATTTTATTAATTTTTTTTAAAGACATATAAAGTGAGTTGTGAGAAAAAGCTATTTTAATCAGTATTTTCCTGTAAGGAATGCAACAGGTGCCAAGAACTGAAGGAAACCCACATCTGCTCCACTGTGACTGTAGGCCCTGCCTGATCAGATTTTATAATATGTATTTTGCACATGCATGGATTACTTAGAATTTGAGGAATGCAGCCCATACCGCTGGGAGACCATAAAAATATAAGGAATCTGCAGTCTTTCCTGCAGCATGGATCTGGAATGCCTGTGCTGTTTATGCACTGCTACAATAATAGTAGCCCCAAAATTACTGTCAGTATGATTAATTTCAGTAGTTTTCCTACCCTGGCCAGAAAGCTGCGAGGTTTACATGCCACACTGAGACTTTTAGCTCTGCATACAGGGTAGAAGCCCACCTGCCTACTTCACTTGGCCCTGAAGGTGGAAAGATAATGACCACTGCTTTCGCCAGGGATTAAAAATCAGGCCAGCCCTCTCCCTGGGTTTGCAGAAGTTCGGGTGCCCAGGGATGCTCATGAGCTACTGACATGAGTAACAGCTATTATCTTTATCTAGAGAGCTCGCCAGCCTCTGACTGACTGCCCTGTGAAAAGCTTTGGGGTACAGGAGGTGAGAAGGACCGTATAGGTACAGCAAAATTGTATTCTGTCTGGTTCAGCAGGGTGGGGAGGCAAGAGAGCCTCTATCTGGCCTTGTAAGGAGCTACATTCCTTCAACTGCCTTGTAGCAAGTTTCAGGGGATCGCCACATTTATATGCGCCACACAGATAATGCACTTGAAATGCTTTGGGACTGATATGAATAGGAACTATTCTTCCCTTTAATTAGCATTTTTGCCAGATGAACGCTGCTGTGGAGTGCCAAGCTGTGGAGTCCTCCTACAAGTTCCAAGAGATACACAACTGACAGCCAGAGCGTATCCAAAATCGGAAGATTTCCTTTTACAGCTACAATTCGTTTTGCCCATGTGAATGAATATAACACAGTTATCAAAATGATCACCCAAGATAAGGACAAAACCAGTGTACTATACAAACCCTGAGAGGTTACACATGAAACTCTGCTAAATTCTTGGGCAGTTGCATGATGTTCTTTGAATAATGACTAACATTATAAACATTGACCACAGAGAAAAAGAAATGCATTCGTGCACTTCCTAAGAGACATCTTATAATAAGAAGATATAGAATTTATGGGTTTTTTAAAAAGTGAAACAGCTGATCCTACCTCTGATCACACAGACAAAAAGTAGTTTTGTGTGGCCGTTAGACAACTGACAAGAGAATTTCTCCAAGACTTCACTTTAAGTTATAACCAGTAGGAAAACTATAAATCTAGAAATATAGTAAAGATGTAAGTCATACTGTTTGAGTGTTGGTGTTCTTGTATTACCAGATGAATTGCCAATAGAAAGACAGTATAGATTAAGGGAAAAAATACAAAAACATTGGCTTGTTTCCTAGCAACAGCTCAGCTAAAATTACTTAACATTTCTACTCAATCAAATGTAAATTTGACTATGTTATCCCTTAAATGTTGATTATAACAGGCCTTTTCAAATGCAAATTCAGTGTGTAAAGTGAATGTAAACGTTGACAAAGCTGACACCAAAATCTCCTGATTAACATCATTTGCATGTACACAGCAACATTATTACAAACCTCCTAAAGACAGAAGGAAATGAAAACTGGAGCGAGAAGCACCTTCTGCATCATCTCATTCTTTCCTGCTTTAAGAGCAAAACAGACAAAAAAGTAAAACCTTTTGGATTGCATGCAAAATTCCAACAGTTTAGAAGTGCAACACAATAAGCTGTACCTGAATGCCATTCCTTGTGTTGCTAGCAAGTACAATGGGTGAAAAGCTCTGGTTTATTTCTTAGTTGCAGAACTAGAGAATTACACATATAGCACAAGCAGACTGTAAAGATCATAATACCATGTAGCTACTGGTAGCTAGCAAGTTTTCCTGCCTCTCTCACTTGCAACTCTTGCATGAGAAAAACGGGGGAAATTATTATGTTACTCCCAAAGTATACAAGTTTGTTCTTTGCAACTTAACTCTGAGATTAAACACCTTAGTAATGTGTGCATTCACACGGGGCCAAGATTATTTTTGCCTAAAACATGCAGAAGAAGCTTCAGAGAGGATGTTAACACGTTTCTTCTTATTGCAGCATTTCACAATATGGATATTGAGGTGTATTATTTTACAATAATGTGCATTACATCAGGCTGATTTGCCACTGGTTAACTTAAAGTCAACGGGAAGCTGAGAACAGATGCAGTGTTCCTTCAGCACAAAGCATGTAGCCAGACTTAAACTCTTAAACTGAGAGTATTTTCTAGTAGAAAGCACCCACCACTCTTCCTCCTTAATCATCTCAAGAAGGATACTGGGCTGAAACACAAGATCTTACATTTACAGACACCACACACACTTATCGTTGGCAACAGCACTTTTATTTTCCATACTGATGCAGACAGGTACTTTGATAGCTTGCTGGGATCCACACATCCTCGTCCAGCACATTGACATGATGAGAATTTGCACAGCATCAGCACTGCAAAATGAACAATTCAGCATTCACCAGCCACATCCTAATCTTTCATGGTGCTAAGCTTTTAAAGAAAAGCAGAAACACTTTTTTCCTCCACTGCACAGCTTCTTAATAGAGTTATTATAGGTCTGTTGAGGATTATCTTTTCTACCCTGGATTAGAGGTGCTACTTAAAGTATTTTAGACAGGTCATAATCCACTCCTCCCTACAGCCCCAAGTTGCAAATTTTAGCCATGTCAGACCCTGAAAGTTTCTAAGAAATTTCTAAGAAATCAACAAGCAAAACAGCTGAGTATTGGGAAGGCATAATCAGTAAACTGTTTATATCCGTATCAACCACAAATCATACCCCTCTCAAAAAGCCAGTCCCATCTCAAAATGATGGTTCTGGGACAGAGCTGAAAGTGAGTTGTGGACTTGGCCTAAAGGGTAGGAAGAGAGAGAAACCCAGGAAGATAAAGGCAAGAATACTTCATCCTCCCATGCCAACTCCTGCCTGCTACCCCACTGCTTACAAATTTCTATGTGCCAGACAAGGTTCAAACTCCTGCTTGAAATGGAGTCCAGTTTTCAAGGCAGAGCTCATGTCTGGAGAGGCATTCTGATGACATATGAGCTGGTTTTCTCCAGCAAAGCCTAAAGCAGCAGGAGCTCCACATCTTACCTCACTGATCCTTCACCCTCATGCTGCACATTTGCTGCTCCATTCAAATACAGCTTCTGATAGGAGAAACAAGGAGATGCAGACTTTTGGGAAAATCTTGAGAAACTATTTTATTTTTGTTTGGAAACTTTCCAGAGGCACTTTTAGGGCCTTTTAGTATATATACACATGAAAATTAATACTGTTCTCTCCTTATTAATACATTCTTTCAAGTGACTTTTACAGTCTGGAAGCAAAGGTCAGTTACACTGAGTTCCAAGAATCCACTACACTAAAAAAGTAACTTTATTTGACCATATGTTACTATAATTAAACATACAGGAAAATACCCTTTGATCTTATGACTGTCTTGGACAAGATGGATAATAATCCCATTTTTACAAATTATGATTCTAGTTGGAACCCTAAAAAAAAATAAATCTGAAATACCTACATCATTGATTTACTACTTTACCATTAAAAATACCAACAGGGCATATGATATGGCAGCTGTGTGTTGAAAGATCATTTCCTAACTGGGCTCTCACCTCAGAACCCTGACATAAGAGGTTGGGAGCTCATAACCATGACAGTGACTGAAAGACATGAAGCAGTAGTTGTTGAACCAGCAGGAAATTTGTAGTTGGGAACTAATGTAAATGACTCTCATGCAGCATACAAGTTCCTGTAGAAAAGGCTCATTAACATGAGAAACATTTGCTACGGAACAAAACTATGTAAACAAAACAAAGGCAAGATGTGCACAAAAAGTTATCTGTTCTTCTACACCATATGGGCTATCACTGCCAGTAAAGTTGCAGAGACAAAGATTCTAAACAACTAAAACTTAAAAACCAGCTAAAATTAGTTGAATGCAGACAAGGAACCAACTAGCAGCATTTCCTTCTGTACAGAGACTGTAATAGAAAGGAATAGTTTCATAGGAATTCTCAAAGTAATTGTTTTCGGCCTTAGGTGAGGTCCAATGGACACTCCTAAAAATTGAGAGTACACTTATTCACATTTCATGATACACTAGGATTCCCATACTTGGGAAAAATTAAAACACCCTAAATTAACCAATGGCACTACTTTTACAGGGGAAAAAACCTCAAAAAATTTATTCTGAATAAAACGCCTGAAGTCCGTAGCTGTACATGTAACTGCCTATCACATATGCTAAGTGAGAGAATTCAATTCAGTATGCTTCCAGCAGTGACAGACATCAAAGTTAAATTAAGAAAGGTTTTATTACCACTCATCACACCCTTAAAGACCAGAGCAGGTGAAGTTAAAGGTTCCTCCTTGAGTTTCATATGTAGCACAGAAGTGCAAAAACCATGGTAAACTCCATGCTGAAACAGGAAAGAGGGCAACCATAAAAAGAAAGATGAGAAGAAGAACTAGCTCAGATTTAGACAGGGTATTTGAATAAGATTAGAGAAAATTAGTTTTTAAACACTTTGTATTCTTAATAGAAGATCATATCAGCTTTTTCATCTTGTAGGAAAACCTCTGTAGATTTGAGACAAGCAAAAAAAAAATTATCCCACACACGTCTGACTGTCTGTGTTGCTCAGGAACAGAATGGTGACACAGAGGCCTTGTCCTGCCTCATGACTGAGACAACCTCAGAGAGTCACTACTCATGCTCTCAACAAAAGGCTGGGAATGTGTGGGGTTGGGAAGGGCTGAACTTAAAGTAAATACTCATGAGCAGTCCTCATGACATTTTTTAACTCTACCTCTCGGCCTTCAGACAGACCACAATAAGGTTTGATTTACAGAAACTACAATCCATGCTTGTGATTTCTGCCATAACTTCTTTTATGAGCATAAGATAAACTATCTGATTTGAGTCTCCTTCAATTAACCAGATACTACAAATACACTCCTTTCCAGCTACCCCATCTAACAAAGGCAAAGGCTGATCCTGCATTTATCTTAATGTGCATAAGTATAAGCACGCTACAAGAGTACAAGGATGGGGAAAATCACAGTAATTAAGGGACAACCTGCTCACCAGTGCCCACTTCCAATCTTTAGCAACTTGACAACTGAACTTGACACTTCTTTCTGGGTGAAAAAGAAATTCATTCAGGAATCATAGGATGGTCTGGGTTGGAAGCGACCTTAAAGACCATCTAGGTATCCCACCATGAGCAGGGATGCCTTCCACTGTAACAGGCTGCTAAAAGCCCCATCAAGCCTGGCCCCAAACACTTCCAGGGATGGGGCATCCTCAGCTTCTCTGGGAAACTTGTTCCAGTTTGCTCCACATAAAGAATTTCTCCCCAATATCTAATCTAAATCTACCCTCTTTCAGTTTAAAGCCATTACCCCTTACCCCATCACAACACACCCTTGCCAAAAGTCCCTCTCTAGTCTTCTTAGGGGCCCTGTTTAGTAATGGAAGGTGCTAGAAGGCCTCCTGGAGCCCTCTCTTCTCCAGGCTCAACAACCCCAACTTCTGTGAACCTGTCTTCATACAAGGGGTGATCCAGCCCTCTCGTCATCTTTGTGGCTTCCTCTGGACCCCATCCAGCAGGTCCACATCCTTCCCGAGTTGGGGACCTAAGAGCTGGATGCATTTCTCCAGGTGGGGTGTCACCAGAGCAGAGCAGAGGTCGGCTGCTCACGCTGCTTTTGTTGCAGCCCAGGAAACGTTTGGCTTTCTCTGGGCTGAAGCGCACATTGCTGGGTCATGTTGTGCTTCTCCTCCACCCACACCCCCAAGTACTTTTCTCTGTAGGGTTAGTGTCATTCCATTCTCTGCCCAGGCTGTATTTGTGCTTGGGATTGCCCTGACTCATCTGCAGGACCTTGCCCCTGACCTTCTTGAACTTCACAAGGTTTGCACAGGCCTGCCTGCCAAGGTCACTCTGAATGCCATCCCCTTTCCTCTGTGTTGATGCAATGGAGCTGACTTGCTGCCTGGAGCAGATGCAATTCCTTTGTGCTACCCTTCAGGAGCTCTCCTGCTGACCTGCAATCCAGCTCCGGGCATCTCTTGCTGGCACTGGCATCAAACTGGTAGGAGTGGGATGGATGGAAGTTCCCCTCCCCCACCAACTTTAGTTTAAAGCCCTCTTCACATCTTTTAAGACAGCTCTGTCTTAAAAGAACTAGCTAATCTGTTCTTACTAGCAAATGTAATCCTCTACCCCAGCATCAAAGACTCCATTTAGCTCAGTTCTTGAAGTTTATAAAGAACTGAAAGGATACATGAGGCATGGAAATTAAAAACAAAATAGAAGAGAGGAAGCAGACTTCCTAACTGCAGAAAATAGGACTTTTTCTACAATCTCAGGCCCACCACTACTTATGTTTTATTCATAAATTCTACTTAAAATTTTTCTCTTTAGGCAAAGAGAACCTGGCAGCACCACCTTTTTGTTACTCCAAGTCAAATACAATCCCAGATCATTAAAAAAAGACTCTTATTAGAGACTCAGGAACATTGCCTTGTTACCCATCTAGAGCATCCATCTCTTGCTCACATTCCTAGAGTTATTTTTGGCACAGTGTACTGGTCCAAGCACACACAATAGAAGCCAAATCCTATCACTTCACAAGAGAGTCAGAGAGGCAGTTTACTTTTGGTGACCTCTAACCATTTTTGCACTCCTCCGAGAAGCCATCAACCCTCTCAAAACTGTGCATACCTGCCTTCAGCATGCCCCTGCTCTGACAGCCTCAGGAGTTTTACTCACTACATACAACATTTTTCTGGTCTTCACAGAACTGCTATGCTGTCACTTCTCTCTCCCACTCTCCACCTCCTTCAAGACACGACTTTTTAAATTACTTTTTTCAAGCCATGTTCACGTATTGCTAATGGTGTATTACAGCAGCTTCTGGTTATCAGTGTCAAAAAGTCAATTATTTACTGCCAAATCCATGGAGCTACAAGTAAGAATGTGTAAGAAAGTCATCAAGTTCTACTGTAGTGGGATGATGCATAGTAAAGTTGTTCAATGTTTGCCGCATCAAAAGCTCTGACCAGATAAGCTTTGGAATAGGAAAATTTAAAAAGAAAGGAGAAAATCAAAACTAAAGAAATACAAGAACATGAAATGGAAAAGGAACCAAGAAATAAACAGAGCAACTAATAAAGATAATAAAGTCAGAAACGGTCTCACAGACACTGCTCTGAAATAAAGCTCACAGACACAACACAAATCTTAGAAGTTAAAATACATGGCTGCTGGAATAAATATCTACAGCTCTCTTCACCTGCTCACATATTTGGACCATTTAAGAATTTCTCCTTCAGAACCAAGGTGACAGTTATCACTGAGATAGTTAGCAAAGCCTAAGCCACATGATTTGAATTACAGGAAAAAATAATGTCAAGAGAACAGTTATTACATCTGTTAATTAAAAAAAAAAAAAAAGACCATCAGAAATAGAAGGTATTTAACTACTCTCTCTAGAGTAAACCCATTTCTGAATTCTGTGATCATGCCTCTTTGAACAGGAAATTGCACTTCAGTCTCTTACCCAAACCAAAACCAAAATATTTATTTACATGTCACATATTTACATGCAGACAAAGGAACTGTAAACATCCTTCATGCATGTATACGTTTGGATTTATGTATAGACTTATTTATGAGCCTAGATCTCCTGATATCCTCAATGGAATCTTTGCAGTAGAGAAATCACTTGTGTTTCATCCAAAAGAGTCATGGATCATCCAAAGGTCTTGCTTCTGAGAGCAGAAAATTACATGCACAAATCTTTCCTGCCCACACACCTCCCTGGCATCTCGCAACAATTCCTGCAACAAGGAGAAGATCCAGCCCTGCCACTAGCCCAGGACTGGTTTCACCTCTCCTCCATTGTTTGCTGAGCCATCTAATCCTTGCATTTCTAAATGGAAATAACACATTGCCAAACACTAATGCTTATTATTACAGTCAACCAATTAAACTGTAATTCTGCCATTGTTATCCACCAACACTCTTCCTGCTTAAGTGCAAGCTATGTTTACTTTATTGCTGAGGAGCTCAAACATTTTCTTTCACAATAATGTATTCTCTTCCCCCTCCCAAGTAAGCCAAGGTGAATGCTCATGAATCAGACCAGTAACTAGAAAAAATGTTTTCACTTCTACACTGACACGCGCAGATGGAGAAAAACTGAGAATTAGTATTTTCACCAGTTTTAGGATCTGTAGAAAGATTCTGTAAAAATGGGAAAGATGGCAGAAATTAAAAAAAAAAAACACCAAAGAAATCTCTGTTTTACACCCCAAATACAAGACCATCACATAGAGCTGACACTTTCTTATCTTCTTATCTTCTCTTTTACAGTATCACTGCTGAAACTAAAAGTTCCAGATCTGCTAAACCAAATGAAATAGCCATAAAGGAAGAAATTAGATGGCAGAACAAGTAACAGACCTTACAAAACCTCAGGCCCATTAGCACTATATAGATACAAATATTTTGGATTTTATTCCAATCTGCTCTGCAAAAAGCCTCCCCTTACTCCAGTAAACAGAATCTGCACCAATAATGCTGGTTCAGTAACATAGAGACATAAACATGTAAATTCCACTTGTACACTGTATTTAACAAACACATTAATTTCTTCTGTGGTCCATATGTAGACAGAAAAGTGCTGGCTACCTTTCACAGACAATGCTTTATCTCTTCACTTATAGTCAGTGAAAGCAGTCAGAAGTAGCAAATAAAAATACAGGACTCCTAATCCTTGATCCAACTCAACTATTTTTAAAACTGGATTCAGAGAAGTTATGGAAGTTGGAAACAACGCAGAAATCTCTATCTAGTGGTAAGGCACTGGTGATTTTTAGAACTCATATTTGGCACCTTTACTTCTTCAGAAACACTGCATATATGATGAAAAGGAAAACTTAATCCCAACACCTTGCATTCACAGCTAAATATGGAGTGCAGTGCTGGTAACCCACACTCAGGAAACACAGAACACTGTTTTCATTATCGTATAACCAGTTCAAAATAGCATGGTTAAACTAACACCACAAGTTTACATCACCAGGAAAAGACTGTATTTATTTCAAAGTCTGTACTCTGCATCAGGGGACCTCTGTATATGCTGCTCCCTCAAAAACTGAACTGATAAGAATCAGCCCCAACCACATATACACACTCAGCATGAGACTTGCTGATCACAAAACACGTAGAAACTTGCTGCTTCTCAGGAAATGTCCACAACTGATTCTCAAATTCAAGACTGAATGTTAAAAACCACAAAATACCACTGAGCTGTTTATCTAACTTCTTAAACTGGACCATCAGTATGATTATCTGAGCACTTGAACAAAATTGGCAAACATGCACTTTGCAGCATATCTCAATTTTACTCCATTTTTGTGGCAGGCAATACTGATGCTTCTCTGTTCTCCTCCAAAAAAGACAGCTGCTGAACTCTGCACCTGCCCAAGACAGAAAAAGTGTCATTCAAACCATTCTCGTCAGGTCACATCCTTACAACATATCCTAAGCATCAGAAACAAAATTACATCTTTTGTAACCAAAGTTCCTACCACATTTTAAAAAGTCAAACAAATCACAAGGTATGCATGTTCTTGAACACATTCTCCAGCGTAGAAACAGCTCTGTGCTGTCCTCTGTGCCATCTCCAGAAACAACATCCAAGAAGGGAGGATGGAGCTGCCCCCACTCACATCTACCACGTCTTCTCTTTCCTCAGGCCATCAGCTGGAAAGAGCTGCCAGGCTCAGTTTAGTCTGCAAAAGTACTACACATTAGTACCATGGATCAGTTTTGTCTTACTAAACCATAAATGTCAATTATAAAAAGCACACAGGACCAAAACGAGACACCACAACAGACCACCAGTTTTCAGATGGTGAAGAGGTCAGCACTTCCTAAATATCAATCCCCCTACAAAAGTATTTATGATGACTATGCAAAACTAGGGTACATTTTGTCATCTCCCAAATCACTGGTTTTCCCCTCCCAAAGTAAAGAAAACTGTGGATCTACAGATACCTGGGAGTGTTACAAACAGAGCAATGCAACAGTTGCGCTTTGCTTAGGGATGGACAGCCCGGCAATCATGGACACAGCCAGAGGCACCAAACCGTGCTGGTGTCTCAGCATCAGCTACCCTCTCTTGCCCATATGATGTCTCACCATGAGATATCACACGGCAAGCTGTGTTTCATGGAACTTGCAGGGATATGTGCTCAACTCGAAGTATGCTCTGCCCAAATAAACTTGTATTGCTTAGGACACGATTGCTCAGTAGCTCTTTTGTTTGTAGGAATCCTCTTCCTCATCCTACCACACAATCATGATACCACACCAACTAGTAGAGAGCAACGAGACAGGAGGACTGTGAGGCTTCAGCTTTATCTTCCTAGTAATCAACAACATATGTTACTCCACTGCACTGCAAGGACACAGAGAGAAATCAGCTCCTCTGCCACGGTCTCAGACACTGTGAGGCTCAAAATATGTAACACAGAACAGTCCAATGTGCTTTCAAATGGGGGCTGTCTCAGATACTTGGGAAATAAAAGTGTCTTGGAAAGGAATCCAAATCAGGTTTGTATCTACCCAAAGTCAAGAGTGAAACCTTCTGGCAATGGTCCTAATGCTTATATTCTGTTCTTCATAAAATGTCAAGGGAAAAAAAGCCACAGACCAAACTCAAAACAATAGTTTTGCTTTCTTGAGTGCTTATGATCAGCCCTGTGCGCTGGACTCTAAAAACTGCCACTAAAGATGTTCGATTGCTCAACACAAGAGGCGTTCAAAGGTGGGAAGCTTCAGTGGAGTCACAGTGAGGAAATCACATAAATCCACATAAACAGACTGCCTCCCAAACAAGCTGTCATTAACAAGTCTGTTCTACTAAGCTACCTAACCCACAACAAGGTAGAAAAGCAACCAAAGGGTATGCAGAAAGGAAGACCTTTATGATCTTGACAAGAACAGTGCTCTACTGTGCAATCACTGGTAAGAGAAATGGCAGGAAAAAATAAATAAAAAGAAAAGAAAAAGAGGAAAAAAAAGGAAAAAAAAGGCAAAAAGTCAGTTCTGCTACAATAGCAACAAAATAATGTTTGTTTAGGAAGGATGGGCTACCAGCCCAACATTTAACAAATTCCAGGACTCCAAAAAGGATGGCTTTAGAACTGAGCTTAAGAGAAAGGCTACAGTACTCCTGGAAGAACAGGAAGAGGATATGACATATCTGAGAAGGAGATTGCTTACTTACTAGAAGTGCTTCAACACACACATTCAGTAACAGAACCATGCTTTTGGACTAAGCATTCAGTGCTCAGTATCCTGAGCAGGAAAGCTAAGCAGAATAATTCAGCTCTCAGATATGTAAAGCTCTGCTTCAAAATGAAAATACAGAGGGAAGTTATCCACACCTAGATCATTAATGTAGCTCTTAAGGAACATGATCTACACAAAATAAGATAAAAATCAGCAGTGTGACAGGTCATCCGCAAGAAGAGAAATTCAGAAGAGGTACTGAGGTAGCTTGAAAAGGCAGCTACAATAACCCATAGATTGATCTGGTATCAGGATGCATTTAGTACTATAAACAATAAAGGTTTTCAGGATAAATTAGATAATGACTTTGTCAGCAATGAACTAAGGATACTTAAAACAGCCATTAAGAGCTCTGAACCTCATCAAGTACATGCCTCAGGCAGACAGCCTGAACAGCCCCAAGCATTCGACCTCAAAGAGAGTAAGGAGAAACAGAGTAGTAGCCCGTATACCCGCTCCAGAATTAGACATGTGTCTGCCCAGCAAGAAAAAGCATGGCTTCTTTTCAGGCAGGTAACTGTCTGGCTTACAAGATTCAAAAACTCCAACCAAGACCTCATTTTAGAAAGCAGACTCCTCTGCTTTTCACAAACTCCTTTTCACCCTTGCTTCAAATCCATGCTTTTTCATCTTTACTCCTTTCTATACTCTGCTTCTTTATTTTCTCAGGCAGCTTCTGTATTTATCCGGTTAATACAGAGGCCCAAACAACACAAGTACATCATATCCTATTACACCTATGTTCAGTGTCCTGTTCCTAAGCTACACCTGTTCTACAGAACACCAAAAATAAATACATTAGAACAATCAGTATTCACAAGAAAAGAAGGCTTTGAGACTTCACAGGATGAAGTGGTTCAGTGGTTCCAGGAGAGAAAAGCAGCAGCCGTGAGAAAGGCTCCAATCAACCACTCACCTGTGGAGCACCAGGAGAAGGGAACAGAATGAGCAGTCAGAAGGTGAGCAGCAGGTGAGCACTGACACGGAGGGAGACTTTTAAACTTTGGTTTTTTTAAGCAGTAACAGAACAGTAGGCAATTTCTGATTTCCCTACAAAGCCTAAATCAGGTACCCACCAACTGTACCACAGAATGCACATGGTAACACCTTTCTGGATGGGTACATTCTCTGCAAAGGCTAAACCACTTTGGGGCACCAAGCACCACAGTCTGGGGTCTGTGTGCATGTATAGCAGAATGCTCTGCTGAGCATAATTCTTTATCAAAAGCTAAACACTGCTGGAGCAGAGTTTCCTCCATGTAGGACTTATAATCCCTTTCCTTAAACCATCAGTCAGGACTTGGCAGGTAAGCAGAAGTGTCAGGTGATGAGAGGGGGTGAACAGTAGTATAGGACACAAGAAAGTGTAAAGGTCCAACTTTGCTCCAAAGGTCAACACAGAGGAGGAAAAGAAAATTAATT
The DNA here is from genome assembly GCF_017590055.1 of Onychostruthus taczanowskii. Taxonomy (NCBI): domain Eukaryota; kingdom Metazoa; phylum Chordata; class Aves; order Passeriformes; family Passeridae; genus Onychostruthus; species Onychostruthus taczanowskii. The sequence continues at coordinate 2,459,968 of NW_024501015.1, forward strand.
CCAACCCTGGATTTGTATGATGTTTTTTTCAGTCATGAAAGGATGAACAATCCCTCACAAGTGTCTTCCCAAAGTACAGATACTGTAAGATATGAGTTTTTAATTCCTACCTCTGCAATTTACTATTTTGTATCAATTTCCCAAAACAGAACTACTATGTGGGCTTTCCCCAACCTCCTCTCTTCAGTTCTCTCTTCTTCTCCCAACTACGTGCAGCTCTGCAGGCTTCTGAAAGAAACAATAACCTGGTCTTCAATTACAATCAATATTTTTAAATTACATGCAGAAAGATCAGCATGAATTGTTCCTAATTATTGATATAGCAAGTCTAATGGCATACAATGAGCACATAATAAATTTTAAATTATTACACCCTGCAAGCTGACAATACTTTCTAGAGAGCTGTATACTCAATTCTGTGCTACGGTTCTAGTCACACAACACCACAGAGATTATGAGCAAATACTAACAGGCTTTCAATATGTATGCACACCTGCTACTGCAGAACAAGCAATTGCAAAACTGTGTGTTTGGGCTCAATTTTGAATTCATGAGGTATCAAGTGTTTTTTGCAGCCATTTACACCATTGTGGGCAAAACTTAAATCCTTTCCATTATTAAGGGGTTGTGCTTTGTGGGGCAGAGAAAAGGGATTTGGTTTCCAAATGCAGATGTTCTGGCTCCCATATAGGCAGGGTCAGAGAAAAGGCACTCCCTCATTTCCAGAATGTTTGGTGGTAGTAAGCAATCCTGTGGCTGGAACACTGTCCCATTAGCAAAAACAGAAGCGTTCACTAAGTGTACACCCACTACGTTTCTGAGGTCAGTGGGATCAAGTACAAGTAGGGGGACAATGCTACAGGAACGACACTTCCTATTTAAAAAAGAAACAAAGGAAGAAATCAGGTCACCGCTGAGAAAAAAAATGTAGCTATCAGTTAATCCAATGTATCTCCAGAACATTCATTAAGTTTATAAATGCATGTCATTTTTATTATATTTTTTTCAATATCTGAAATGCATTTGAGGCCACATAAACAATTCAGATACAGCAATAACAGATACAGAACCTCTTGCCTGTCTCTTTTACAATGATTTCTAACTCAGAGATATGAAAATGGCTGCAGAAGTAAAATTCTTCAGGTAAAGGCTGTTCAAATGCATTTTTTTTTAGATTACATTAAAATCCAACCACTTAATATTAAATACAAGAGCGCAACCAAAAATATCCACAGAAAGTAGCAGCAACAAATTCCTTTTCCCCGTCCTGTGCATTCAACTATTGTTACATACCTGAACAAGCTCTTGGTATTTACCCTGGCTCTGGAAGCAGGTTGAGCAAGCCACTAAAACTCCCTGGCATATAACAATGTCCCAGCTCACAGTATCCAACACAGACTTTATCTCCCCACTCAATCTGGTCTAAAGAGTGCCCTGGTTAACTGCCCCATAGTAACTGTCAGCAAAGATGAAGTGTTTGCTTTGTTCTGATGGCAGGCTCTTCACAATCACCCAAAAAAAAATTTAAAAATTAGAAAAAAAAAATCTGCTAGGAAGAAAGGGCTTATTCTGGATACATGAAATGAGAATGCTAGGCACAGGTAGTTAAATCTCTAGATAGCTCTCCTAAGACAGAGGCCAAAGTCTGGAAGCCCTGTCCAGCATGGCTGCTGAAGATAAAACATGAGGACTGATTTAGCCATAGTGTCAACATTTCTCATCTATAAGAGAGTATTTAATCAATTTCTGAGATTTTCTAAGATGAAAAGAAAATACAGTTATTATCAATGCCACAACTGTGTGCAAAGAGTCCTACAGCATAACTAGAAAGCCTCTCTCAAGTACAGCAAGTGCTCACAATGAGGCCAAGAAAATGAAGACTCCCTAGAAGAAGAGCTGAAAAATGAAAGTACATACAAAAAACTCTGTGTAACATTGTCTTCCCACCCTCCTCACTCACCACATCACTACCTTGCCTCATGGATCACAGAGCACTTATAACTACAGTAAGGATTACAGAGCCTTCCTAGTTCCTCTCTGGAAGGATCTGCATCCATGGATTTTATTTTAAACACATTTAAGCTTTCCTTTTTCCTCCAAGTATCACGGTAGTTACAAGCAATTTTTAATGAATTTGTTACTGTCAGCTGCCTGGTCTATGCTACCACATCCATGGCACTCTGCATTTGATGAATAACCCTCAGCCCAGGCACACAGAGCAGCATACTTCTGAGCCTCTCCCCCTCTCTGTGCTGCCACTGCTGTGGAAATTTTTCACTCCCCTTCCACAAATCCATCTTCTTCACATTAACATACTTATTAAGTGAGCAGGAAGCCCTTGCAATATGGCCCAAAACAACTTACTGAAAAAAGCAGTTATTTGGGGTTTTCCTTAGTGGTTTTTTCACACATCTTTCTCCATAATCTACTCTACACAAAAGAAAAAATAAAAAAGTTCAGCCAACAAAAACTCAATTCCTCAGGAGAAAGGCTCTGCAGATACCCCCAGAGCTTAACAGAATAAACAAAAAAGCTCCCTGGTCCCAAACTGAAATAGAGATGAGTATGTGCATGATTCACTGTTACTTTCTGCATCAAAACTGAGATCTTAACAACTCTCACATCACCTAGTTAACCCAGTATAACCATCAGGTAGCAGACTCTCCTCAACAGCAAGTTACAGAAGCTGTAACACTCCAACATATTGCTACAACCAGGTAAACTTCGAGGGCTTCCCTAAAAGTTTGTCATGAGATTTATTTGTATCAATGTCAGTTCTTTGATCTGAAGACAAAGGAACCAAGGGTAGGCTTCAGTAATCTGGTATGAAGCTTTCACCTGCCAGCAGGCAAACATCTGAAGTCTACACGAAGCCTTTAAATGAATTTAGAGGTCACTCCCACAGCACTGATACACACACTCTGAAGAACATACACAGCAGGATTACGTCACAATAAATGACTGAAATAATTAAATAGCATTGTTTTCGACACTGAATGCCCCTAAGGGGCTGAGTTAACATTCATGTATCTCATAGCAGTGAAACTGGATCTCTTGCATCCTAAATGTGCCACCTCCCTGTTTTCTGGGTTATGGCTTCTATTGGGATAATTCTCAGAAAATAAGATAGTAACTGCATTACACACTGCTGGAGAAGCAGGTGACACTCCTTTCCACTTCATACTGGGGTATTTAGAGGTTCAAATTTTATCCACAGAGTATTTACTATCTGTCAAAATACGATGGGGAAAAAAAAATCCCTAAGGAACTGAGACATTTGTAGCTTACTCAAAGCTTTACAAAGTACTTGGGGCAGGTATCTCAGAAATGTCCAAATATTCTCTAAAGCTATACAAAAATTTTGTTGGATGAGTTTCTGCAATGCCAGTATTTCAAAATTAAAATGCTCAGCTCTTCACAAAAAAAAAAAAATCTTAATTATTAAGATGGCCTTTATTAGAACACAGTGAATTCTTTCTCAAAATCAGAAGAAATGTTTCAAAATTCATCCACAATCAAGTTCTGATCTCTTTGTCCATAAAAAACTGACAAACTTAGCCTCAAAATCTCATTCAATTTCTCAATTAAACCGGTGAATTTCTTCTTCTGTGTCTACTCCATCCTTTGTAACCCAAAAGGGAACATTAAAAAGATACGACTAACACCTGTATATAAGTCAGTTCAGTCTTTAATGAATTATAGTGTCTGAAATAAAACTGCACAGTAGTAATATACTCCATCCTGTTCACTTAGGAGAGACACAAGTGCAGTGTCATCAGCATCTCTGGTGAAAAAATCCATTCTCCTTGTTTATCACAAAGTTAAGAAGGAGACTTATAAGAATTCAGGGAACACAAATATTAATAGTCAAGAAAAAATCATTAAAGCATAAACTGGAATATTTCTTCTACAGCTCTGAATATTGGTCCGTCATCTTGTAACTAAAGCATAATAAACCGTATGTACTCTCTCAAAGCATTTCTAAAAGTCTCAAGATAGACTTAGACACTGGGTAACAGGAATTGGTTGTTTAATTTTTAATGTGAAGTTATTCACTGAGACAGTCCTTTAAAACCAAGGACCCTTTATTGTTAAACACAGCTGATTTATCAAATCAATTCTCTAATTGTCGCCATTTCAAATTAACACTAAAATCTTTGTCGCTGCCTTTCTCAAAGTGTACAGAGCAGCTATTTTCTTAGATGGTTATCATCCAAATTTTTAATAACTGGTGCTTACTACAGATAAATAAAATTAATTCTCAGTGAAAAACAGCTTATTCAAGAAAAATAATTAAAATAAAGAAAAAAAAATAGATTCAGGAGCAACATAAAATGTACACTGCAAGCAGCAGGCCTGTAGTGCTTCCTTTTTCTGCATTAAAGTATTCTGCAGAATACTTTAGTAGTAGTTCTGATTACTTGTTTACATTTACATTATATTCTAGAAGAAGAAGGAATCAGTAGGTAAGACTGTCTCAGATTGAACAGATGTTTCTTCATCTTCTGGCATCACCTCTTCCTCAAATTATTCTGCACTATACTATTATTTTTTTTAATACTATTTCATATTCCTCAAGAAATTAAGTGGAAAAAAAGATAATGTGACTGCCAGACACCAGATTATTTTACAGTTCTCATAAGAACTGGAGATTAGCTATGAAAACGTCCTCTCCGAAGCCTGAAGTGCAAACATGATAGTCACTATAAATTTCACCACAAAGGTAAATATGTCCTCTACAAGTGAAGTGTAATGCCACTGCTACAAGTTACCTGGTGTTTCTTCAGGTTTTCGTTTTCCAGCTCTTTTGCAGACCTGCTGGCATACAAGAACAATCCCTGCCAGTCATATGGATACAGCACCACAATGGGTCTCACTCAAAGCCACTCCAGCAAGCAGAGGAAAAAGGGAAGATCCCTATTGGCTTTTATTGGATTGAAGGTGAGACCTTCAATCTTAAAAATGAAAAATCAGTTTGCAGTATGTTCACACGTTTGCTTTTAGTCCTTCCTTCCCAGAAAATATATGACTCAGGTTTTATACCATCAAACACTTTATATCTTATCCTCCATGTACTTGGCAACCTCAGAGCAAGAAAAAATGTCATGTCACAGAAGTATGAAAAAATTATGGTTTAGTCTAAGTTTAATGACAATTCCATTTTCCTCCATACAATTAATAAATTCTAGAATTTGTTACAAGAGTCACATTTACATTTTATCACAATCTATATTCAAACCCAAAGAGCAAGAGAAGCCATACTTATAAATGCAAAGTTATCAAAAAACCTGCTTTGCTCAAGATTACACGTGAGGGAAAACAGTGCTCATTAGATCTTTCAGTCAAAAAAAGACTTTATTTGATGCAAACACCTTCCTGAGATAGAAAGGTCTTCCTCACCATACCAACTTGCAAAGCAAATAACCAACATCCCTGGAAAACAGATCCTTCCACTTTGCTGTGAAATGCATTTTAAATAAGTAACAAAAACCACAGTTGCAGAAGTACTGGGCAGAGGATGAACTTTAGCTAAATGTAGCTAAATAGTAGTAAATTGCTTTTCACAAACAATAATTAGTACTCCTGCTGAGGCAAATGCACATATTTGTTGTTTATTTTGCAAGGCCACACATTCATGCACATTAGTGGCAAGTAAGCATGGGTCTGTCCTCTGATTTCCAGACACTGGTGAGAGCACTCCATGTACCTACCTGCCACACCATTCCTGGTGTAAAAAGCCTTAGGTTAAGATCTACCACCTTTTCAAAACAGCCAGCCTCAACTCCAAATGTTAAATTACACATTGAGCAAATGCTGAGAGAAAGTTACATGATGGCAGCCACTTGAACTACATTCACACTCTTGTGAAGAGCTCAGCTTTAAGTGAACACAACCTGTCATACAGACTCAGGTTTTCCAGGCCTTGCATAGATGCTGGTGTGTAGCCCCTCATCCTCATCTTTAGCAACATACAACAGTTGCATCTTGTTATGCTTCTTTTACACAACATGCAGCCATCTCCAATATAGAAGCTGCCACCTCTGTCAGACTGCACTTCATCCAAGTCTGGCCAACACAGCAGTGGGGAGCAAAACCCACATTTTAGCAACACCAAATGACATTTGAGCATGTGCTCACAGCCAGCGCATCATTCAACACCTGTAACTATCATGGTGAGGACACCACACTGTTATCAGCATGTCTGAGAAAATATTGAAAGTGACAACTTTAAGAAAGCAACATGTATTCAGCCAATGGCTTATCCAACGACTTGAACTCTTTGCTGGGGAATCTGGCCCCTTGACTGCATAATATTAAGAACTGAAGTTACTGAAGGCAGCAGATGTCAAAGCAACCACCAAACATGGACATTCATAAGACTCTTTCTCCCTCACTATGACTTGAACTTTCCAGATGGGTATTATTTTATATGCAAAGTTTTGGTCTGTCTCCTACAATTATTCTTTTATGAAGGAAGTTTTATTTTTCCTGCTAATCCTACCACTTACAAAAGCAGCTGCCTTTGCTCCCACAGCCAGTACTGTTCTGTTGCAGGACCCATCCTAGTATTTGGGAATCAGTCAAGCTTGAGGAAAAGCTCCCAGTTCCAACAGCAATACTATAAAAATACTCCAGTGAAAGCTGTCCAGCACTGGGACTTCTTGCAAAGCTATAATGAAATGTTCAGCAATAGTTGATCACCTTTTTTGTGCAATTACTGTATGAGCAGATGTTCTTTTTTTTCTCTCCCTTCAAATTCTAGTAGTTTCAGTGAAATACAATTCTCAAACTCTACTTCTAGGTAAGAATTTATGTTTTGTCTCTCTTTCTATCCACTCTTTCACCTCTTCTAGCCCACCACCACATGTCTGAACACTCATTTCATTTGCATCTCGTTCCTCAGTGCTTGATGAGCCTCAGGAGAAACAGGATTGCTCATATCAGCCAAAGAGCTACACAGGTACACACACCATGTCAGCACTTACCATGAACCAAGTGACCACACAGTGCCTCATGCAAACAGCAACCTCACCTGATTTTAAAGTATTTTACTACAAATACCATGCAAAAATTAAAATAAATAAATGTTGTCAAAATCTGATTACGAGATTCAGTTTAAATATCGGTCCTTCAGCATCAGAGTACACTTCATCTTAGCAACTAAGGAGCTACCTGACTCCACTGTAAAGAGTGCAGTTCAGCTGCAGATAGACTGAGGGAGAAACAAATTGGGGGAAATTCTATGAACAGCTCAAAATTCCCCAGAAGACTAAAGTATATTTTCAGGAACACTCTGTGGAAGCAGTTGTGCTGGTCCCAACATCATAAGTGAAGACACAATGTGACTGCAGAAATACAATAAAGTTCGCCATGTTGCCACAGCTGAGTATTTGGCAGCTCAAAATTGGTGGGTTTGGGGGTCTTTTTGCTCCTCTCTTGACATTACTGAGGGGAGTTGAGTCCATTCCATTTGATAATCTGAATCTGGCTAATTGTAGTAAATTTGGCCTTTTTCTTATGGACTAGAGATGTCAGAAAAGTCAGCCAGACTACCTGCAAGAGGTCAGAGCAGACAAAACCGAGAGGCAGGGAGACATCCTAGCAAGGCAGGCCAAAAGCCCCCCTTCTCAGCACACTTGCAGAGAAGGTAACAGCACTTCAGGTTGCTTGGACAACGTGCTCGAAAAAAAAGCTGGCAGAGAAGCATTTACAAATCAGCAGTTTTAAATCAACATCCATTTCCAGCTGTGAGCCACAGAAAATGTGAATACACTGTTTAGTAGTATTGCTACGATTGCAGAACACAGTCTCATTGCAGAGGGCACCAGTAGGGCCTGGCCTGCCTTATGAAAAACCCCAGAACAGTGCCCCCAAGTGAGCTCAATTCTTCACTCATCTTTGATCTATAAATGCAAAACCCAAAAAGAAGCTGATGTGTTGATGCACACCCAGCACCACCTTGGAGTTGTATACTTCATCCAACGGCCACAACTCTCCCAGATGATATACACTGATACGTTTTCAAGTAATGGGTATCTTCTTACTTGGTCACTAAGATGTAGGTGGAAAAAAAAAACCCAAACTACACCACTGTACACTGAATTTTTTCATTAAAATATGATTATTCATTGGTTTTATGAGCAAAGAAAGCAGCTGCAGAGTTGCTCAGAAATGTCTCCAGAATGCCACAGCAGTGTTTCACAGAATGACAGAACCAGTAAGGCTGGAAGGGACCACAGTGGGTCATCTTAAGCAGGGTCATCCTAAAGCACATGGCACAGGATTGCATCCAGATGGTTCTTGAGTATCTCCAGTGAGGGAGACTCCTCTATCACTCTGGGCAACTTGTTCCAGTGAGCAGGCTCCCACAGGATAGGGAAGTACTTCCTCAAGTTCAGGTGAGAATTCCTGTGCATCACTTTCTTCCCATAGTCTCTTTTCCTATTTCCTTATGCTAAGCTGAGTTTTTTTCCAAAGGCTGACCGAAAAGAAAAAAATCCCTTGATTAAGTGTTCGCTCCCACTTTTCAGATACACAGTACAGCTCTGAGAAACAACCACATTCCTACCAGCGCTCCACTGATGATGTGAACGATTAACCCATCCCGTGAGATGTGGCAGAGCAGCACTGCAGCAGCCAGACCACCTAGAGCCTTGTGCCATATACACCTCCCCACACACAGCTGTTTGCAGCATCAAGTCTCTTATCTGTGCTGAAACACCGTCTGCCCAGCAATCACCCACTTCAGTTTAAACTAATAATGCAGTATAACTCAATCAAGTTTTCTTTATTCCTGCAGCACATGTTGAATGTCCAAAGCAATCTATTTTTACATGGCACGTTACTCTTCACTCCATATGCCAAAAAGTACAGTTTTTATAGCAACACATTTCAGTGCACATTTCTAGGCCTGTATGATGGCAAAAGCTGGACACTGTTTGCATCATCTTCCTGAAAAAGTAATTCCAACATAAGCTCCTCTTCAGCCATTTAGTCCTCTATTTCCCAGTTGCCTTCAGAAAGGTTAATCACCTTGTGGCTGAGCACTTATCTGGTGAGTTTTCATAGATGGTCATCATTTAGGCTGTGGCAGGAGCTCCTCGCACACATCAAACCACAGAGCTGAGCCTTCACATAAGAACTTTGGTGTCACTGGTTCAACTCCCTACTGATTTTCCCACTGTCTCAAACAGGTAACATAACATTGCCACATCCTCTACTCACAAGCAGGTGAAGTTCAACCTGTTGTCATGCAGAGGTGAAACATTAAAAATGAAGCACGAGCAACCTTATGTCACACCCCAGCAGTTTGTACTGAAATCAGCAGTTTCTGTGACACCATGTACAGAGGCTCAGATGTGTGTCCTGGAAGCCTTGGCAAATGACACGCTCTATTAAATGTGGGCGTGCTCAATTGATAACGCTCTAACTTTGAGAACAGGTAAAATTAATGAATACGGGCTATAGCATTAAACATAGAATTATTTAAAACTACGGTATTTCAACATAAAGTTCCCTTTCGTGCAAAGAAGTCTCAAAACTGCTGATCAGGACTCAAACAGAAACGCACAGACCACGTGGGCAGGGCTGTATCTTCTCTGACACCCTGTGGGCTGTGGCACCTAAGGGCTGATAATCCACTCAAGGGACGCATAAGATGACTTATGAACTTTCATTCTGGGGAACTATTTCCCGTAAGCTTTTCTGGTGTAGTGTGATGCACGGTATAGGAAAAGCTAAGAAGCTGAGATTAAAAAAACCCAACGATATCACAATGGTATACCTGCACCATGTCGAGTCATAAATTACACAGTTTTGCGGTGTGTGGTTTTGTTACCTCAGACTAGGCATCGTGATAATTATGAGAACCACACCTTTCATCTTGCTGACCTATAACGCTACATTAATGTAACGTTACACTCGCAATTTAAGCTTCAGTGATTTTTTTCAGGTATTCAGGCAGGCTTATTAAAACTTCAATAAACTGAAATGCATGCTAGCTTCATCATTTTGTAGCAGCACTATTTCTTCATACTTCTAGCGAAACAGTCCCTAGGTACGTAAAACTTCTGTATTTTTTCCCCTAGTTTTAAAACTTAGTCTGCATCAAAGAAGTACCTCGCTTTTTGATAATTTAAGCGCTGTATTTTACTAACAAAAACAGAAAGTCGGGAAGATGCAGATGGGAAGCAAGCAGCGCAGCAGCCAAGGCAGCACACCTGCCGAGGCGGGAAGGTGCGGGGAGGCGGCAGTGCCGCGCCCGGCTGCGGACGAGATGCTTTTGCCGACAGCCGCTGCGCTCCAGCACGCCTGAGGCCCGGCCGGGCGCGGGCAGGCCGGTCCCGCCGGAGAGGGGAGAGGGAAAGTTGGCGCCCGCGGCCGGCCGGGAGCCGCGCCGCCCCCTCCTCCCCTGGGCGCCGCCCGCGCCGCCGAGGGGCG